>NC_050576.1:364875826-365192492 GCF_011100635.1 Trichosurus vulpecula | reverse complement strand
AATAAGAGAGTGGGAAGACAGGTTGCCTACCATCTTCAATATGATAGCCAATAGCAGGACTTGGGTTCAACACTACTCGGCCTACCCTCCCTAGATCCCCCTAGTGTTCTCCCGCTCCACATCCTGTGTAAACTCTAAACGTTCCTCCAGTACCTCGGGGTGGGTACTACCTAAATTGATGCTTACCAACAGCTGCTGTGAAGGTGCCATTCGGAAAATTCTGCCCCCCACCCTCTGCTCTCCAAATCACCTCGGTAACTATGGCAAGCACTCTGGAAGGGTGGTCTATGTGCTTGAAATACTGGATGGTGCTGGTAGGTCAATGAAGATGTGATTAATAATTTTTATGAGAGGGTGAGTTTTGCATAGGTTGGTCATTAGTTTTTGTAGTTGAAGGACAAAAGGTCTACATCCTTCCCCATATCTCCCCTACATTTTCATTTTGGGTCTAATAGCATCATAAAAGCTAATCAGACGTGGATAGATTATGATCTGGATCACAGATATTATATTATCTTTCTCCCCAAACCTACCCATCTTTCTAACTTTCCTATTACTGTCTAGAGCACCACAACCCTTCCATTCGCCTAAGGCCTCAAACTTGATGTCATCTTTGACTCTGCCTTCCCTCGTTCCACACTGGTTGCTAAATCTTGTTGGTCCCAACTCCACATCCTACTTCTATTCCCCTCTCTCTACTTATTTGGCCCGCACCCTTCTGGCCCTCATTACCTCTCCCCTAGGCTATTACAGCAGCCTCCTAATTGGTCTCCTTGACTTAAATCACTGCCCACTCCAGTCTATCCTCCACAAAGCTGCTAAAGTGCAAATCCTTGTTAAGAGAGATTGAAGAATGTCTCAGAGTATTGGATCAACTTCCTGCAGCAAAGGGGAAGACTTGGACAAGAGCTGTAAAGGACAGGTAGGCATGATAAACTGAAGTCTTATCACTGGAGAGGAAATATGCCATAACTGCACAGATTACAGACCCACTGAAGTATTTGGATACTTCCAGCTACCACTTATACTACTACCATGGCTTGCATATAGTTGGCACTTAAAAAAAGTTTAAGTTGATTTTCCATAAAGTACCCAATGTGTTGATGCCTTCCTCTATTTCTTTTAATATTGTGGTTATCAATATAGTACTTGAGCTATCCATTGGCTATCTCTCAGTCTTACCACAAGTGGCCCAGGTCCTTTTGTAGTCATTCATGTATATCATTGAAAATGTGTGAAAGAGTGGGGTGCTGGATTTGGATTGAAGAACTGAGTTTGAATCTCCTCTCATACATTTACTAGCAATGTGACTCCTGGAAAATGACTTAAACTTCCTGAGCCTTTGCTTTCTCATTGGTAAAAATGGGGGACAATATTATTGTTAAAAAGATGGGATTTTGTGGGATCAAACAGTTTGGTATCATTAAAAATTATATGCATCTCCCCAAACATGATTCAGCTCCCCCCTAAATGCTGATATACCATAAGGCTCTTTTCTGAGCTCTCTTTTTCTCTCTCTTTACAACATCTCCATTGGGATCTTATCCACTTCTGTGTGTTCAATTATTACTTGTGTGTAGATAATTCCAAGATCTATATATCCGGTGTAGTCTGAATCCTGAGTTCCAGTCCCAGATTACAAACTGCCAACGGACATTTCAATTTGGATGTCCTGTAGGCAACTCAAACTCAAGGTATCCTAAATAGAGCTCATTATCTCTTATCTCAAATCCACCTATCTTCCTAACTCTATCAAGGGTGGCACCATCTTTGCAACTGTCCATATTCAAAATCTTCAACTCCTTACTTTTTCTCATACCTCACCCCACGGATGCATGCATCTAATTGGCCACAGTTTTATTGATTCTATCTCCAGTACATCTCTTGAATCTGCTCCCTTATCTCTACTCACATGACCACCATTCTAATTCAGGCTCTTCTCTCATCTGGATTGTTGTGCTAGTCTCTTAGCTTGTCTTCTGTCCTCCAGTCTCTGTCTTCTTTAGTCTGTCTTCCACAAAGTAGACAAAGGGACATCCCTAAACCACTCTATGTCATTCTTCTGCTAAAAAGTTCCAACAATTCACTATGGCATATAGGTTAAAATACAAACTCCATTTGTCCTTTAAATGCCTTCATAGTCTGCCTCTAGCCTACCTTTCCAGAATTAGTATATATTACTCATCTTCGCTCTATGGTCCTCTCAAACTGGGCTACTTGTTATTCCTCATACAGCATATTTGATCTCCTACCTTTGTGCTACAAGTAGTCCATGCCTCATCTCTCTACCTGTTAGAATCCTTAACTTCCTCCAAGTTCAGCCAAGTGTCACTTCTTATATGAGGCCTTCCCTGATCTCACTTCCCCCTTCCCCCAAGTTGCCAGTGTTTTTGCCTCTGACCCTCAAAATTACGATGCCTTGTATTAACTCTACGTATATTTTGTATTTACTTATATGCATGTGTACATGCTGTTTCCAGGGCAGTTTTACTTGTCTTTGTATTTTTAGCACCTAGCACAATGCCTGTTGAATCAATGAATAAATGTAGAAAATTAGAGACTGGAGAAAGGAAAAAGATGAAGGACCAAAATCACTGGGGTGGAAATAAAAAGCAACATCTTCCAAAAATAAAAGTGTTTGAATTACATCTAAATCATGAAAGCTGCGAGTCCAAAATCATTTCAATGAATTTTCAAAAGTTTCATAAGTTATTCATAAGTTATTTGTTAAGAAGTAGGATTATATTTTGAATGCTATCATATAGTCTCTAATGTTTACTTCCTAATAAATTAAAAATTAATTTCACAAATAAGAAATAGGTTGCTAGTCATTATTAGCTAAAATTAAAAGTAACCAAAAGAACAAATGGAAAGGCACATGGTAGATATCATTATCATCATCACAACAGTATACTTATATAATTATATAGCGCTATAAGGTTCACAAAATGCTTTCCTCATAGCAATCATGGAAAGCGGGTAAATATTATTATCATTATTCCCATTTTGCATATTAGGAAATTTTGACAATGTGCAAATGAATTGCCCATAATCACACTTGAGTAGTTTGTAAATGACTGATGATGACTTGGTACTTTAAAGGAGAATGAAAGATATCATTAAATATATAAATGAATGGAAAAGGAGGCGAGCTAGTCATGCATCAAAAATGAGAAGGCCAAATTTTATGTTGATACATTGGGGGTGCTACAATACTCAGAGAAAGGCCTCAAGAATTTATGGAAAGACAAGGACAAGAATTGGGCAGAATGAGAAGGCAATGAGGAATTGAGATGTGTACCATCAAAGTACCAAATTACTTTTGCTTTGATCAGTGATACATATTTGGGTAATAAGCTTAATACCTACATAAGGAGAAAAAAAATTCACTGGAACTTTCTCCCTTGCATTAGAAGATCAACATCCAAAGAAGAGTGGGGACCTAATGAGAAAATTCTAAGATCTAATCAAATATTAGTCTGACTTCACCAAGTGAACAAAAAAAAGGTTCATTAGTATCAAACATGCAGAATCTTTGTATCTCACTAGTGTGACGCTGACCTTTGAAATGTTACCTTGAAGTCACAAGATTAGCAGCCTATAAATCATAACATGAATTGTAGAGCATACCACCTCTCTCAAACATATACATTAGGAGGAAACTGAGAGGGTGAAGCTTCTTTTCTTTCTGGACCTTATTCTGTTTCAGCGTCTATAAAATGCTGTCTTATTCCAGGTTAACATTTTTATCATTGCATCTTACTAATCAATACTGGCAATACTTTGAGTAACATGAAGAATAAGAAAAAGAAAAATGCACTTTATATGTTGTTCTACCATTAAAAGCACTTTACATAGATTCTCATTAAAAATAAAAGCAGCACATTAAATGATCATACAGTAAAAGCAATATTTTGGTAATTCATTTGATGTATTGCCACATTTAATTGTACCTGTTTCAGGAGCATAATGTGAGTATTTCATAAATACTTTCTGTAAGCTAATGGTTTACTTATTTCAAAAAATATATGTATGTTATTACTTAGCTGAATAGTTCCCATTCTCTTTTCTTTATCACAACCAAAACAAATGTTAAGAATTTGTGATAGCATGATGTTTGTATAGCTCACGTTTTATTCAAAAAGCTTGCCGGTTTGTATTTTCACAATGATAAGTATTTTTAAATGATGCTTTATGTGCTATTAGGAAAGGGTTCTTATTATAAAATCTACTATTTGCATTGTCTATAAAATAGTCTCCAAATGTTCAAGCTCATATAATGGGTACAGGAAAAATTATAGCATATATTACACTGTTTTTCCTATGGTGGGCCATTGTAATGGTAATTTAAATTTGAAGATCTTTCCCACCCATTAATACCCCATGTGACCTGCTTATATCACAGGAAGCCTAAGTCAAATGTGGTAGGAGGAGAATGCTTAGAGGAAAAGGAAAGTGTGTCACACAAAATGCAGAGAGAGCAGTTAGAACTAAGGGAGAGAGCAGACACAGGTGTGCTAGCTGTGCTGTGAATGTGTTTGTGGAAAGGCCCCAGCAGGGGGGTGGAAGGCTAATGGGAGGGTGAGGCTCCTGAGATATTGTGTTTTAAGTTCCTTGCTGTTATGATAAAGTGAACTTACTGGTTTTGGGAGTTGGTTGCTGCTTGGAGGGGTTGGACTTATTGGTTATGGGATTTGGTACTCTGATGTCTAAATAAATGTACTTCTACCTTCTATATGGAGAGTCTCTCATGTTTTGCTATACAAAACTACACAGGCATATTCACAATTATCGTCAATGTGTTTATTGCCTTGCCAATACAGTCATTCAGCCATATGCTGTGTTATTAGGGTTATTTTTTCTTTTCATATTTTTGAAAGATCTTAGCAAGATCTTAAAAAGGAAATGCAAAGATAATAGTTCCTTCTCTTTGAGAAGGAAGTACTTGAGATAGGAGTTACTAGGTTCCTTTTTAGTCATCCTTAACATGAATAAACAGACTCTCCTTGGTATCTGCATATCGCCAGTTTTTTTTTCTTTTCTGCGCTTTCTCAGCCTCATATTTAAGGGTATAAATTAATCCATCATAATTCATAAGTACTTTGGCACACTGCCTCTATTCCCATAGGATCTTCTCTTTTTCAACTCCATAGGCTTATACGATCATGGATTTAGAGTTGGAAGGGACTTGGAGATCATTCTGTCAAGTCCTCTCATTTAACAGATAAGCAAACTGAAATCTATTACCTTGCCCATAGTCATGTGGGTCATATCCAAGGCAGGAATTAAACTCAGGTCCTCTGATTCCAAATACAATGATCTTTACTTATTTACATACTTTGAGATTAAAGGACATTTACTGAACAAAGTCAATAAATAGCAAGAGGTGCACCAATGAAACTGACCATAATCTAAGGAACACAGACCTGTGCATGCTAGTTTGAACCCTGTTCTCTTCTTTTCTTGGGTTCTGCCTCTTGTTGTAACTGAGACAAATGCAACCCAAGGACTTAGAAGTACTAAGATTCATAGTCTTAAAGGGGGGAGGTGAGGGGTCAGGTGTGGGGGGAGGTGGGATGAAAGATCTATTTCTCTAAGGTCCATTTTTTCTCATTACCTTATGACTCATAATGAATACCTACTTCCTGTCCAGAAACATCCCCAGTGCTATGCTTTCCAGGGGTGAACAATGTCCTTTAAGCTTTCTACTCATTGGCATATTCTCCCAAAGTTGCCACAAGGAACTGAGGTGGTAGTATCCCCCAATGAAAGCAAGAGTAATTTCCCCTTAATCACAACCTATAAGTTTACTATGTCCCCCTCTGATAGGCCGCCTAAATCTCTGGTACTTTTTTTTTTCTCGGAAAGCATGGTGACATTCTTTTAAATGTGCCTCTCATAGTGTGACATTAGAATGACCTTAGGCGCCCCATTTAGGTTAGCTACCCAGATGCCCTGCCAGCACCTAATTTCTTGTTTTTTATGTTGCCTAAAACAGTCAGGAAATTGCACGGGAACAATTCAAGCTATTTGGACATGGATTACTGAAGCATTTATTTAGGGTGTACAATATACCTAGTTGTGTGCCAATTCATGCAGTATGTGGTTAGAAACTGTGCTTTAGGAAATGTTCTCTCCATCCAAAAATTATAGTTTAACTTCTAATCTCCATGAGATATCTACTAACTGAATGGCAGCCTCCCCTTGGTGACACAGTAGTAAAGCTGGGCATTGGAATTCACAAATTTTCCATCTGACCAAATGCACGCGGTCAGATTTTAAATGCCAAAAGTATTCACTTTGAACCCTTATAGCTTATGTTAAATACTTTAGTTCCAAATATTTGTTCCAGTGCATCATCATCTTAATACCTAAAGGCAGTGACAGCTGATTAAATTCTATGTTCTCTTCCTCTAGAATTTGCCCACAATATTACAAAGTCCCCTCTCTTTTGTGCTGTGTATTTACAACATTCTATACTGCCACTGGCAATATCTTAAGTATGACTGGCACATCTCTTCTATGGATCTAAAGAGTCATAGAGGGGACCTTTTGGAACTGCCACTCTCCTTGGAAAAGCTTGGCTTTGTTCTTTGTGGCCATAGACACAAATCACAAAGAGCATTGTCTTTCTTTTTCAAAAGCCACTAAACCACTGCTACATAATTGTCATTGGAGCACAGATTCTGAAATATCCTTCAAGACTTTGATAGCTCATCTTGGCCACAATGATCAGAGCTGCATATCTTAATGGACTGAGCAATCACACTCACCCTAGATTTTGTTAGACTCTATTTCTCTTAATCAACCCTTTGACCTACTCACAAAAGATTTTGTGAAGTGACATACTCTTTTTTTTATTTAAATTCTTTAAAACCTTTGCTTGGATCTTGAAAGTTATACAGTAAGCCCAAAGAAAATTCTAAGAATACCGTTCTTGAGGGGCTAGTTGCCCCTAATCATTATTTAAATCCACTGTAATATATGTTAATTATATTGTGAAATACTTTTTGCTGATGAATGTTATCTACTGTGCCATGTCTCTGGATAAATAAAGAATAAGTTTCAATTGGACATTTCAAAATTCACATTTGTAAGTCATGTGTTATACTATTTATGTTACCAAGAGCGAGAAGCTTTTGATAGCAACAGGCATTTTCACTGAATCCTAAAGGTGAACTAGCTGGTGTTTTAGCAAATATTTGATGGAAGGCAACTGCAAAGTCAATCACATGATCTTTACTAAAAATATACCCAATTCCAATCATTCAATAAGTATTGAGAACTTACTTTTGTTACTGACAGTTCTAGGTCACCTGGGGGGACAAAAATGCACTGTAAAATATTAACTCTCTTGCCAGATCTGGCTATTTATATTGGTGGAATAGGCCATGGCCAATGTGGTTGATTTCTGAGGTACTGGGAAAGCTTGCTTTTGGTAAAGTATTTTTCCCATCTGTTAACTAATTCATGAAATTTCAACATTAAAATTTCATTCCTTAAGTTTAAACCTCTGAACTTTCTCATTTCCCCTGACAACTCCCCCCCACCATTTCCAATATTGCTGTTAACATCTTGTTTCTAATCTCTTCCTCTTCCCAATCCACCCTATGTCATGCTGCCAAAATTATCTTCCTAATATACACCTTGATCATGTCACTCCTCTTCTCAAAAACCTTTAATGGCTTCCAATTACCCATTGAATTAAATTGAAATTCTTCGGTCTAGCATTCAAGATTATCTGACTCCAAGCTACCCAGGTAGCTCTAGACTTACGATATATACCATTTCCCAACCTTTAAGTACTCTATGTTCCATGCTGTACATGGTATTGCTTCATCTTGTCTTTATTGAAATTTGACCCATCTTTCAAGGTGCATAACAGATTTCATTTTTTTCATGAAGACTTCATTGATCCTCATTGATAACTTATAAGTATTCATAACCACCTCCCGTTTGGGTGTCTGTCGTTCATTATATTTTATTTTTATATTATAGTCATTTACACATAAGCCTTATTTCTACTCCTAAACTGCCAGTTCCACAAGGACAATGGGACATGGATTATGTTTTATTTTCATCTTTCCTATACAGGTGTTTATACCTTCTAAGACAGGTATAGATGTTAAAAATGTAAATACCTTTGGGAGGGAATAATACTTTAAGATAGTATCAGTTATTTATATCTTTCTAATGAGTTTATGTAGCCTCAAGGCCACAGGTTCCCCACCCCTGAATCCTGATCATTATGTATAAAGAGAAGCTTTAAATGAGAGGAGTGTAAAAAAATTGGGCTTCTGGGCAAGCAGACAACCAAAAGTGCTTCATTGGTAGACTTTAACATTTTGACTAGGGCTGAACTTTCCTGGTCTCAAGAAGCTCACAATCTAATTAGACAGCCAAGATCTTCCAGGAAACACTCAAAGAACAACTAAAGGCTGAAACTGTGGTGCTTGAAGGCAGTGGGCTACCCCCTAAATTTGAGACAACATTGGGAATATTTTAATCCAAATTTTAGCAGAGAAAATAGAAAGCCTAGAAGTACTCTCCAAGGAAACCAGCCCAGAGGTTTATAGAATGAAATCATCACTTTGAAGGATGTACTTCATCCTCTCAATGTACTTAGTCAGATAGGGTACTATGTTTAATGGAATCATGTGGCTAGAAAGAGCCTCCAGGGGTCATTTATTCTATCCCCTACTTGTACCTGAAGGTTTTTAGCGATTTAAAGTGCATGGGTAATGAAGTTGATGTCAGAAAGAAAGGGTCAGAGCCTTTAGTATTAAGCAGACTCAACTGTTACAAGGGAGAACGCCCTGGCTGAGTTTCTGTAGCAAAAGGAAAATAAAACTCTACAAAAAAGGGGGCTGCAATAACCTTCATTTCTTTTTCTTGCCCTTGAGAAAAAATTTGATCTTTCACAGTTAATAATATGATAAGGATACTATATTTCTGGCCTTAATGAGATAATATTTTTAAGCACTTAGCAGAGTACCTGGCATATAACAGGCATTATATAAACGCAGGTGCCTGGGATTATAGAGTTACTGTATAATTTAAATGAAAGGACCCAGTGGGGGATATCATATACATATAGGCGATAACATCAGAGATTGTGACTTCTACAGGAGAAAACATTGAGATGGCATGAAGGAGACTTGAGTTTTCTATTTTGCTGCTACTTTTCTGTGTCTGGTTAGTTGACTCATTGTACTTCAATTCTTTCATCTGCATAACTGAAAGTATGTGCCTCAATTTGACTTGAGAGACGTTTCCTGGAGATTGATGTCTAAATCATATTTGAAAAGAATCAATATAGTTTAAAGGGAGTTTAATGTTTGATAAATCCTTTTGTAACAGGAATGACCACCCTGTAATTTATCATTTTTGTAAGTTTTATATATTGGTTTTTTTTTTCCTAAATGGGAGACACATCTGTATTTGTCTATTAGCTAGTTTGCAGGAATACTGAGAATTTGAGATTTAAAATACATAACTTTCGGGCAGTGCTGATATTAAAATGTAAGACAATTTATATAATACATTTTTGGAAGTGGGTGGATGGTGCTACAATGGATAGAGTGCTGACTTGTAGTCAGGAAGCATCTGTGGTTGTTCACTTGTGCCCAACTCTCTGTGATCCCATCGTGGGGTTTTCTTGGCAGAGAATCTGGAGTGGTTTGCCATTTCCTTCTCTAGCTCATTTTATATATGAGGAACTGAGGCAATCAGGTTAAGTGACTTGCTCAGGGTCACATAGCTAGTGTTTGAGTTTTGAACTCATGAAGATGAATCTTCCTGATTCCAAGCCCTGGGCTCTATCCACTTCATCCATCTAGCTGCCTCTGGAGTCAGAAAGACCTGAAGCCCAGCTAGGTGGCAGTGGACAGAGGACTGGTCCTAGAGTCAGGAGGACTTGAGTTCAAATCCAGCCTCAGACACTTGACATTTACTAGCTGTGTGACCCTGGGCAAGTCACTTAACCCCGATTGCCTTGCCAAAAAAAAAAAAAAAAAAAAAAAAAAAAAGGAAAAGAAAAAGAAAGACCTGAGAGTGAATTCTGCCTGAGGTACTTAGGAACTGTGATCCCAGACTAATCCCTTAACCTCTGTTTGCCTCAGTTTCTTCAACTGTAAAATGGGGATAATAACAATACCTACCTTTCAGGGTTGTTGTGAGAAGCAAATGAGATATTTATAAGAAGTACTGAGCACACATAAATACATATAGCCATCCCCTTCCCCTAATCAGTATTCAAATATTATACAACGTAACTGTAATCAAGTCTCTCTTAGCTTCTTCAGTTTTCTCATCTGTACCCACCTCACAGATTACTTACTACAAGGATCAAATGGGATATGTTTAAAGCACTTTGCAAACCTGCTAGCTTCTACTGTCATTATAATATTTTAAAGGAAAATTTAGAGAGATTATCTGGAAATCCTTCCCATAAATTAAGACCATTTCTTTTCAGAAGTGCTTTCATTTGAAGCATTTAAACATAACTTAGACAAAATGCAAGAAAGAGGCCTCATATTAAGATATTACATATTGGAAGGAAAAAAAAGATAGCTGACATCTACATCAGGCTTAACTATTACCAAAAAAATTTTAGAAAAAAAAATCCCAAAGAAGATGATGGTAATAAAAGGATGTAAAAATGGTCTCCATTTGGTAATTGCTCTAACATACCACTCTCTAGGCTAAATGAGGATGTTAACCTCAACTTTTAAGGTGTTTAAATGAAAATGAGACACAATAGATTTTTTAAAAAATTAAAATGTACCACCATGTCCCTGAGACCCAAGAGACTGCAAATGCTTCAAAGCATTTCCATTATCCTGACAGCTAAGGAATAGCTAGCTATATTAGTATCTTATTAATTCCATAACGGGGCTCTTTATTCACTTGGTATCTAGCACGGTTACTCATACATTTCATCTATAACTTTCTTTCCCCCTTGGATGAGTTATAAAACATACGAAAATCACATCAGAGGAGGTTTGTTATGGATACCACCTCACTTACTTGCTGCTTGGGTTGAATACTTAGTATAGTTTAGACAGAGCAGCCCATGCTCATAATCCAAAAGTTGCTACCAGTCTCTGAGGGACAAGCCATCGCTCTTTGAGGACTGTTCTCTGTTCTATTGTCTCCCTTCAACTGTTTTTGCTTCAGGTAAAAGAACCCTAGTTATCACTTTGGGTTTGCCTAACGTTGTGCTGGTCCTTATGGCCTCCATGGCAGTCCTGGGCATGATCTACTTTGTAGGGTTGTTTTGAGAAAAGCAATCTGTAAACCTGGAGGTGCTATATAAATTCAAGTGATTATTAGTATGGTCATGGGAGCAGGTGGGTATTTGGGGTCAATTTGTGTAAAAAGTAGGTATTGCCACTGTTATTCTGTCCTTCTTCTACAAAACCTATCCAGAGACCATGTCTTCCAAATTTTGCTGTCCCTGATTACAACTATAGCAGCCACATCATAAATGTGTGTTCAATGTATAAATAAATCAATGCATCCTTGCATCCTGACTCACAGTAAGGAGCAAGGCAAGGCTTCAGATAAAGTGAATCCATATGTTATAAGAAATTTTCCATATGAACGGTGTTCTTAATTTGGAAACAGAAGACATGCGTTCAAGTCCCCACTGGAGCATATTACCCATGTGACCTGAGGAAAATCACTTAACTTTTCTGGACTTTATCCCTTTCCTCGTCTGTAAAATGAAGGCTGTGGCCCAGCTGATCTGGAAGGTGTGTTCCAGCTCAGAATCCTTTGCAGATCAAAAAGATAGTCTTTGACTAGGATATAGAACATCTTTGACATTCGGAGACTTACCAAATCATTACATTACAAGTGAAGCTTTAAAAGAGATTTTAATGCATCCATCAAACATATGATTATTACAACAATGACATCCAGGCCTCTTTATAGAGCTGCAATGACTAAAACACTTTATTTTTAATGAGGTAAAGCTTCTGTAGTGTAACAATCAATACCCATCACTAAAGAGATCGGCACAGGCCTATAATTGTTACAAATTCAATTATTTCAACTAACATAAATACACGCAGTGTAAATATGCTAAGCAGATTCTTGGCTTCAAGATTAAGTGATGAAAGTTAAAATTAATTTGCGTCCACAATATGTCGTCTTTGTGAATGAAAGTTTGTGATCTGTGGCTTGACTACATTTTAAAAGAATGTTCTTACTGAAATGCTTCTTTGGCTGATGAATTAAATAATTACATAAAAAGGTCTTTTTAATTCCTACTAAGGTCAGTCAATTTAAAAGTATTTATGGAGTGGAGTTTGTACTGTGGGATACTAGGGATTTGGGATACATTTTAGAAATTAGATATAGTTCCTGCATCAAGGATCTTTTGATGTAATGGGGTAAGATAAGACAGATTAACACATACTTTGCATAAATATAAAAATGTAAATATCAAGAAATATAATTCGTTCATTCATTATTACATTTGTTAGGCACTTACTTTATGCAAAGCACTGTGTTAGACCTAGGGAAAGGTAAGTGGAAAAAAAATTAAATAAATTGCAGAATCTCTTCTCCCAAGAAACTTGCAACCTTATAAATAATTCCAAAAATCATTTAGTGGAGGAGGAGAGGCCTTCTGGATTTCTTTTGGGTGGGTTAGATGATAGAGTCAGGGAAAACTTCTGGTCAGACTGGACACTGAACTTCAGTGAGACAAATAATACAACAAGTAGGTGGAAAAAAGGTCATATGAGTCTTATAAAGTGAATCCTTCATTCATTCATCAAATATTAAGAACCTACTGTATACAACACAGTTATCATTAATCAAAAGCTACACCAACAGCTTATATCTGTATCAGCTAGGTGGCAGAATAGATGGAATTGTGAACTTGGAGTCAGGAAGACCTGAGTTCAAATCTCATCTCAGACATTTATTAGCTATGTGACAGCAGGCAAATCACTACATCTTTATTAGTCTCCCCTTCTTACACTGTAAAATCAGTACATAGGTCTTTGTAATGCATACTTCAGAGGGTTGTTATAAGGCTCAAATGACAATATAAATATGTGTAGATAGATAGATGTTGCCATATTTGTATATATGTGTGTATAGACATACACAATACACTTACATGTTTGTGTATATATATACACAAATACATATATATATACATATGTATATAATGAAAATCACTATTATTGTCTTTGATACACATCAAAGTTAAATAAGTAGTCCTTGGCACAGCAAGATAGCTAAACTCCCCTTGTTCATGGCCCTACAGA
The DNA here is from genome assembly GCF_011100635.1 of Trichosurus vulpecula. Lineage (NCBI taxonomy): Eukaryota > Metazoa > Chordata > Mammalia > Diprotodontia > Phalangeridae > Trichosurus > Trichosurus vulpecula. The sequence continues at coordinate 365,179,206 of NC_050576.1, read as the reverse complement.
TGAAGCATGGAGAATAGCATGGAAAATAAACACTAAAAAATTTGTTTTCTCAATGATCAAGAAGGAGTTTGAAGTGGAAAGTATGTTCATAGAAATTAATGTTCATGTAATATGCATGTTTGGATTTGGCTTGCATGTACTGTCTCCTTTACACATGGCAAGAAGACACCTGTAACGTCATTTAAAATCCAGCCAAAGTGTTTGAAGTAACTCATAGTGCTCATTCTGAATTAGTCTCCAGGTGGCATCTACTTGGGTTGTTCCCACTCTGTAGGCCACATGGGACTTCCACCTTTCAAAATGTGGCAATATCCCTATGGACCACTAGAGAGAGCTCAAAACCTGAAAAAGCCTGAGCTGTTCCCCAAAAGGGCTTTCAGCTGCTTTTACCCTTCCCCTCTTTGACACTAAAGCGGTGTTTAGCCCTTGGCCAAGCTAGAGCTTCTCAAGTTCTACTCTAGGAAATGAAATATTAATATTAAACCTATACAAATTGCTACAGTTTTCTTGCCTCTGATCCCCATACCTTGGGAATATGCACTCTTAGTTCCTCTTCTCTCTGTCCTATTGATTCCAACAAGCAGCATGGGGTCACTGCAGTTTTATATATGTAAATAAGAGTGAAATGAGTGAATAATAAGAATGAAAATAAGAGTGAAATTTATATATGTAAATAAGAGAGAAACGAAACAGAGAAACTCTCCTTCACATGCAGAGATAGATATCAAAACCTATTTCATCCTTTCATTCTTTTTTCTTTCCTGATCAATTTTCGCCCCATTCTAATCCCTCCTCCACATAGCCACCAAAGTGATTTTCCTAAAGTGCCGGTTTGATAAATTTTTCCCCTGTGCTCGAGAAATTTCAGTGGTTGCTTATTTGTCTGTGGTGTTGTTCAGTAGTTTCAATCGTATACAATTCTTTGTGACCCCATTTGGGGTTTTCTTGACAAAGATACAGCAGTGGTTTACCATTTCTTTCTCCAGTTCATTTTACAGATGAGGAAACTGAGGCAAACAGGTTAAGCAACTTGCCTAGGATCACACAGCTACTAAATTTGTCTGAGACAAAATTTGAACTCAGGAAGATGAGTCTTCCTGACTCCGGGCCTGGCACTTTATCTACTTTATATTCAAATATAAATGCCTTCCCAGTCTTCTTACACTTTACTCCTCTTCCCATCCTCTCGGATCCCTCTGCACTTGCCTCCTTACTGTTCTTTGCACCGGAAGCACCATTTCCAGACTATGCATTATTACTGGCTGTCCCCCATGCCCAGAATTCTCTCCTCATCTCTATTTCCTGGTTTCCCTGGCTTCCTTTGAGTCTCAGCTAAAATCTCACCTTTTCCAAGAAGCCTTAACACTGGCGCCTTTCTTTGCATTATCTTGTACCCCTCCCCCCATCTTGTTTGTACACAGCTGTTTGAATGTTGTCTCCTCCCCTGACTTAGATCCTGAGCTCCCTGAAGGTAGGCTATCTTTTTCCCTTTCTTTTCATATTTAGTGCTTAGTACATACAGTGCCTGGCACACAGTGGACACTTAAGTCCTTGTGTTGAGGAACTGCTTCACTTTTGTGTCCGTGTCCCTAGGGCTTAGCATTGCACCTGGCACATGGTAACGCTTGAGAAATACTTGTCTATTTAGTTGTTTGATTGATTTATCTCACCCCATGCAAACTCTGGGCAGCATGAATCTGGAGTCTTTTGCCCACTCAGTCTGTACTCGCTCTGAACTGATTTGGCTTCTCTCTGGACACCTCCCAGAAGTTGAATACAGAAGGAGGCAGTAAACCACATGCATAGTTCTTTTTGTCCAGTCCTTTATCACAGAGAGATTTAACAGGTCCCCAGGGCCGTGCTATTTACGATAGAGGCGTATTAGAATCACTTCCCCCTAGCCTTGGGTCTAAACCATCCTTTGGAAGGGCCCATGGGAGTTTCAAAAGGCAGAGACAAAGAAGTGAAATTCCCCCAGGTTACAGTAACAATCAAGAAGAAAAAGTATTAACTTGTATTAGAAAATGAATGATTATGTTTTAACTCTATAAGAAAAGGCTCAACTCAGCTGCCAGCTCCTTCAGATGCTTCGATGAATTATCCCCCTTTTCTCCTCTCCTTTTAAAAATAAAGATGTTAGTTCTCTTTCCCTCCTCAATCATCCTTGCCTTTACGTTTACTCTAGGAGAATTAAGCTCATTGAGGGCATGGGTTTTCTTTTGAGATCTCTATATATATGCCCTAGGGTCAGCACAGTGCCTTCCTCAGGCATAGTAGATACTTAATGAATATATGTTGAAATTGAAGTGAAATGGAAGGATGGGAAGTGGTTTACTAGACTGAAGGGAAAACTTAGAGCTCTACTTTCCGTCAACCCTATGTCACTTGAGAAGAGTGGCCTTTGTTGCTGTTCAGTTGTTTCAGTTGTGTCTGGCTCTGTGACCCCATTTGGGGTTTTCTTGGCAAAGATACTGGAGTTGCTAGATCTCATCTTTTGATGAGGCACTCTTCTAGGATTTGACCCAGTTTGATGAAAAAGTTGATGGCTCTCCCTCACTGCCCTGTAGCTTTCAGAGCTATACTCTAAGAGATAAAAGACTAGAGATTGTTTCATTTTTTGTATTTGTATCCCCAGTGCCTACTCAGGTACCTGGCACACTGTAGGTGTTTAATAAATGCTTGATTGACTGATGTCATTAAACATTTATCTTAGCCTTTATCCCCAAGCACTTAAAAGCACGTACTATTATCTTGTATTTTTAAAACGCTTCAGTTCCCATTTATGTTGATTTAATTGATTCTTTTAAGTGATGTTTCAACATCCAATGGTAAGAACTAAATCTAGAACAGCTAGGTGGTACAGTGAATAGAACACTGGGCTTGAAATTAGGAAGAACCCATCTTCCTGAGCTAAAATCTAGCCTCAGACATTTACTAGCTGCGTGACCCTGGCAAGTCACTTAACCCTATTTGCCTCAGTTTTCTCATCTCTAAGATAAGCTATAGAAGGAAATGGCCAAGCTCTCCAGTATCTTTGCCAAGAAAACCCCAAGTGGGGTTACAAAGAGTCAGACCTGACTGAAAAAATACTGAACAACAACAAAAAGAACTAAGTCTATGTAATTATTTTTAAAGGTTTTGTAAGTCATTAGAGACAAAGTGGTTGAAATATTAATCACCATGCATAAGTTCTATGTAATATGGAAATACAGTATGACTCAAGATCCTAACCATGGCTTCGACTGCATAGTTTACCACTAATTAACTAGGAAACTTAGGAATGTCTCCTCAATATTTTTCCTTCACTATCACCATAAATTAAAGAATGAATAAGTATTTCCTAAGTACTTTCTATGTGCAAAGTACTACATTGAATGCTGAGGATACAAATAGCCAAAATTACATAATCCCTGTTCTTAAGCAGCTGTCATTTTAATAGGAGGAGTCAAAACATATCAAATTTCAATGGTGAGTCATATAGGAAAGGCTCAGTGGTCATTAGGGTTCAGCAGAAAAGCATATTATATCTTCTTCAATATCATTTCTATGATTCTGATGTTGAAGCATTTGACAGTGCTGACTCCAGTGATGACAACCAACCCCCGCTCCCCCCAAATCTTCAGGAGCTCTGGCTCCTGAAACCACAGATGGGGCCATAGTACATACAATACAGAGGCAGCTCTAGCTAAAAGATCATATTCTTTATAAAGGCTGGTCATTTGGATGATGGCAAAGCTGAAAGACAGGTTGGTGGTCCCCTTGAGGGTGCTGCTTTCTCTGGTCACCTTAGGATTACCTGGCCCTCCCCCCCCCCCCCCCGTAGTGGTCATTGGGTAGTGGTTGGTCCTCAGTGAGAGGAAAACCCAATCATAAAAGTCCAAATAAAACTTTCATTAGCCATTTATTTTAATTCCTTTCTTACATAAAAGTATCATTTAGATCTTTTGATCTTCTGTGAATTTGAATTCACCAAATACTTATTAAATATTTATTTCTTCCAAATCTAAGTTGTTTTGTTTCTACTAGAAAAATAAAGAAATAAGATATTGGAGCAATAAATTTTAAGCCTATGTACCATATGTAGAAGCAAACAGATCATACCTTTGAGTTGCATGACTTTTGTCTCTATTTTTTCTAGATCTAAATGAACCATGTTAAACAGAGAAACTTGAAAAAATGGAAACAAAGAAGAGATGAATAAATGTAACTAATAGTAACATGTTTTATCTCTTCTAGTGATTCTCAAGTTAAAAAAATATGAAAAATTATTTTAGGTGGAAGGACATTCTAAGAAGAGTGTTATTACTAAGAGGGGAAAAATTTTAAGATTCAATATAGTAGAATAAGGTAAGAAACTAAAGGAAGCTTGAAAGGGTATTCTTCCTCATCTGACCCCAACTTTCATACCCAATAAATTTTTGTAGAAACTATTAACGGGTTAGAGCAGGCCTGCACAACATATCGCCCGCCAAAGCAGCCTGCAGGCCTGTTTTACATCTTCTACATCTTTCCTGGGCTGCCCAAAATCCTTTCATGGACTGCAAGTGGTACTCGGGCCATAAACAGACTATTGGCTGAATCTTGTACAGGCCTGGGTTAGAGGTAGAGTTCCATGTCCCATAGAGCACTACAAAGATATGGCTGTTTTTGGACAAAATGATCACGTTCTGCTTAGTCTAGATTTTGTGACACAAAGGCTTATAGAACGATGTCCATATTCAGAACAAAGATGATCTTATCTGAAGACATGACTGATATTGCTTTCATAAAGGTGAAATGTAATAAAGGAAAAAATGCTTTGGTTTAGAAACATGAAACTATATGCATGTACATATGTATATACACACATGTATATATATGCACATATATGTATATATACATAAAAATATATAGTATGCAAAATTTATTACATACTACATAGAAACTCTATATACATACACATGTTTAATACATATCATATATGTACATATATTAGATATTACATACATATGTGTGTATATACATAAAATATACATTATATGCATGTGTGTGTGTGTGTGTGTGTGTAAACACATTTGTTTTGCTTGGAAATTTTTTTTAAAATACCAAAACAGACAAAGATTGCCCCCCCTTTTTTTCCAGTTCCTAAGAAGGTTCTATAAAAGAAAGTTTAAAAGGCAGCTTTTAAAGATACATTTCATTTGAAGTAACTCTAGTGTTTTTAGATGTAGGAAGAACATAGAAATCCTTTGGTTCAATCCTTCATTATACTGAGACACAGAGGGCTATCTTCGCTATGATTGCATAGCTAATCAGTGGTAGATCTGGTCTTCCTGACGCCTAGTCCATTGTTCTTTCTACTGTGCCATCTTGAAATTATGACTCACAGCAAAAGGAAAACCACTGAAAACTATATGTTGTTTGTCAAGTTTACCATTTATGTGACAAGAAGCATGGCATAATGGATACAGAATTTTAGAGGCAGGCAGACAGTGGCTCAAGTTCTGCCTGTCATACATAGGGAGAACGTTGTGATCAACTAACCTCTTAGTGTTCCAAGTAACCCCCCTGTCTATATTGTGGAAAGGTATTTCCACACCAGGACTTCCAAACACCAGTGAAATCACAAATACTAACAATAAGCCCCATTTATGTGTAGTTAAGGTTTCTTTCTATTTTCCCATTTACCCATATTTTATAATCAAATGCCATGCAACTTTTATAATAGAAAATGCAGAATTCCACTATTAAAACAAATACTGCTGAGTGGGGTAACATTAATTCATTACCATCCATTAATAGGGCTATTTCTTTTTTACCAAGCTTTGATTTCATCTGTGGAAGGGGTGCTCAGTGAAGAAATTCCTTCATAAATGCTGAGAGTAACCTTTCAACAATTTACTTAGGACCCAGGGAAACAGGGGTTACAGGCCAGGGTCACACAACCAGTATATGCCACAGACAGAAATTGAATCTAGGACTTCTGGTTTAGAGTCACCTAGTTTAGAGTCATGCTCTCTATTCTCTATACAATCCTGCCTCTGGAGAGGAAGGGGGGTGGTATTTTAAAGAGGGTTTTATCAAATCAGCTATTTCCATTGGTCAATCAATAAACATTTATTAAGTGTCTACTTTGTTCCAGGCACTGCCCTAGAGAATAGGGATCTGAAGTAAAGTTGCTTTTTGGGGGGATAGGGGGAAGGCAATTGGGGTTAAGTGATTTTCCCGGGGTTACACAGCTAAGAAAGTTATTTTGTTTTGTTTTAAATGTGAAGCAAGCTATAAGGAAAGTTCTGAGCCAAAAGGGGATGTCTAGCCAGAGGGGACCTAAGTTTAGCATCCACTACTTATGAGCACTGGGCTGGGCACTAAGAGAACGAGGTGGAAAAACACCAAAGATCAGCATCCCCTACTTCATAATTTTCCTTAGAGTCATTTGTGAAAATTCTTCCAACTAAATCTTATGGTTTCAACTGATGTTTACTATATTTAGAAACAGCCTTAAGCAATTGTCCTACCTTAACAAGTCTAAAATTTTAGAGAAATTGATAGAAATCAACTATTATAATTAAAAAAAAACACCCTCAGGTTTCTGCGCCTTTTCATTGGCTGTCCATTGGCAGGGGGAGGGGGGGGAACGAAACTTGCTTTCTTTCCCTCCCTTCCCTCTCTTAGTTTCCCTAGTTACCTTCGAGCCTCAGCTCAAAACTATGTTCTGCAAGAGGTCTTTCTCAGTGATACCTAGGTTCTAGTGCTGGGCCTTTCCCTATAATCGTCTGTGTATTCTGTATGAATCTCATATGTATCTAGTTATTTACATTCTTTTGCCTTTCTGTGTATCTCCAGTGCTAAGGGCTGCAAGCCCAGGATATACATACATACATACATACACACATACATACATATAGATATATATCACTTCATAAATGCTTGTTAATTGACTAAAAAAAAAAAAAACAAAAGGATCTGAAGACCTACTTATTTTTTTTTCTTTTCTCCTGACCTTTCTTTGCAACTAAATAACAGTGGTAGAGATCTTGAGGAGAACATGTCAATTTCTTTAAGGCAAGTTGGACTCTGTTTATCCATTCTGATGTATGTGAAAGTATCTAGTCATCAGTATTGTTAGGGTAAGGGAGGAAATGAAAGCATGAGAGGACAGGAGCTAATAAGTTATAGAAATTCCTGCTCCCATCGAGTCTCATCAGGCTTTTGCATGAGATGATCTAATGTAGCAGCATATTATCCCTGACCCTTCATTCATTCCTAAGAAATTATATGCTTAGGGAAAAACTCTTAGATGAAGGAGAGATTGAAGTGGGGCAAAGAATATACAGTTCAGGAAAGTAGAATTAAAGAAAACCGAGGTAGGGTAAGAAATACTCTATTATAGTGGGGATTAACAGTTCAACCTCCATAGCAAGCTAGCCTTTTGGAAGGGCCATTAGAATAACCCCTAAAGAAAAACTGAACAACACCTGCAACAACAAAAAAAAATCAAGCCATTAGCGTGTTCTCTTACACACTGGGCTTTAAGGATAAAAAGTGGTAGAGTATGGAAGAGTGAATAACAATACATTTTACTTCCTCTGTCCTCACCTTCTACTTTTCTATTTCTGACTCTATATAATGTTTCCTGGCCTAGAATTGCTAGCACTTAATTCGCTGTCCAGGGTCAAACCATTGTGACTGCCCCATATTAAATTTAAAAAAGAAAAAATAATTAAAAAAACCCCAAACCCTTGACATTCCAAATTACCTCTTTATAAAGGCATAGGAACAATAAACCAGGATTGAGGTCACAACCTGATTTCTCTTCCCTTAAATTGTTGGTGCTTAACCCCCAAATTTGAAACTGGAAAAGAAAGAAAATTCTAAATGTGATCACATGGCAAATTCTTTCTCCTTATTCATCTTCACCTGTCTCTTTCACAACTCCCAACTTTCATAATTCCTTGCTTAAAATGATTTGGTGCTAGGCAGAATTTTTCAGGAATATCACTACGGTAAAAGAAAATGTAAATAGTGAGATATTGCATTCTAGTTAATTTTCTGCTAATTATTGTGTAACTTTTAATGAGTCCTTATTTTTTAATAAATGTGGAGAAAAGCTCAAAGATTAATGAAGGGGGGCAGCTAATTTAGATTGACCTTCCCCTGTTATGGAGTGCTAAAGAAAGAGGGAAAAGATGTGACTAAATAAAATAAATACCTTGAACGAAGTAGGCATTTTTTTTTGGAGGGAAAGAAGGTTTTTATTTTAATAGATATTAAATGGCTTGTTTTCTAAATAAAATTGCTTACTTTCTTACATGGAAAAAAAAAGAATCAGTGATATTCATGATAAAGCTAAGCAGTGCATTTGATTCCTTACATGAACTTTTTATTTTACATTCAGGATACACACTATACATGACTCATGGTAATGAATATCTTTGCTTGCTTTTTTCAAGTAGGTGCATATCGGCAACAGAGAAGCATTTAATCGAACAAAGATTTATGTTTTAGAAATGGTTTTCAGACAAGAATCAAGGCTTCCACCTTTTATTATTGCTTTTTCACTTACTGATACATTAGTCAACAAGCCTATATTGTGAAACCAATCTTCTTTGGCATCATCTGAAACAACACTGTTGGTGCTGAATAATAATACCTTTGTGTATTCACACACAGTCTTTTACACACATAAACACAATTATATTTAGGAAATTTATTAGCACCTTGACTTTTTGCTGTTTGTTAATGAGTTAGACTGGTTTACATTCTACAGTAGTATTCTGAATTGCAGTGTTGTTGAGAAGTATTTAAGTATGTATATATACATACAGATTATATACATCTATATACATATGTGAATGAGTATGTGGTTATATATCAGATATTCTTCAAGAGAATTTAATTGAGCAGAATTTAATAGGATCTCAGATGAGGCAATGATTTTCAGAGACTGTCCTTTTTATGAGCATAGAATGAAAGGATGGAGACAGATACACTTTTAGTAAATAGGTAACGTTCCAGTTACTTCCATGGGTTGTATTTGGGGAACTCACTGACAATTTATTTCCCCAATTATATGACTGTGCCTTTAATGTTGCATTGTATTGTTGGAAATAGCCAGGTAGTAACCCAGATCAAACGCCAAGGGGCAAGAAACAAATTCAGGGATCAATGAGTAGAACATGAAATTGTAAAAAGGAAAATCAAGCAAACCAGGTGCCAATGGAAAGTGAACTATGTGTCTAGAGAATTGGAAGAGAGTGCCACATACACAATAGAGACTAGTTAGGGTAAAATTAAGGTCTGTAAAGATACTAGGCAATCAAAGTCAACTGTTTCCTCTTCCAGACTGTACATTTCCTAATATGCTTGATCTCTTTATTCAATGAAAATAGAAACAATAAGTTATAGGCCTTGAAGATATGCTTTATGGTTTGGTATGTGTCTGTTCTGGGCCAAAAGTTGCCACATAATAGTAGGACTGACCTCTCAAGGAAATTCTAGACTGAAATTCGTTTGGCACAGAGTGAACCTGCAGGATGTTCTCTATAAAGCGGAGGATGGGCTGGGAATCCGGAATGGAAGGGGTCCCACATGAAGCCATAAGTATATCGAACTAAGAGCAGTTCATTTCACCTAAGTTACTAGGTGCTGGTTGCCTAGATGTTGTAGTAGCTTTGACTAGCAAAAAGGAAATCAACATTAGTTAAAAAAAAATACAAACCATCTGCCTCATACTGAAATTGAAATTTAAGAATTATAAATTTTAAGTAACTTGATGGAGCAAACCCTGCCAAATAGCTATCCTACCCTTTTGTTTCTTTCTCTGCACACCCCTCCCCACCATTTGTCTTGAAAAAATACAATATATTTTTTGGCTGTTGTTTTGGGCTGGAGTGTGGTCAGATGTGATCAACTGATTTTTAAAAGTCAGGCATAGTGGATAAAAATGTGACCTCAGAGTCAAGATGACCAGTTCAAATTCTATGACACAAACTAGTTGGTTAAGTCAGGACAAATCACTTAAACTTTTGGTGCCCCTGGCAATCCTGTAAAACTTTTAAGTTGTAGAACGTGTTCATCTGCATCATTAGAGGGAGTTTTTGTTTTGTTTTCCACAGGGATTCCCCTAATTTTTGGTCTGGACCTCTGATTCCAACAACACAGAATCCCCCTTGTTGAAACCCACTTCATCAATGCATATCAGCAATTACTCTGTAACTTATAGTCTTTCAATATTGTATGAGTCACTCAGAAGTTGTGCCTTGCCTGTGGTCACATAACTTGTATGTGTTAAAGGCAGAACTTGAACTCAGGTCTTCCTCTCTCTAAGACGGACCTTTTATCCACCTTCCCATTTTGCCTGTCATTAATATTTAGATCATAATGCCTTCTCTGGATGGGGATAAGGATGGCTTGGATCTGCATAGAGTTCTGAGATTTGGAGTTTTTTTCCTTACATTCTCAGACAAGGAAATATCACATAGTTTGGGAATGAGGTGGTTAAAAAAAGGAGAGAAAACACAGATAGGAAAAAGGTAGCAGGGCTTTTTTACAGGGAGCAACAGCAGAACTTTAGCAGCCCAGTGGTGACATCAGTGGTCAAACCCACACCTCTAAAGAGACTATATTGATGAAAGCTAATGAGGCAACCACCAAGGTAGAAGACTGTACATTTTAATACGGATTCTTGCTCTGGTGTCTGGGCCATTAAGGAAACAAAACAAAAAACTCTGTATAACTAATATACATTTATTCCGTTGGAGACTGTATCAGACTGATCTAATCTTATTTCTCATAGACACCTGTGGTTGACAGGCACTTATTTGCATTTTCTTGTGTCCCTTTGTTTGAGTCATTTAAGTTTGGGAAAGTTCTGGGAGCCACACAGGAGAAAATGACCTTTCCTAGTGTAGGGCTGAGATCCCAAACATAAGCCCTTTTACATAGCGAGTTTTCTTTCTCTAAACTGGGGGCATAAGCATCAGTCATTCATGTGTTTCCTAATGACAGTTCCAAGAGCAGAATTACTATGAGCTCAAGCCTTTAAATCTTCCTCATCACACTACAAGCCAAACATTAGCAAACTCCTTAAGGTAACAATAGTATACTGAAAATTCATTCACTATTCATCATGTGTTTTTGTTTTTTATTCCATCTTGCCCAGGCTGGAAGTGCTCAACCCTTCCACATCACTGTTGTTAGGGGCATGGTGCCCCCTCCTCCCCATCTGGAAAATCCATGTAAAAGTTTTTGGCCCTCCCTTTGTACCAGAGAAGAGGTTTGAATTATTGTGATATTAAAGGATAAACTATGTTTATGCTATACAGTACTACACATATATTTTAATGCATTTCTGAGTTTCTAAACGTTTTCCGTTTCATCTGCTGGCCATCGTGTTTTGTCTGTGGCTTCTACTAAACTCCCCCAAATTTTCCATTGAATTTCTTATGCTGACCGGTCACACATCAAAACTGTGATAGGGAAAGTTGCTATGTGGAAGGGATAACTGTACTATTCAAAGGCTTAATTCCATTACTTTAGCATGGGATCTCTGACTTGCTTCACTTACAGCTTGGCTATTTCACCCCCTTCTCAGACAGCCAGTGCCTACATGAAGCTTCTTTATTTAAAAAAAAAAAAGCTTAGAATGATAGAGTGTTTTATAGCTTTTGAAAGTATTTTCCTCACAACAACTCTATGAGGTTGGTAGCACAGTTTCATTATATTATTTTAGAGATGAGGGAATTCAGGCCAAATAACAGGACTATGGCTAGTTAGTGGCTTGACCAAGTCTTCTGTATCTGTTCTTCTGTCTACTGTCATGTTGGAAAAAGAAATAAGCAGTCCCCTAAAAACCTTTGTAAATTGCATGAAACAACATTAGATTGAGTCTGAGTCAAAAGCCAGGTTCTCACTAGGCACATACTTAGATGTCATTGATACAGCTTTACTAAAAGTCTGTGAGCTTGTAATGGGTAGTGGGACTTGCCCCAGGAAAACTGTAAAGTCATTGAAGTTTGTCTTTAATGCAAAGATCCTTGCTTTATGGTGCAAATTTTCCCCTACATCATGCCACAATCCCAAAAGAGGAGGAGATAGTGAATCCTTTCTTTTCTCAAATCCAGGACTTTTCTCTGATTAAGGCCTCATTTTGTTGTGGGTTCTCAAAGGCTATGTTAGTGAAACTCAGACCCCCCTTGGGCTCTACCAGACCGAAAAGATTTCAAGTATGGGTACACTACCCTAGCTAAGTTTGGAAAGGCTCATTACTGCTAGGTTGACCACTACAGAACTAACTCAGAAAGGCTGTAAGGAATATTAGATTTTGCATCAGAGGTTCAGATTTCTGGCTTTGAGGTTTTCAAGCTGTGTGACGCTGGGCAGGGTTGCCTTTCTGTGCCTTAATTTCCTCATTTGTAAGATGAGGGCAGCTAAAGCAGATGATGTCTAAAACTCACCATCCTACCATAGCCAACCCTACCTTTGTGTTAGAAGGGCTTTTCTAAGTTATATGACATTGGCCTCGGGATTAGAAAAATGTCAGTTCAAGCACAGGCCCTGGAGTCAGGAGGACCTGAGTTCAAATGTGGTCTCAGACACTTGACACACTTACTAGCTGTGTGACCTTAGTCAAGTCACTTAACCCCAATTGCCTTCCCTTCCCCCCTCAAAAAAAGTGTCAGTTCAGATCCTTCCTCAGATATTTACTAATTGAAAAAAAAAACACTAGACATCTCTAAGTTTGTTTCCTTATCTATAAAAGGAGACAGCTAGGCTCAGTGGTCTCTAAGGCTCCTTCTAGCTCTAAATCTATGGCGCTGAAATCCTTTTCTATCACTCACTTATTTGTTTCCACCCTACTCTTTGTATCTTGCCAGAAACCTAGTTTGGAGGAAAAAAAATTTTTGTAAATACTCTATGAAAGTGAGCACTTTGACTTGGTACATTATTTGCCCCATGAAAGTTGGAAATACTTAGAAAGTAAGCAAATTATCTTTTTTTTTTCTTTTTAAGAGATGCTATGCTACTATATATAGTATTCTTAAGACAGCTGTTAGGAGAGTAGCAAGAACTTTTTGGCTGGTGACAGGTCTCCTTCTCCTGCTTGAAAATAGGTGCACAGGTCAAACTGGGCCGAAACTTATCTGCCATGTAAATAGGTGAACTCAACTACAAATGGTACTTGTATCAACATAGACCTTAATGTATGCAACACATACTTGCATTAGCATGTACACGTACGTATTACTTCCCTAGAAAAGAAAGGACATTTTAATTAGAATCAGCATGGAATTATAAAAAATGGTTATTGTTTGTCCTTTGTTCTTGAAGAGGACCATAACGTTGGGACGGTTATGCCATGACATGCAAGCGAATTGGATTTAAGTGAGGGAGGGCTGTGCAAGGTCACCAGCCTCACTTTCTCCTCTGGAGCCATCTGGGTCCAGTGGTGAGATATAGATGAGGACCGTAGTAAAAAGAAAATTGGTCTTAGAGATAGGAAGACCTAAGGTTCAATCCCACCTTGGATACTTAAGGAATATTTTAGCTTGGGCAAGTCACTTAACTTCTGCTGGCTTAGTTCCTCTTCTGTAAAATGAAGAACTAGGGTACATTATTTATGGGGACCCTTCTACCTCTACATCTATGAGCTTATATGTAAAATTTTCTCGACTCTATCTTATTTTAGATCGGACCTGGGATTTCCTTAGAATAGGGAACTCCAAGTAAAGACATTCCCTCTCTCAATGCACTTGGTCTGCAAACTATAGTTTAAGAGAAGTGCCTGGAGTATTAAAAAGTAAATTTAAATTATTTAGCAATGTAGAGGCACTTTCTGTCACAGGAAGGACTTGAATTCAAATCTTTCTGACTTGGGAGGGTAGTTTTCTATCCACTATTCCATGCAGCTACTCTATTTTTTTTAACCTTAACAGCAGTAACAATGCTACTTATTTTTTTTAAGGTCCTAAAACTTTTTTTTAATAGGTATAAGAATACAAAATGATTCTAGTTTGGAAATCATAGGAAAATATGTATATAAGACATTTAAGATAAATTATTACAATGAGTCTGTTGTAAAAACAGTATATTTTATGGGTCAGGATGACACATAATATTTATCTCTGTCATAAGAAAGAGCCTCAGTGAATTAGTTATGGCTTTAGCTCTCTAGAATAATCAATTCTCTCCTCACTTGTGGGATAAATATATTTTACTGCAGTCATCACATATTCATCTAGCCTACTAAGGGCTTAAGACTGCTCTCAGGTTCAGGGGTATAAATTTATTTATATGGGTGCAGACCCACATGATATGCATAACAGCTCCATTAAGCAGAAATGTGTAGATTTGCTTCCAGATGAGAGCAAAGCATCAAGAAATACAATAATTTTATTATTCTTATTGTCCTGTCAAACACTTTGCCTTCTCATTGAGTTAAATAAAGTTCAACCAAGCTGCTTCAGAAAGATTAAATATCTGTCTCTTAGGAAATCAGACTAGAGCACACAAAAGTTGAAGGTCATGTCTTTTAGTACTCAGCAAATCATTTGCAAATGCCTCAGGTCCCCTTTACACATACCCAAAGAGAGAACCATCCAGCAAAAACAGAAAGACATCAGTAGAAATTCCACCATGTGCTAGTAATAACTGCACCTTAATGGAGAAGCAAAGGACTCATAATTATCTGGGTCATTTGCATGTAATTGTTTTTGGGTTGTTTTTTTTTGTCAATTGCAAAGGGTCTCCCTCTTATTAAAAATATCTGAAATTTTGGCCAAAATATTTAGAGCCCTCATTAAATCTGAAAACAAAAACCCTATTCCAAACCTCTGGAATTGTTCCAGCCCACATCAGCTACTACTTCCATGCCCCCTTTAACTATCTGCTACAATTCTCCACATCTCCATGATAAGAAAATGAAAGAAACTACCTGTATCAAATGTACTCATAATGCACCCACATAGTGCAAATATCTGTTCAGTAATAGGACCTTTCTGATATAGATATGTAAAAACTATTAAATTGCTGTTGTTTGGTCCTCTAAACTGAGAAAGAACTGATAATGGTGGGGCTCAGGGAAGGAGGCCATAGGTTCACGTGGTCTAATTGCCTCCTTGCCCAGGTGAGGAAACTGAGGCCCAAGATCATAAAAACAGTTAGCTTAAGGTTGAAGCAAATGAGTGGCAGAAGAATGACCAGAGCCTAGGTCTCTTGAACTCCCAGTCTTCTGCTTTACTTTGCTATACCAATCTAGTTATTCTTGGTTTCAATCAGGACACAGGGGGACCAATTAAACAAGGAAAGGGGTTGCTTGTTGGCGTTGGCATAGATCATCCCATTCTTATTTCTCTATAAAATTCTAATGGGGAAAGGCCCAAGGCATAAGCACCTGGGAAGGTCAGGGAGGCTTCCTGCAAAAGGAAATGTATAGCCTGTGAAAGCCCTTACAGATCTCAGCTTGCATAGAGGAAAAGTCTCAGCAAACAGCAAATCCTTCCTTGACTGAAAACATGGTTATCAGACAGCATCTTACAACAGGACTCTTCATAGAATATCTGGGAAGAGACAAATTAGTGGCCAATGAAGTGTTCTTCTATTATCACAGAATGTTAAAATTGGAAGGGGCTAGTCATATGATTTATAGACACATACAGTCATTTGCATTTAGACTGTTATATGATTTTTTTTAAAAAATTGGGGTTGAAATGCATTTACAGCAAAAATAGTGATCTGTGTTCTTCATTCCCATACTCTACATGGCTATAAACAGCTTAAGCAGTCATAAAATTTTTTTAATTTATTTTTTAGTTAAAAAGAATTTATTTCCTATTTCTCCCACCTTGTTCTTATACAAATGAAGAAAAAAAAAAGAAGGAAAAGACCCCTTAGAACACATCAAGAAAAGTAAATTCTCTTACTGGCCATGTCAGTTAGTCAACCAGCAATTATTGAGTGCTTACTACGTGCCAGGCACTATGCTAAATCTAAAAATGTATGTCTCATTCTGTGTCCTAAGTCCATCTCCTTTCTATCAGGAAATGGATAGCAGAATTCATCATCAGTCCTCTGGAATTGGAGTTTGTCATAGATTGATCAGAGTACTCAAGTCTTTCAAAGATATTTTCCTTTAAAATGTTGCTGTTAAAGAAATACAAAAGTAAAAATTGTTCTCTTGGTTCTGCTCATCAGTGTTAGAATTCCCTAGGTCTGGTCATCTTTCCCATTAGGCCCTTTCTTTTCTATTCCTTTGATTCAGTGTTTGAAATCTAATTACTAATGAGAACCTTAGAGTTAGAAAGGACCTTGCACACCATCTACTTTGACCTGTACTTGAATAAGAATTCACGACTTAACTGGCAAGTGGTCATCTGGCCAAGTAAGAGGACTTCCAATAAAGAGGATACCTATTACTTCCCATGGTCAGCTATTCTGTTTTTAGATAATTTTACTTGTTAAGTAGTTTTTCCTTATATTAAACCTAAATTTCCTTTCTCTTTTAAAGAAATACCTCTTCTCGGGGACCACATAGAACATATCCCTGTGCTAGTTCTTTTAGTATCTGGAGATAGCTATCATCTTTTCCTCACCATCACCTCTCCTTTTAAGTCTTTAGGTTAAATATCCCTAGCTCTTTCTACTGAAGATGGGAAAGAGAATTATACAGGAATGTATAAGGATGCATCTCAACTTCATTTTTATGTTAGAGTAGGTTTTAATGCTATTTTGAAACCCCTGTACACACCAAGTAGGAGAAGAAGCAAGGTGTGCCAGCAATTTCCATGAAGAAGTTTGCTCTATTGATAGGTAGTTTTTGAAGACCCAGAAGTTTCATGTTACTTGTTTAGGTGCTTTTGGAAGCTGAAATAGCTTCAGTTTACTCATCACCATTGCTTTCCAGGCTCTACCCTGCTGAATCCACACAATTACATCCTAAACAAGGTAAATATGAAGGAAGTCTTTACTGGTTTCATTTTTCAGACAGATGATGACTCATGTACTAGTGTTCTGAAGTGAATCTGATGCCAATGCAAAGCTGAATGACACACTGAAATGGTTTCACCATTATAAATCCAGGATAAAAGAAAATAGCGTGAGAGAGGCACTAGTTGTCGCAAATTATTATTCTCACAAATGGCCCTTCCTTTTATAATTAATTGAAATATTACATTTGTAAATGAATACATTTAGATTGGAGTAACAATTTCCTGGTGTTTGGCCTGGGCTGCAATCGATTTAAAGTTCCCAGGAACTTGGCATATAACATTGTCTACTCAATGAACTCTACCCAGGACTGGCTGTGTTGTTAGTATTCTGGAGATCTTATTTTATGGCAGCATTACAGTCAGATCATTAAACGAAACAAATTCAAATAACATGCCTTGTACCATACCATGTCTTGCAAGCAAATGTTCAATCTTCAGAACTTGTTAATAAAATTAGAAATATATACTAAAGCTGAATTTCCGGGAACACTTGATTTAATCTCTGGCTCAACGATTTTAACTTAAACTGTTGTTACAACTAAGAAGGGAATTAGAAGAGGTCATGACTCTTGTGTTCTCCATTCACTCAAGCCACTCAATAACTTAAGTTGAAACTGATGAACCTAGACACCCATATCACCTGATCATCATCATTATTCGTATTTTAATTAATAAAGATGGCACCAAGCTTTAAAGATCAAATTTAAATAACCAGCTAGTGAATACCAATTCATGGATCACTGACTCCAGCGGTCCAGGAAACAGAATTAATTGCTTGTCTACTTTGATTGGTTATGTCTGATTATATTTCTGTTGCAGTCTCTTTTGTGAGTTCCCTGCAGAATGCCACAAATCATCTGCCTTCCTCGTTACACAAAGGCAAATTAAAAGAATATTATCTTTTTACAGTTTTGAAGTAAGTGCCAGACTAATTTCATCTTAAAAAGTAGAAATTGCACACAAAAGGTCTTCCTGCAGCAGTGGAAGGGTTAAGATCACTGGAGGTTAGGTGAGTGCAAGGGAAAGTTGGCCTCCAGCAGGAGACAGATTCTGTTTGGGATCTCAGAGAATGAGGCAAGAGTCAACTTTCATTTGAAAATACTGAAGAAGTAAACAATCACGAGTCACCAGTACAGAAAGTCCAAGATCAAAACCAAGACCAGACAGTTTAAAGAGAGAATCAGGAATAGCCAGAATCAGGGTTAGTGTACCAAAAAAAGGCAGAGACAGCTGCCTTTCCAGTTTGGTCACAAAGAACAGAACTGGTCAAGCAATCCCAAACTGCCTCTGTCTGTTTTGAAACAGTAGTGAGAACTCCTCTGACTGTAATTTAAAGGGCCCTTCCTCAGGAGAGACAAGATAGAATAATGAATAGAAAGCTGTTCTCAAAGCCAGGAAGCTCCCTCTACACATGCAACCTATGTGACTCTGGGCAAATCATTTGACTTTTCAATACTCTAGGCTGAGCTTCTAGTGAGGAATGTCTTCTGCCTATGTAGGTCAGAGACTTTTTCATAAATTATAGCTTAATAGAGTGGCCTGGAACACTAAATGGCTTGCCCAGGGTCATGTAGGAAGGACTTGAACCCAGGTCTTCTCACTTTGAGGCCATGTCTAGAGATAGTATACAATGCTGCTAATTCTCCAAGAAAACTCTCTTGATAGCATCCCAAACTAAAAAACAGTAATTGGTTTGGCTACAAGGGAAGGTTTTTTTGTTTTGTTTTGTTATGCCATACTGCTAAGTTCTCTAGGAGGCCTTATTTTACCCAGTTAGTAATGGCTCTTATTTTCTAGACTTAAAAGAATTTTGTTTGAATGCTTTTTCATTTGGAGGAAGGTAGGTGGTATAGTGGATAGAGTGTTGGATCTGGGGTCAGAAAAAACTTAAATTCAATTCGTGACCCAAATACTTACTAGCTGCATGACCCTGGCCAATTCACCTAGCTTTTCTGAGCCTCAGTTTCTTCTTCTGTAAAATGTGGATAACAATAGCTCCCACCTCACAGGATTATTGTAAGTACTCTTTAAGACTTAAAACACTATATAAATGTCAGCTATTTATTATTATTTAAACCTCTATAACATAACTATTATGTATCATTAGTTTACAATTCAATTATTTGTGCATGTATCATAACTCCAGTGCAAGCAGGGACTCTATTTTCTCTAGATTTTATATTTTATTCAGAGCCTAACACATTGCTCTGTAGTAGGCATTTCAAAAGCAATCATTCACTAATCATGAATGTTTGTCAAATTTACTTGGTTTGAGTGAAGATTCAAAGAAGGACAGGGGGGAAAATGTCAAAACCTTGATCACATCAGCGGTCCTAATGGTCCTAATGGTACCACTGATCTTTTCAGAATTGAGCATGATTTAAATGATGCATTTCCTCCTATCAGTGATGGAATAAGAGCAAAGTTACATAAAAGGATCAATTTTGCTTAATATATTTTAATGCAGCTACGCTTTGGTAGATAATAATGGACTTGGAAGTTGGTACCAGAATATGCTTTTGGGTGTCTGAGAGATTCTTAGAATTCAAGAGATTAAAGACATAATTAAAAATCTAGCTGTGGTTGTAAACTGAGGGTTGAAGGCTAAATAAGCCTTAGGCAAGAAGCTTCATAAATGACTAGAGTCTTAAAACAACAACACTTTGCACTTTGCACATTGACCCTGCAGAAGATTGCGATTAGGTAAAAAGAAACCTTAGGTTCTAGCTTGTACCAAGCCTTCCCCTTTCCCCTTGACTGATTGGTTGATTGCTCATAGGGCTCATATGAGATGGCAGTCAACAACTTTTTTTCTCCTAATGAGATGGAGGATCATGAAACTTTACCATTTGCCATACCACTAATTCCTCAGATTCCCTGGGGCCTCAGTATTTGTCCCTCTACATCCTACAATCCCCTAGCATCACCATCTTAACTAATTATGTAGCCTAAGGACCTTTAGGCCTTGACATCTGCTTTACTGCTCACTCTTAGGATTTCTCCTTTCTGAGTCAGAGAATCTGAGGCCTGCAGCTTAACATTCTTTTATATGTTCATACCCAATTATTATTATTATATAAACAAAAGGCATCCTTTTTACTCTTGATAACAATAAATTTGGGACAAAAGAGTTGACTAATTGAAAATCAATTTTGTTAATTTTTTCAAAAAGATCAACTCTTAGTTTGGTGGTTATATTCTGGTTTTTGTTTTTTTTTTTCCTTTTCCACTTTGTATATTACAGTGTGAGAGCTCTTTGAGAGAAAGGACTAGAATTTTTTTTTCTGTTTCTATCCCTAGTACTTGGCACAGTACTTGGCACATTATAAACACTTAATAAATGTTTTTTTTCCCACTCATTTATATAGTAAAAGCTTAAGAAATGCCTATTGATTTTTATCACCTACCTACCACTTTGAGATGGGTATTATCAGAACCCTAATTAGAACAAGACAAGTGGCCCTTTGCAAGTTGGTTCTTGACGTATGGGAAGTGATTTCTGAGGCAAAAAGGAAACTTCTTCTATGGGGAAATGACTGGATCCATTCCTCATTTTAAACTTTTCACTAATCCTTGCCTGGTCCTAGGCTTTCTCCTGGAGTACACCATCATCCAACCCCTGCAGGATTGAGGGATGGATTCTCAGGGAATAAGCCTCCTGACTTTACCAGGTAGCCTGGGGCAGGAAGAGTTGTTTTTCAGATTATTTTGATAATACTTTTACTATCTTTGACACCACCGGTAAGTTACATTTATGTTACTACTAACAGATTATTAATAGCTAGCATCTATATAGCGCTTTCATGTTTGCGAAGCTGTTTATATATGTTAAGTCATTTGCTCCTTACAACTACACTACGAGTTAGGTGCTAATTATATATTAGAATGTGTGTGTGTGTGTGTGTGTGTGTGTATTATCTCGTGTGATTCTCCCCAAAAAGTAGTGACCTGCCCATAGTCACACAGCTCATAAAGGCTGAAATTAGACTCAAATCATGTGTTATTATTTAAAGCCCACTGCTCTTTCCACTACAGACTGTTGATGTTCAACATTTTATCTTTTGTGTTGTGATTGTAGGCAGTTCTTAGAACCAACTACTTTATCTTGGCTTGCTTTTACCTTCTGTTTCCTGGCCTATATCACATATTTTTGGATTGAAGAATCACAGTGTAAAGACAGAAGGAATCTGAAGATTATCTAGTGTAATCTCTTCATTTTGCAAATGAAGAAACTGAGATTCAGGGAGGCTGAATGTCTGGAGTAAGGCTATATAAATAAAATGGAATTCTCCTCAGTCCCATTCTGGTGCTTTCTCCCTTACAGTTTATTTCATAATGCTTGGAATCAATTTTTGTTCATTTTTTTTTTCATTCTGATCCACATCTCTCAGCTCTAGGCCCTGGCCCTGGCACTGACTTCTAGGCCTCAGTCTCAATTCAGTGTATTATCCTTAAAAGGCAACATTTCTCAAGATATGGTACTTTTTCTACATTCCTCAAAAAAAGGAATATTTAGGAAGCCCACACAGATCCTCATGGTATCTGTGATTCATGTAATGAAATGGAATAATTTTCTGAGTACTTTTCCACAAGGCACCTCAAAGATTTTTCTTGACTAAATCCCATAATTTTCTGATTTTAGGCAAGAGTTAAATGTCAAAGCTTCTTTCTCTCTGATTTTTCCACCACAGCTCATAATATAGTAGATTAACTGGGGATGGGGGTGGGAGCAATTACCATTCTCAATTGTGGGTACCAATGAGGCAGCCTGCCTAATGGAAACATATGGTCCTATCTTTAATAAGAACTCCTGATTTGAAAAATCCCATCTTAATAAAAGAGGGACTCTCAGGAGCATGGCCCCATCTTCCTTTGCAAAGAAAACTTTCCACTAAAAATTATTTTGATCATGTTCGCTATTTTTTGGCTCCTTGTGCGTATTTTGTACAATTAGAGGTGAAACACAGAATTCTCTGATTTTCCAGACTGCCTCACAGGGCCTACCTACATCTGCCAAAAAGAAAAGGTCACTATTTTCTGTAAATATTAAATATTCCTTCTTACTGTACTTTCTCTTTTTTTTCCCTCCTGTCCTGTAGACCTCACCTTCCCACCTCCACCTCCACCCTAGATTTAATTTTGAAAATTTGAATCGTGAGGACCTTTACTGGAAATTTTTCCTATCTTAGCTCATTTGGATCACTCATTCTCATAATGAGAAACTTCTATTTGTTAACTCAGCCAACAAACTGTATTCAGTTGTTCTTCTTGTTAACAGATTCAGGCAAAGAACAGCAGTGAAACAGTAATTTAATTAAACAGTAGCCATTTAATGAGGGGCAAAAATGAGCAAAGTAAGACAAACAGCTTTCCTGAATTAATTTTCCCACTCCCCATCTTATTGACTTGCTAAGAAATTTAGGCCTCTCTTCATGACTCTCAGAATGGACTCAATTCTTCTTAGGGGGACTATGTTCCAGGGCAGTCTATAAGGAGGCTCACTCATTTCCCCTGTTGCTAGCTTGTTGTTGTTGCTGTTTGTCCTTCGTTCTCAAAGAGGACCATGCCATCAGGGAGGTGATGCCATGACCTGAGAGAGAACTGGATTTACGTGAGGGAGGGCTGTGCAAAGTCACCAGCCTCATTTTCTCCTCTGGAGCCATCTGGGTCCAGTGGCAAGATATAGGTAGGCAACGTAAGTTCCTGGGCAGATACCCACCTTTCTCCATGTAGCTTCAGGTCATGATGTTTATATGAGGGTTCCTAGTTGAGCTCCGCTTGACTAGCTGCTCAGGGGCACACTGCCTTTATCTTTTTGGTGGCCACAACAACAATAACAAAACCCTGATAAAACAGTGAAAGAGTCTTTTCAATGACTAGGAGGAAAAAAACTTCCCTTCTTGGCACGGCAGCTGAAAGTAAACCTTCTCAAATACTGGTCAATTTTTTTTCTCCTTACCTCCCTTTTATTACTTTGGTAGGGAATGGGGGAGGGAACTACATGGAACCCTGTTCTGTGCTCTGAGGAACCCTGGCAACATTATTGAGGGCTCAAATCAGTTTGGAAGGGAGTATATGCCTACCCAATATGACCCCCTTCCTCTAATAATACTCCGTTTCATTTGGGGAATGACTAAACAAATTGTGATGCACACATGTAGTCGCATATTACTGCACCATCAGAAGCGATGACTGGGAAGAATTCAGAGAAGAAGGAGAAATCTTACACAAACTGATGCACTGTGAAGTAAGGAGACTTAGAAAACAATATACATGGAGAATATAACAATGCAAATAGAACAGCAAGAGTAGAAAAAACCAGCAAAACAAAAAAAAATTGCTATATTATCATAACATCCAAGCTTAACTCAAGAAGATTTCACCTCCATCACTTCCTTGCAGAGATATGGGACTATGAATGGGAAATACTGCATATACTGCCAGACTCAGTTGCTGTGTTATTTTTGATGATCTGCTTTTCCTCTCTTTTTTTCTTATTCTTTATTACAAGAAATAGCTCACCAGGTGGTTTGCAGCAGGGAGTGAGGATAGGTTTAGAAGTAAAAGTATTATAAAAAAAATGAGCCCCCCCCCAATATCAGTAAAAGTCCAAAATACCCCCTCACTCAGTGCCATTCTGTTGATACCCTTTCTTGTACTGTCTGAGTGTTAAAATACCATTTTCTTTTTTCCTCTAGCAACCTGTCTTCTTCCTGGTTCTGTTTGTCTGTCTTCTGCCTGACAATACAAGGACAGTGCCCTGCACAGATGGAAGGCTCACTACTGACTGGAAGCTACATTCTTTTTATATAGTCAGTCTATATGAAGGGAAGGAGTTTCTTTTTTTCTTTTTTCAACTTAGTTCCTATAGCCTGTTCCCACAAGTGGCTTGAACAAATGTGGTAAGGCAGCTCTTGGAATTCATTAGGGTGCAGAAATTCCTAATTAAGCCTCTGACCTAAAAAAAGGGGATAGAATATTGCTTGCAGTGAAATGGCTTCCTTGGGAATCTAATTCCCTTTGGGCAATATTTTTTCTTAGATATAGTAGATGAACTGTCTGCATAGCAATCAAATAAAATGGTCCAGTGGATGCTAGCCAACCACATAATAATTTATCCATTTCCTATCTATCTATCTATCTATCTATCGCTGTATCATTTATAAAGGAATGAAATAACTGGCTATTTCATTCTCTATCTGTATTATTTGTAAAGGAATTAAATAACTGGCTATTTCATTCAAGTCCTTCTACTTCCTAAATAATCTTCCCCACCTCTCATTTCTTCCTTTCTAATATATCCCTACATACCACTGCCAGATTAATCTTCCTAAAATCTAATGCACTCCTTTGATCATACCACATCCTTTAAAAATCTTTAGTCCTTCTTTGCTACATCAAGTGTTAGCTTGCTATCAAGATTTTCTATAACCTTCCTTTCTAGCTTTACCTCTCATTCTCGTCTTCTGAAACTATAGGATCCAGTTAACCTGGTCAACATACGGTCCTTTTGAAGTCTCCTCTGATTTTCTCACTCTTAGGTCTCTGTTCATGCAGTTTCTTTTGCCTATCAATTCACTTCATCCATCCCTGCCTTTTAAAATCCTACCCACCCTTCAAGGTCCACCTTGTTCAAATGTCACTTCCATCATAAAATCTTTCCTTTCGTTTTAGCCAAAATCAATCAATTCCTTCTCCTATTTCTGCACATCTGTATCATCCATATGGTAATTACCAAGTGCATCCCTGTATTGTAGCTATTTGTACACTCTTAATAGAACAGAAGATCCTTGAGGGATGGACAATGTCATTTACATGTATGTATTCTCACATAATCTCTAGTGCTTTGTACATAGTAGGTGATCAATAAGTATTTAATGAATGAATGTGTTTAAGGAAAAAACAGATCATATAATGAACATATGTTGGCCAATTTTATCAATAAATGGTCATTGAAAAGTTACTTCACACAAATTTAATTTTACTTTTTTTCCTGAGTCACAAAAAACTATTGGTTTACTATTTTATGCTTTATAGTGAAAAATGGAAGGAAGAATTATATTAAAACATGTGGGCAAGAGGTAAGAGGAAAAAAAGATTAGATCATATTTCCAAAAACATGTCCAAGATTATTTTCCTGCATAGTTGTAATTGTCGTGTGTTTAACCCAGTTTTTGTGAGACATCCTCTTCTTACCAAAAACTTAAATTTCAAAATGTAGAAAATATCATTTTAATAATAAAAAAGGCAGTTCAGTCTATGATTCTTCCTCTCTTGCTCCCTCCATTTTGTGGGTTATTTCAAGTTAGAGAATGGTGGGTTTGTCCTTAAGGTTTTGAAGATTAATATCTTAGCTTGGTGTAGCTAAGTGGTGCAGGGGATAGACTGGTAGGCCTGGAGCCTGGAAGACTGATCTTCTTGAGTTCAAATCTGGCCTCAGACACTAACTAGCTGTGGGCCACTGCACAACTTAACCTTGTTTGCCTCAGTTCTTCATCTGTCAAATGACCTGGAGAAGGAAATGCCAAAGCACTCCAGTATCTTTGCCAAGAAAACCCTAAATGGGGTCATGAAGAGTCAGATATGACTGAAACAACTGAAAAACAACAAATCTTAGCTTGAGATTTTCTGAGGGACAGATGAGAAAAAGACAGATGGTGAATAGTAAACATTGTGGTGTAGTGAGAAAAGCATCTCACCCAGATCATAGGACACCTGGATCCCCTTTGACCTCTGGCCATCATTAACAAACTTATGATTGTTCATATCACTTAACCTTTCCTAGGGATAATAATAACTTATTTGTATAAGATTGGACCAGATCATTCCTTGAAGTCCTTTCCAGATTTGGGATCTGTTAAATACAAGTTTCCAGTGCTCCTGAGAAAAGATCCACACGAAATAAAGGAAAGTGTGTATGTACCATGTCATGAACTTGGTCCAGCTTCCTAATGTGAGTTCTGTACATTGTAAGGTAGATTGAGTTCTTTGCCGTACATCTGAAGCCATTTGCATAGAATCACCTTTTATAATTGTTGAACTGGGAATATGAATTCATGGTCCAGTAGATACAGCACTATATTCATAGCTCATATTTATATAGTGTTTTATGATCTCAAAGAACTTTACACACATGATCTAATATTAGGACTACAGGGACTTTAATGAGGCACTACCACATTTACTGATGAACTCGAACTCTTTATATCCTAGCCTCTTATTTTTTCAATGAGGAATTCTTTATTTCTAAGGACTACAAAGGGTAATAATAATCATAACAAATAACGTTTATATAGCACTTCAAGCTTTATGATATGCTTGCTTTATAACAACCAAATGAAGTAAGGAATGTAAATATTACTAATCCCATGTGAGGGGGTTAATTTGTCTATGCCAACCAGTACAGAGGGGTCTTGAAACTCGATCTCCGGAGTGCAAGTCTAGAGTTCTCTCTACTGTGCAAGGCATACAGCATTATGTACAAGGGTGATTGGTGCTATAATATTCATGTTGAATGGAAGAAATGGCACAAGAAGTGGCAACAGTATTTGGGAGACTCAGAAGTGATGTAATTCTCTTCTCTGAGTCTCTGTGAAAAGAGAGGACAGTAGAAGAGGTCCTCAGTGGAAAGAATGGTGAGTTCTTTCCAAGCCATGTGACAAATGACAAACTTTGAAGAAGGTCACAGGTGACATACACTGGAGTACATTTTTCATAGATTACACATGTTTTGAAGGCTGTCTATTGTAGAAATAGACAATGGATGAGTTATATAATAAAGATGATGAATGTCGGACCACTCGACTAATAGACTGGACGCCATGGGAATTATAAACAACCAATCTGGAAACAAAAACTTGACATAACAAGTGACTATAACTGGCTATTTGAAAGATGGAAACTGAACTTGGGACTGTGAATTTTAGCATTCGGAGTATCTGTGCATTCATGATGACGGGTAATGACAGTTCCAATTATGATAATAAGATGATAACAGAGGCCTACTTCACAGAATTTATGGGGATCTTGATACAAATGTTCATAGCACACTTTACATAGTGCCACAAACATTTCAAAAATAAGAGTGGTAACTAAACATGAGAACAAAATAAAGCTTGCAAAGAAGAAGCTATTAGGAAAATTAGTTTCTTTGAAGGATAAAAAGGCATCTTATATTGCAACAGGGGATTAGAGTAGTTTGTAACAAATGTGAAAGTGGTTTTCATTTGTGTAAGCTCCACTTTGTCATTTCTCCTGTACTCAAGCCCCTTCTTCCCCTTCTCAGTTCTCTTCTTAGGTCACTGAACAGGACTGTAGCACACTGTGACCTGCTTATGCTTAATCTAGCACAAAGAGGGGTGACTGATTACTGGCACAGACATTTACTACAAGAAACTGTCCTCCTATTTATCAAATGCAGAATGAGCAGGAGTCATGCTGGTTACTTCACCTGGGTCTCCTGGGAAGACTATAGACATCGACCACCTTCAGTAGTTAGAGGTTGTTCTGTCCGCTGATTTTAGTCAATTTTTGGCCACCTTGCTGGAGTTGTTAACCATGATATCAATTAATCTTACTGCCTGGTAGATTTTATGATGTGAAAAATATATGTCCACGTAAATAACCACTTACAGATGAGATAACAAACATTTCCATCAGCAAAAAGACTTGGTGTTGTTGCTATTAACCTGAACGAGATGCTAAGTGTGTTACTGGTCAGTTGAATAAGGATTTACCCCATCCCTATTGATTTTGCAAAATTTGCTAGGTACTTTTTGCGTGTAATACAGACTAAAAACATGACATTGTCTTTGCCTGTCTTTAGGAAGCTTACAAAACAGCAGCTAGTGAGTCAGGAAGCAGTGCAACTAAGTGGGAAAATAAATGTTGCCCTGATTATAAGCAAAAAAGAAGCTCAGAGTTTGTCATTTTAATTCTTATAAGACAAATACTATTTACATGCTTCACTGCGGTGTGAAGGTGAATCTGAGTTCTTGTGGGTTATGCCAAGGGAATGCAGACTCTGGCAAATTCTACCAAACTGGAAAGGCTCTGAGTACGGGTGGTAGACTGTATACCTAGCTAAGCTCTGAGAAGGTTTTCACCTGGTTGGCTGTAACGATGATGAGTCTGGAAACCACAGTAACTCTTGAAGATTCATCTACACAGAAGTCTTAGTACCACAGAGGTGCTATGATTTTCATTCATGAGAGTACCCACATCAATGACATGCTTCGATCTTGAAGCACTGAAGAGGAACTATCATGCCCTTGTAGGCCACAGTGAAAAAATATGATAATATCACTAGAAGCCTCGTAATGGTAGAGTTGAGTCTTCATGATACTGAGCAGTTTGGGATTCTTGAAAACACTGTGAACTTTTCCAGATACAGTGGCCTGATACCCACTTCCTGTTCAATTTGGAACTCACTGTTTTGAGAATTTATCTAAGACTCATATACTGATAGACTGATGGGCAGTTCCAGCTTTCAGTCTAGGCAATACATGTTTTAAATTCCCTTTGTTTTTACATGCAGATAGTTAAAATTTTTACAATCTAAAGAGAAATGGAAAGACATATGGGAGTAATAAGCGGGCTGAAGCATATTATCTACTTGAAAGAAATGTCATAATTATAAAGTTATATATGGTCATACATGGTGGTAAATTTGTCACATAGTGGGAGTAGGCAACAGATTGACAACTTAAGTGGCATGTTAGTACCCCTGAAATATTAAAGGAAGGTTCCAACTATTTTGGAGAGATCCTCTTTAGAGAGAAGAATAGAGTCTAAACTTCTCTATTTAACTGTTAATAACGCCTTCCACAACCTGGCATCATTCTATCTTTACTGTCATTTAAAAATATTTTTTTTCCAATTAATAGAAATTCATTTTTTCTTCCCCCTCCCCATGACAACAACTGAAAAAAAATCTTTGTAACAAATATGACTAGTTAAGGAAAACAAATTCCTTCATTGGCTAAAGCAATATATTTGCTTATTCCACAAGTGAAGTCTATTACCTTCCTGCCATTAGGTCAGTGGCTTGGTTCTCAATTACTTCTATGAAATTTGAGAAGTCATGGCATAGACCAGAGTTCTTAAGTCTTTCAAAGTTGTTTGTCTTTACAGTGTTGTTACTGTATACATTCTCCCCTATTGGAATGTAAGCTCCTGGAGGGTAGGGGCTATCTCTATTTTTATCCACAGTTCTTACTAAGCTCAAAAAATGCTATTCATTCATTCATTCATACATTCATTCGTTCTTCTTCTTCTGCCTAACACCAAGAAGACATCTAATATCCTGTATTGGTTTCACTATAGATTCTCAGTATGGGCATGACCACCTCTGGGCAATAGTGGGCTCTATATCTTGGCTCTATGTCTCTTTAGACCCTTAATAAGCTGATACAGCAATCTTTGTTACTGGGTTATGGGGTGTTATTCGTTTAATGTCTTAGCTCCTTCAGGTCCTATTTCTCCATTTGAACAGTAACTTTCTGTAGCCAATAGCACAATTGAAAAGGAGAGCTTCAATTCAACCCTAGAAAGTTAGGGGAGAAATTTTAGGGAGAGAGATGAGGCTTTGCGACTCAAGAATTAATGGGCAAATATGTAAGGGAAAAAATGAGACTTTTAAATTTTTGCTAAAATGTTAACATTTTAAAAGTTTATATTGGTGATCTAAGTGTGACTATTGAAAATAAATCAGACATAGGAATTATTAACTAGCTTACGAGTTAAAAATTTAAAAAAAAAAATCAAAGTGATTCATTTGTTTTTCAACTTTGGAGCAGTTCCCTTCAGTTAATTCCTATGTCAGGCTCAGTAACACTTACTTTCTGGGCTATTAACCCAGCCCCTTTTTATTGCATTGAGAATACCCTAACAGGATCAGCCTCTGAGTCACCCTAACTAGTCAGAAACTCCATCATCAATCCTCCTATCACTGGAAAGCTCTTTAAACTTTCCACTTTTAATCTAATCAATTAACCACTTTATTCTTGAGTGTGCAATAAACAAAACAAGGAAACACATTAAAGAGAAATGCAGGGCAGAATAAAGGACTAGATCCCCGGGGATTTATTTATTCTATTTATCTGAAGTAAGAGGTAGTAATAATAGCTAGCTACCATTTATATAGCACTTTACATAAATACATAAGTAGTCTCATTTGAGTGTCATAATCCTGAGATGTTGCTACTACTATTACCTCCATTTGAAATATGAGGAAACCAACACTGAGACAGGTTAAATGACTTGCCCATAGTCACAGAGCAAGTATTTGATGCAAGATCTGAACTCATCTCACTGACTCCAAGGTGAACAATAAATCCACTTGCCACCAAAGGCCTTAACTCTTTTTCAATAGGTTAACACTTAAACATTAAAGAGCAATTTGTGGAACCTAGCTTTTATAGGAATATGGACCATATCAATATTTATTACATTTCTTATAATCTCTTTGCTTTTAAAAATGAAGGAACTGGATATTTTGCTGTATACTTAAAGTTTATTTTAAAAAAGCCAACTAATTACCATATGGTGATAAATTTTCCATGAGAGTTGCCAGATCACTTAAGAACTTTTAAAAGAGTATGAAGTCCACAAGATGAATTAATAAACAATAACAGTGGACACACTTTAATGTCTTGTTAGTGAGAAATATTGAAAGACAAAGCATCTTATTTGAAACATCTGAGCATCAGGTTTACCAAGGGTGAAATGAGTACCTTAGATGAATATGAGAACATCATTGGCAGAGGTTTCCAATGATTCTATACAAGTCTGTTGGTATAAAAAAATTCTTCCACAGTGAATTTGTTGCTACTGGTAAACAACAGCATTTTCACCCTTTACAATCATCTTATACTTTTAACCTATCTTGTTAGAAATGTCTGAAATATTGCTGTGTTCACAACTTGGACAGAAATAAAAAGAACACAATTTAATCTGTGACTCTTATTCGTTAAGCCTGATGGGA
The DNA here is from genome assembly GCF_011100635.1 of Trichosurus vulpecula. NCBI lineage: Eukaryota > Metazoa > Chordata > Mammalia > Diprotodontia > Phalangeridae > Trichosurus > Trichosurus vulpecula. Next base: position 365,148,255 of record NC_050576.1, on the reverse strand, counting down.
AAACATTTCTGGGAAACTCTTAAATATATGAAAAATATACTTACCACATATAGCTTGAATACTCTAATTATGTTTTTAAGCTTACAGAAATATAATATTCATAAAATGGTTGTGGCTCATTCAAAATCATCTTCATACAACATTAGTGCAGATGATTTCATGTAGCTACAGTGGCATTTTGAATGTAAAAGTATTTATTCTCATATTTTCTGTAATTTAAGAATATGCACATGTTTATGATATATAATCCTAGAATCATAAAAAATGGAATAAAACACATCTGACAAATTGTCCAATTTATCATTCTTTCAGCAATTTATTTCTTTAAGTAAACACATTCTATTTTATAAAGTCCCAAGTGGGATGTTATCTCTTCTTTCCCTTATACTAATACTTTGTGTTATACTTATGTCTATCTAGAAAGCTTATATTTTAGAGCTGGATGGGACATTAAAGATAATTTACTTGAAGTATCTAATTTTATTGATGATGGCCAGAGTAACTTTACTAAGGTTATGAAGTTAGTTTGCTAGAAGCTGACCTGGAATTGTACCCCACATCTCTACTCCCAGTTCAGGGTTCTTTCCCCTAGGCCACCAGTTCAGCATCTAATAGAGGGAAAATTATATAAACTCTAAAAAGATAAATTTTTCCTTTTTTAAATAATCTGTTTTCCTAAAGAGAACAAAATAACATTGCACACAGGTATTTCTATTGACTAAATGCAAAAAACTAATGACTTTTACAGTTATCCCTTCCACATCACGACTTTCTTGATTGCTGGTTTCCACATATAGGAGGCTGGCATAACAAATTAAATGGTTTGGTTTTTTTTTGGAATTTTATGGAAGCCTCAGACTACACAGAAAACATTTAGAAACTCAGAAATGCAAAAAATATGTGTATAGTATTGTATAATACCAAGTATATGTATTGTATAATATTAACATATTTTATCTTTTAATACCATAATAATTCAGACCTTCTCTGGGAGGACCAAAAATTTTACCCAGGTTTTCCAGATCTGAATGAGGGTGGGGGAGGGGAGCACCATGCCCCTAACCCCCATATGTGGATGAGAGCCCTGTAATTTATCCCTATGAAAAGCTTTCCTTTAAGCCAGTGGGAGTATATGTTATGGAAATATTTTACAAGTTGGTTAATTATTGTGACCTGGCATTTGACTTCAGGAAATTCTGAAGAAGCAGTTATTTTCAAAATCTCTCTGGATGGTACAAAGTTATGAAAACCTGAGTCAGACAGCAGTCAAAAGAAAGATTTTCAGTGTCCAAGTCTATAAAGGGCTGTGGATCAAGTAACCCACAGCTTCTGATAGCCTGGGCCAAAGGAAAACAAACAAAACAATAAAAAATAGCTAGAGGGCAGATTGGGAAGGTTGGGGATAGGGATGAGCCTTGCTAATTTTTCTCCTTTCTTGAGTGAAGAGATTAATCCTGCTTTCTTCCACTAGCTATCTTATCTGCGGCAGGTCACAGAATAGACTGTGGGTGGGCTAGTGAATTGGGATGTGTTAGGATGTCTGTGTGGTAAGGAAAAAAAATGCTGAATTTGGAGTCAAAAATGCTGGAATCCAGCCTTGCTACCTCTGTGACCCGGGTCTAAGTTTCCCCATCTGCAAAAACGAGTGGGTTGCACTAGATGGCTTCCACATATCCTTCCAGGGTTGGTTCTATGATCCTATGGCATCATGGAAATATGTTTGGGGGCCACATAATAGCAAAATGGACTCAGAAAGATGAAATCTATTATTTTGGAAATTCTTTTGGTAGTCGCATCAAACCTTTAAAAACACTCAGTCTCACATGCCTTTGAAACCATTTCAGGAAGCAGCGTATTTTAAAATGCTCTCTCTTATGCTTTAGTATTGCATTTGAGTGAAAACAGTCATAGTTTTTAGTTTATGCTTGCCATCCTGACTCAAAATAAAAGTAAAAAGATGCACTGGAAAGTGTAGACTCTTGTCCACATAGCTGCATTTTTATGAATAATGTAAACTCACTCCCTGGGTATATCTACCCAGAAGTTATTCCAATAATGTAAAAAAAAAATTACAAAATGTGAGTCTTCTTATGCTTCAAGACTTCCTGAGAGAGAGAGAGAGAGAGAGAGAGAGAGAGAGAGAGAGAGAGAGAAAGAGAGAGAGAGTAGAGTGAGAAAAAAAAATTTTATACTCTTTAATTCTAGCATCTAAATTCTTTCCCTGTTAAAAGATGGTAACATTCCATGAGAGACAGTTGTGGGACTGTGGAAAGAAAAGTGGACTTGGAATTAATAAACTTGGATTCAAAATACAGGCTCTGATACTAGTTAGCTCTGTGATCATAAGTAAGTCACAACTTCTCTAAGACTCAGTTTACCTTATCTGTCAAATGCGAATTAAAAACAGTATTTTTACTACCTAACTCATAGGGTTATTTGAGAAAAGTTCTTTGCTTGTTAAGCTTAACGTGAATTTTATAATTATTATCCTAGAAAAGAGAGCAAAGTCCCTAGGAGGGTAAAATATTAAAATGTGACCCAGTTCAGTTTAGATGATTACCTAGTTCTATTTTCTCACATTCATCAATGGTTATTTCTTCTAGGAGGCTGAACAAACCAAAAATGGAATTTTCCAGCTCCTTGAAACCACTGCAATGGGTCCTGAAGCCTCTAAGGAGTCCAGATGAAGGAGCCTTTAGGATGGATAAACTTTTTTGGTGTCCAGGCCTATGAGTCAGGTGTCTTTAACAGTGTTCCATGTGACCCCTTACTTCTATCTCACCCCAAATAGGTTTCTGATTGGATAATAAATCTCTAGGGTCTGACCATTTATCACAGACTAGAATCCATTGTTGTGTCTTGGAAAATCAGGTGTAATAAATTTGGAGTTAGGAGACTTTGGTTTGAAATCTGGTTTTGCTGCTTACTGTGTGAACTTGGACGAGTTATTTTATCATCTGTGACAAAGGTTACCTTAAAACGAAGGACTTGAACCAGATGACCTCCAAGTCCTCACCTAAGTCCAAATCCTATGACGCTCATATTATGTATGCTCATTCCTGCTGGTGCTTGCAAGGTGGCTGCTATGGGGAGAATGTATGTTATAAAAGTTGGAGAAAAGATAATTCCCTGCAGATAAGCACAGAAATGCCACTAAATGTCTACATGCCTCTGAACAGAAAAAGCCTGAGAGAAAGATCCTCTGTTGCTAAAGAAATACATATGCCAGGCCACCCAGTGACTGATTTGTTCTTGATGTGATTGATGGTAAGCCTCCATGTAATTATGTGTTGGCCTCTGTGCACAGTTAAATCTTGAAAGTTCTGTAGATTTGAAAGTAGGATCACAGGGTCTCTGTCTCTTTGGCTCTGTAACTTATTTAAAGAGATGCACACTTTGCACGATAGCTTCTTTCAACTGTCTTAAATTCTGGGGAAGAAATGAATGATACTATGGAGTCTTAAAGAAATGCCTTTGCATTCTCTTGTCATTCTTTAAGCTAGTTCTCTCCCCCCATCCCCACCCCCCTGCCTTAAAACTGGTGCCTCCAATTGCTGAGTGCCCTCTGATGCAGGAAGGAAGGACAAGGAACTTACTTTGTGCCATGCAATGTGCTAAGTGTTTTATAAATATGACATCATTTTTTCTTATATCAACCCTGAGAGGTAGGTGCTGTTATCCATATTTTACAGTTGAGGAAACTGAGGCATAGCAGAACAATAAAGAGGAAAAAAAAACAGGGACACAGTTTCTGCCTTTATGGAACTTACACCCAATAGACACTAGACCTGTCTTATTTGCACAATTAGGGAGTATTATGGATTTTAATGGGAACATACTGCAAATCCCCAAAACTGAATGATTCCTACTCTGTTTCTGTGTATCATTACTTTCACTCTCTTATTATGAAACTGTAAGAAATGCCTTAAGAAAGCAAGGTTCAGTACAGAGCATGGTCAAAATAAATATATTTAGAACGAGAAGTAGATTGAAGGAAAAGGCATTAATCATGCTTGATGTTGAATAAATGCCTAACTGTGGGTAATAGACTGGAAAAATTGCTTAGGAAGAGTTCATCCATATGAAAATTTGACCCCTATATTGCTGTCAAGGTCACTTAGACCTTTGGTCATCTTATAATGCTCACTCATATATTTGGTTATAATCACAATAGCACTTGCCATTTATCTTTCATACTGTAGCTCTTTAACATGGCAATCCATATTTATTTAATTGCATTTATAGGTGATTAAAAAAAAACACCAAAGGATTTAGTTAGGATAAATCCCACAAGTAGGGCTGCTTTTCTGAGCATGAAGAGCTCAGGATTTTTTTCCTCTTTTTTCTGAAGTTTTAAATCAAGGACAGACCCTGCTGCTGTTTTGCAGATACATGAATTTATATTCTAGTCCATAGAACTTCTTTATCACTTCTTTTGAGGTTCCAGATAAAACTGTAGATACAGCCTTCTGATTGTCAAAGCACATTTGTAATTGAGCTCTGCACTAAATAATCTGTCTTAAGCCAGGAAAACTTAAAAAAAAAAAGAACAAAGGATGGGTAGATGTCAGACACAAAAAGCTTACACACACACACACACACACACACACACACACAAACACACTCTCAGACACACATGCAATAACAAGTGGACAATTGGGATATTTTATATTAACAATTCATGTTATTGTTCGTTATGATCTTTAATCAAATCATAAATTATCCTAAAAAGGATTTTAATGTAGATCATATGCCTATAGACTAACCTATAAATGGATAATTCTCAGTTAATTTTTTAAAGCCCTCTACATTCATCACATAAATTAATTTTAGAGGCACATTATCCAAAACGTGTCTGGCTATATCAAAAGCAAACATAGAGTGTGATGCGTACCCAAACGTTAGAGGATGAGATACCCCTGCGATACTAAGATTCTATTTCTCAGTAACCTCTTAGTAGTTTGTACTGAGCATCTGTTATAAGCCATTTCTAAGAGGAGGAAAAAAGACATGGGAGGTAACAATATTCATTTTTGTCTCTACAGTGAGAGTTGTATAGAGTTTTAAAAAGCCATTTCCAGAATGGACAATTCATGCTTCTTTTTGAGTTTTATTTTGTATCTTTTTCAAGATTCACAAAATATACTATACTATATATAAGTTTTTATTTTCAAGTTGAAGTCAAATACTGTTCTAGTGTGGGGCAAATAAATTTTGGTTTGGAAAGCATGAAAGCTCTCACAATAGAGGCATTCTACTTTACCTACAACCCTGATGAGATTGGGGAATCCAAAGAATGCACCCCACCCCTTGTTTTGATCTTTTATAAAATGATAATTGACATTTGCTGCTCTATTACCTATCTGGTTTATAAGGAGCTCAACTCATAATCTGTTAAACTTTTAAACAAGATTTCTTGCTCCTTCATTATGCTCTTATTATCTTTTGAAGAAAAAAAATCCCACCTAAATTCTTCTGACTTATGCATGGGCGGACCACATAGAATCAAAATGATCTCTTTTTTCTGTTGGAACTCTTGCTACAAAAGTGCAAGAAATTAAATCAGCAAGAAAGCAATGAAAATCTGTGTGAAAATGGTTTAGTGGAACAACCATTAGATTTGGGGTCTGAGGTTTGTTTTGACACTTTCAATCTATGTGACTATAGGTAAGCCATTTAATCTCTTTGGGCCTCAGTTTTCTCAGCTGTAAAATGAGGGAAGAGCTTGAGGGGGATATTAAATCGTTTTAGATATGTTAATTTGTGAATTGCCCCTGGAACACCTAAATGGAGAGGTTAAGTGGCAGTTTTTGATAAAAATGTAGACTTGGGGAAAGAGGGTAGGGTCAGATATGCAGTCATCTGCATAGGGATGATAGATGAACTCACAATGAGCTCCAAGAGAATGAGTACAGAAAGAAGAAAAATGCACCCAAGACAGAGCCCTAGGGCACACCTGTGCATAGGGAGTGAGTTATTGATGCTAATAGAGAAGACTGAGAAGGAACAGCCTGGCAGGTAAGGGGAGAATCAGGAGAAAACACTGTCACAAAACCCAGAGAGGGATGAAAATTGAGAAAAGGTCATTAAAACCTAACAATTTAAGAGCCCACACCCTGGAGAGATCAGCTACAGCTGAGTGATGAGGTCAAAAGCAAAACTTTAAGGCTTCAAGAGGTGAGTGGGAGGTGAGAAAATGAAAGTAAAGAGTTGAGGTGAATGAAATAATAAAAGTAAAATCAATTAATTGTTGATATAACATTTTATAATCACAAAATTCTCTCCCTTTATCATTTCCTCTGAGCCTCATAATAAGCTTTTCAGAATTGGCAAGGCAGGTACTATTGACCCTGACTTCGTAGAGGAACAATCAGGTTTAGTGCAAGCTGTATAACTTTTCCACACCATAACAGGTAAAGCCAGATGACTTTTGTCATCTGAGACCTCTTTTGTCTCCAAGTCCAAACTGCTTTCCACTTCAAGAGGCCACCCCTCTGCGTCAATTCCTTTAATTTTTGGTGATGTTATTTGGTGGTTGGTGGTGATGGTGGTGCTTTTTGTGTGAATACGTTTGGGTTGGTAGCACCGTTGAGACACAGTTTTAGACACTAGAAAGAGCAGTAAACTGCTATCCAGACATAGGTAATTTTAAAAAACAAAACAAAACACAGTGCATTGGGGAAAAGTAAGCAAGGTACAAGTTTGCAAGAAATTACCCTGGAAATTACTGCTGACATTTCTCTTTCTTGTGAAACAATGAAGTAACATTAACAGAGAGAGCTGTAAACATTTATGTACCTATGAATAGCATGGGGTAAATAATTGGATAATAACGCTATGCAAATCCATTTTAAAAATATAATTACAAGATGAGTACATGAATATCTACAATATATGCAATAATGTATCTTGATTTTACTGAAGCATTTGATGTAGTATCTCATAAAATTTTATTCATAAAATTTATTCAGATTGTCTTTGCTAATTTATTGAACTCCAAAGTCAGAAAATACATTCAAGAACAACACACACACAAATTGCTAACAACTGAAGGAGAGAAAGCTAACAAAAAAGGCTTCTAGTTTTAGCTAAGACTTTCATTAATACTCATAAATATGAATAAATAATACATTAATGAGTCACAATGGATACTTTGGGAAATGGGAAGAGAAAAACACACTCACCATGTCTTATACTCACCTCTAAAAACCACTAAAGAAAATAATGATAGGCATCTATACAGCACTTTGAAACTTAAAAAAGTAAATAATATTTTGTGCTTAAAGCTTATAAAATGCTTAATAAGTAGTTATTATAGGGACTTTTATCTTCATTTCACAGATGAAAACACTGAGGCTCCAAAATGTTAAGTGATCACACATCTAGCAAGGGGATGGCAGAAACAAGCATTTACTAAATACATACTGTGTGTTAAGTGCTTTACAAATACAGTTATCCCTTCCACGTTGCGACTTTCCCCATCACAGTTTGTTTTGTATGTTGGGTCAGCATACGAAATTAAATGGTAATTTTGTGAGGAGTTTTGCAGAAGCCACAGATGACATGCGAAGGCCAGCAGACAACACAGGAAAAGTTTAGAAACCCAGAAATGCATAAAATATATGAATAGTATTGCATGACATCAACATATTTTGATCTTTTAATACTATAATATTTCAGACTTCTTCTCTGCTATGAAGGGAGGGCCAAAAAGTTTTATTCAGATTTTCAGTTTGCAGGGGTGCCACACCCTTAACTCCTGCCACGTGGAAGGGATAACTATTATTTTATTTGGCAGAATTTAAACCCATCTCTTCATGAGTCTAGCCATTGTATCACAATTATTTAAGCTGTCTCCTTACTTCACATCTAATTCCTCTGATGACAAATAATCTGAGGGCCAGATAAGTCAGGTAATTTACCAGGGTGTTGAGAAATGTTACCTAATGTACATTTGGGACTAAGTCAAAGTCTTCTGACTCCCAGGTCAGAGCTTTCCTCCCATCTCCTAACTTGCTGATTTTATTTAACTTAGTCAATATGGCAGCACCCTCTGAGTGAGGGTTTTGTTTTGTTTTTTTAAACTCTTGGCCATCTCTTAGATGCACCCTGTACTCTTGTTTTATCCTATACTACTGGTGGAGTATAGCCTTAGGCAACCAAACTAATAACTCTTATTCATAATTCTGTGTAAGCCTGAATAATGTACTCTTTTGTATGCATTGAACAAGATCCTGATAATCTCATCAATGCTTTGTTATAGAAGACTTAATAGCTTCATGCCTGGTCCAACTTAGGCGGATATGGTTGTTCCTTAATTTATGAAGGCAACCACTGAGTTTAACTGAAAAGTTAATTAACAAATGCAATAATACAGCAGAAACACAGCTCTTAAACACTGGATCAGGATTGAAAGTAGGTCTTTTGCTTCTGAGGTCTTTAAGACTCCAATGCCAGAGGAATAAGGAGTAGTAAGACAATAAAAGGTAGGAAGAACCTAGGATTGTGAAAAGATTTAAATGTCAAACAAAAGCATTTATATTTGCACTAACAGCCAAATAGGGCAGTAGGTGGCACAATGGATACGGTGTGAGGCCACAAGTCAGGAAGATCTGAGTTCAAATATGGCCTTAGGCACTTAGTAGCTGTGTGACCCTGGGTAAGTCGCTTAGCCCTGTTTGTCTCAGTTCCTCATTTCTAAGATGAACTAGAGAAGGAAATGGCAAACCATTCCAGTACCTTTACCAAGAAAACCCCAAATGGGGTCACGAAGAGTAGGATAGGACTGAAACAACAAACAACAAACACATGACACATGACAATTTGGGCTTATTGTGAGAGCTTCACAGTGTCCTATTATGGGGATGAAGAATTATTTACCCTTTATGCTGAGAACACACATCATCCAGTTTCTTTTTGTTTTTTTTTTTTTAAGGAATCCATGTGATGTGACAGATACTAGCTTTGTTTATACAAACCTGACCATAGAGTTTCTCTAACTAGGGTTCTCAAATGAGCCATGAATAGTTAAATGAGTAGAGGGCTAGTCAGGTTTTTAAACTCAGGTTTTATTTGTGACTTGATTCCTAACGCTATAACCCTAAAGGCGAGTTCATCGCTTTCCTTTAGTTTTATCACTTGTCAAACATGGATAATACGTGTTCTTTTTCAATTTCATAGGAGTGGACTTAGGTATTTTAATGGACCCATTTTTCATCAATGAAGTTGCATTGGTGCAGATAACAACCTTATCCAAGCCTTCACATCTTCTGCCATAAATCTTCCATAGAGAATCTACCCAATGTGCTCAAGATGCTCTTCTCTCTCTTCTCCCCTCCCCTTAGTGAAGCTTCCAAACCCTTCTAATCCAAGATTATCTTGTATCAAATTTATTTGTGGCTTGTGGACATGCTGTTTCTCTTGTTAGACAGTGAAATCTTTTAGGGCAGGGACTTTTATTCTTATGTCTTTGGATTCCTATTGCATAGCATAGTGTTTGGCATATAGTAGTATAAATCTAATAAATGCTTGCTGATTGGTTGATTTTTATATTTGGTGGGTACCAGTTCAGTAAGGATTAATGAGCTAAACCTTAGGAGTTGCCTTGCATAGGATAGATCTTCAGTAAAATGTGAAAATACAAGTAATGAAACAGACACTGAAAGAATCCTTATCCATATAGTTATGCTACATACAAAGTCAGCCTTGCTTAACATACGCCCAGTTAGTGAAGTTCTAGACTTAAACAGTCATTCAAATTGAAGGCATCTATGGTTCTATAAGACAATGATTAAGGAGAGCCTTATTATTTTATAATTACACCATGCATAAGGTCAGCCTCACTTACCTCACTTAACATATGCACATTCAGTAAAGTTCTAGACTTACATAGACATTCAAGCTCTGAGATTCTCTGTGAAACCTTAAAATTGAACTCAGATGCTTGAGAAAAATCATTATCCTTTTAAGTCCTTTTAATTTACATAGCACTCAATGGCTCTCATTATCTCTGGTCTAGCATATTCCAATGGCCTTGGGCTATTGTACCTCAAATCTTTCCCCATCCCAGTCCATCCTCCATCCAGTTATCAGTGATTTTCCTTAAGTGAAGATCTGACTACATCACTCCTCTACTAAAAAATGTCCTACTAAAGGCTCTCTATTGCCTCCAGGATGAAATATAAAATTATAAATGAATAAAGGTAAAAAGAAATAAAGTTTAAAAATACAAGTTTAATATAAAGTCTTTCACAACTTGGCCCCAAACTATCTTTCCAGACTCATTGCACATTATTCCCTGTTTAACCCTCTGTGATCCAACCAAATAGCCTCTCCTCTGTTCCTCATATACGGCACACCATATCTCCATGCTTGGAATGTATTCCCCACCAACCTCCATCTCATAGAATCCATTTGTTCCTTTGAGATTCAGCTCAAGTACCACCTTCCACAGGAAACCTCCGCAAATGCTCATGCCCTCCTTCCCTAAATACTTTGTATTTAGTTTCCTTGCATTCATTTTGTATTTATTCTCTTTTAATTCTGTATATACTTGGGTCTGATGCCTCTGTTTCAGATCAAGAGCTATAGAATACAAGGGTAGTGAAAAGAGTACTGAACCAAGAATCAGGAAGATCTGAGTTCAAATCCTGCCTTTGAAAAACCCCTAAACCAGTCACTTAACTTCTTTGGGCCTCAGTTTCCTTATTTGTAACATAAGGGAGTTGGATTTGATTACATCTAAGGTCCCACCTAGCGCTAAAGCCATGATCCTATGATCATACACACACACACACACACACACACACACACACACACACACACAACTTATCTTTATCTGGACATTCATAGAGAGGCACGTCCATCTGCAAATGTGCAACTTTTCATACAAGAGCTAAAACAATATGTTGTAAGCAAGCATGGCAAATAATAGACACATCTATATGATACTTGAAGGCTTACAAAGCATATTGGTCACATCATCTTGGAGGTTTAGGAAGTGTAAGTATTACCACTATCCATTTTACAGAAAAGGAAACATCGGTTGGGGAATGGCTGAACAAGTTGGGGAATACGACTGTGATGGAATACTACTGTGCTATAAGAAATGATGAGTTCAATGATCTTAGAACAACATGGAAAGACTCGCACGAAATAACAAAAAGCAAAATGAGCAGAACCAAGAGAATGTTGTACACGGTAACAGCAATGTTGTCTTAAGAATGGCTTTGAGCGAGTAAGGACTTTTGACTATTATAAATACCCAAGTTAACAATAAAGGACATATGCAGAAAGAAGCTAGCTACATGCAGAGGAAGGACTGATAAATAGAAGTATGTATATAATAATTTTACATATATATGTACACACATACACACACGTATATGCTTATGTATACACATATATATGGTAGCCATTTCTAGGGTGGGGATGGGAGGAAAAACAGAAAAAAGAGAAAAAAATTTACACGATAACTATTATAAATTTAAAAGGAATAGCAAGTTGTACATAATAGATTTGCAGTTTCATGTGCAATCATTTTTTAAAATTTTACTATGTTATGGAAATGCTTGTTTTAGTCCACAAATCAAAAATAAAATCAATAAAAAAGGAAGCTAAGGCTCAGAAACATACTAACAGTTACAAAAAACTAATATGCACAGTATGTTTTTGATAAGGTGTAAAGTAAAAGCCTAGAATGTCATGACTAAAGAGTATTTTAAAGTTCATCTAAATCAAAGCTTTATCTTAGAGCTAAGGAAACTAGAACCAGATTGCCCAGAGGTCACAAGGGTAGATAAATATGAGTAAGGATTCAGACTCAGATTCTCTGACCCCAAACCTAGGGCTCTTCTCAATAACACAATACTGACTGTTTTAGTTGGGCATAGGATCGTAGGATCATAGATCTGGAGCTACCTGAAAGGGACCTTGGAAGCTGCCTAGTCCAATTTCCTCATTTTCCACTTGAGAAATTACAAGCCCAGAGAAATTAAATGGTCTACTCAGGGTCAAACAGTAAATGTCAGAGGCAGGCTTTGAACCCAGGTCCTCTTAATTCACAGCAAGTGCCATTTCTGCTCTGCCACTTTGCCCTCCTAGGGGCTGATAATTTATATTAAGGTAGTTTCTAGATAAGTGAAGCAAAATTAGAGTCAAATAATTGGTCCATAGGGACCATCCTTAGCAAAGCTGGCAATCTTAAAGCGCCAAAACTGGAAATCACCTTAGAAACAACATATTCCCCAACAGCTTCGCTTTGCAAATAGAATAACTAAACTTCAGAAAGGTTGAATTGTCCAAGGATCCACAGCTAATTAGCAACAGATCCAGGATGAAAACTCAAGCCCCCTGATTTCCTTTCCTGGGCTCTAATAATGAAAGTTTCATAGGCCAATTAGAAAACAACCACAACACAAACGTGGATTATTCAGATAATGGCCTCAGTATTCTTCTTTATGCATGCAGCTATTCTAAATGTCGAGAAAATACTTTTGACAACGAGAGTTATGCTATTATTAGACATGGCAAGGAAATGGGTGGCAGCATCCCCTCTTGAAACAATTAAAAGCAAACTAAATAAAGCTCTTCGAGTAAACTGTGGCTAACGGGCCTTCAAGGTACTGAGCATGATGAATTTTGAGGTTTCTTTCATCTATAATTTTTATAATACTGTGGTTAATGACACTGGAGAAAACAATTTCAGAGCTGACCCAAGTCACTTGTAATGCTGCGTCATATGCTTTCCTGATGTGACTATCTCTTGTTCTAGCAAGGGAAGAGGTCAAGTCTGGCTCATGGTGGCAGTAGTGGAATGTGTCATTTTATCTGCTTTAGTGATTACCTGTGATTGCCATGCTAACTGTATGATTCCAGTAGGGGTGGGAATACTCATTGTACACAAGGGGGAAAGATGGAGCAAGACACAATGGAATAGACCAGTGGATATTATGCAAGAAGCAGATTTAAAAGAAAATCCATTTTAAAAAAATCACATTCTTAGTAATCTATTTTGCTTTCAGTTCTAGATTTTTGTTCCACATGCTCCCTCCCTTTCTCACATAAGCCATTTGCCTTCCTCTACCCCAAAAGTCAAGTATATATCTAAAAAACAATATAAACAATCTTAAAACCCTAACTATGTCTTAGAAGGATCTCCTATTTTGATCCTGAAGGTATTCACAAGCAAATCCCTGTACTGTTAAACCTAATTCCTCAGCTTGAATAAAATTGTTTCACACTCTGTTCTACATTTGTTGGACCAGGGAGAAACCATTCCACTCTTTTTACTCTTGAAGGAATGAATGACTTACTCAGGGAAGCTGGTATAATTGCTGAAAGCCTAAACATTCTGGTTGTGAAAGCATTTATCAATAGGGAAATAGGTTAGATGATTTGAAATCTGCTTGACATCAAGGAACAGTACCACGCATAGTGGTATATCTTCAAATGGACCAAAAGAGAACATATCAAATGCTGAATATCTATCTGGTCTTTATTCCAGCTGTTGGGAAAAAATAAAAATACTGAAAATGAAATATTTCCACTTTTGAGCAAATTGTATTTATCATACCCTAAGAAATAACCTAGAACTTGGTCTTTACATTGCCAAGTGGGAATAGTCAAGACCTGTGGAGTTTTGAAGACCTTTGCTCTCAGCAAGTCACAATCTTTTTTCTCCTTACTAGACAAAGAGAACTAAGATTTGCTTGCATTGAATACCCCAGGGTATCTTTACAAATACAGATTTCTTTTAGCTATTGTAGCTAATGTAACTTAGACCTAATTCTTTTTAGGAATGACCTAGCTTTGTGGAGCAGGGGCAGTGTGAACAATAAAGGTAGATAAAGTAGCCATCCACCCAGGAAGGGGCAGGGACTCTTTGTGAGGGGACACTCTTCATAATGAATACTAGAAAATTCCACTGCACATGGATTGGAGGCAGGGAAATAACCAGCATTTCTGGTGCCTAGGGACGAGTGTAGTTGTTGTCAGTTGGAGGAGACCTGGGGAGAGAGATCAAATAAGATATTCCTCGAGTACATAGCACAGTGCCTGGCATACAGTAGGCACTTAATCAATGCTTGTTCCTTTTCCTCTCCACTCAATGGAGTTAGAGAGATCTGAGGCCTAAGGTCCAGTGGGGTGGGAGACTTACAGACATTGACTCAGAGTAGAGTCTCAGAAACTCTAGGAAACTGGTCTTTCTACCATAAAAAACTCTTTCATTTGCACATATTCTACTTCTCAAAAACAACAGTCACAAGAAGAAATCACAGTCACAGAATTTAGAACTGCCATCTTAAGGATCCTATTTGGGGGCCAAACTTGGATTAGAAGCCCACTCTCCTGTCTCCCAGGTCAGGACCCTTTGTATCATACCCTGCTGCTGCCTCTTGGGCTGTGGGGCACAATGCTATAAGCACACTTGTCTAGTCAGTGACTTAAGCTGGCTTCATGCTGGAAGATGAAGCAAAGCAGAAAGGAAACCACAAATGCTGACGAATAAATCACAGGATAACTAGAAATAAATTCCCAAGTGTTTTCCATACAATAATGTTATCTCAATTCCTGTGAATACATGGTTAATTTTTAAATAAATTGTTTGACAATTCACTTTATTTCAATTATTTTTAAAAATGCTTATTAAATACCAACTATGCGTCTACACATGGTCCGAGACTTTGAAACTAAATGTTTCCAACATAATTTCCAAGTAGCTTCAGAACTTTGAGAAAGGTCCTTTACCAAAGCAGGGACTGGCAGCAAAATAGGAGCAAAAAGAGGGTGGAGACTCCAGGTCACTGTGAAATCCCTGCTAAGAAGGGTGTTTTCCATGGAGGAAGAAGGGCTGGCCAGGAAAAAGGCTAACTTGGGGAAGTGGGGGTGGGGAGAATAGAGAAGGGTAGAGTCTTATTTTATTTATTAACTTTTACTACCTTTGAGCAAAAGGCCAGTTGTTTCTACCTAACCAAGGAAAGTGATGAGTGCTGTCACTGCCCTCTAAATTTCAATACTCTAAGACAAAGCCCCGATCACCCCACCTTAGTTATTCCTCTGCCTGAAGATATACTATTTTGATATGTTTAGTGCTATGAGTACAGGGAAAGCAAAATGCCTTGAGTGGACAGCGACATAAAAGGAGTATGATTTTCAGACATGACAATAACATCTCACATTTATGAATTCTAGGCCTTGCTCTTGAATTTTATTAGAATTCATACTCTCCAAGTCCTTCTCCATAGAATCCCAGAATGTCAGAGTTGGAAAATAGCTCAGAGGCCATCTAGTTCAACTTACACAATTGGTCAAGAATCCATTCTACAACCTATCTGACAAGTCATCTTCTGGACTTTGTTTGGAAGACCTCTAGTGAGGAAAAAACCACTACTTCTCAAAGCATCCCATTCTACTTTGGGTTAGCTCTAATTGTTAGTAAGTTTGGCCTTAAATGAAGTCACAATCTGCCTTTCTTCAGCTTCTATCCCATCGCTCCTTGCACTGCCCTCAAGGTCCAAGCAGAACAAGTCTATTCCTTCTTTTACATGAATCTTCTTCAAATCCAAGAAGACTGCTCTCATGTCCCCACTAAGTCTTTTCTCTAGATTAAAGGTTCTCATATAGGATGAACTCAAGTTCCTTGGTTGCCTTCTAGATTCTGAATGTCCTTCTTATAATATGATATCTAGAAGGAAACACAGGACCAGAGATGTGGTCTGACCAAAGCAAAGTTAAGACTGGATCATCACTTTCCTATGATCTTTTCCCTGTTCCCTTGTGCAAAATACAACAAATAGACAGACATGCTCTCTCAAGCACGGGAGGCACTGTGATATGTAGAAAAATCCCTTGGAGAATGAAAAGGCAAACCACTCCAGTATCTTTGCCAAAAAAAAAAAATCCCCAATGGAATCATAAAGAGTTGGATGGGGATGAAATGACTAAACAAAAGAAAGATCCCTGTCTTAATAGTCATAGGAACTAGATTTGAAGTTAGCTGTGTGACTCTGTGCCTCAGTCTGGTAGAAGTGGATGACCTCTAAGTCCCATTCTATCTTAAAATTAGTGATCTGATAAACCTGTAATGTGGGAAAGGGGGTTAATGGAACTGGCAGGAACTATCACAGGGATTTTTATCTCATCCTCATCAAGGGTATTGCAAAAACCATCCTCTAGTACAAAGTACTTAAACGGTTGAGTGATTTCAGCCGTGCGGTGCCAGAGACGGCAGTGCAGGTGTGTTGGACTGCTGACCCTGATTTACCCACTGCCAACCATGTTTAACCAGTGCACACAACCATTTCCTTTGCTCCTCTGCAAGGAGTAGTTATGAATATTTATTACAGACACGATTCTGGCTTCCATGTCTGCCACTGATGTTCAATTGCTGAAAGCTGGGGCGCAAATCATTGCAAATCTGGCCTTCAATATGGCAGACAACTGCTTTCTTGTCTTGTTTAATAAATTGTGTTGCTTTCATATGAAAATGAACTATGTTAAAACACTCCCTGTTTTATGTGGCACTTATTTTGGAGTGTTGAGAAAGGATATAAACAGAGTAACAAGGGTAGTTTGCCGGAATGTTTAGACTACCTCCTGCCATGGATTTTAAAATGAATGTGTTAATCCATGCTAATCTGGTTCAATATTTTGAAAACAATTACATTTATTTTACAACCCACCTGGCATCCTGACTAGTATTATAAATATGCTCCATTGCATACATATTTTCACTTTATTGTACCTGCAGGCAGAGTTAAAGCAAATAAAAAGATAATATTGCTGAATTTGATTAAAGTGGCTCAATAGCATATTTGTACAATCCAAGATAGCTCCAGCTCAATGTCTGATTTTTAATCAACTTCAGCAAATTATCATTTTACAAGATGTGAAAAAATGACTTTGTAAGTGGCTCGTGTACAATTACTTTCAACAACTTCTTGCAAATTCATTTTAATCAGAAAGTTTTCTGAAATTTCTTAAAAAAAGTTTGCAGGCTATCAATATACTCCCAGGAAGCCTCTTGACTATATCATTACTTCTAAGTATTATCCTTAAATATTACTGCAGTATCACACCTGGCTGAGCAATTACTTCCAAGACCCTAATTATAGAAAATGATCTTAAGAGGAAGGAAAAGGTTTGCCTTTGCATTTTTCCTCTCAGTAGAGTTCTGTGAACTGCCGACAGCCCAAAGAAGCTGGGGTTTAGGGAGGGAATATAGCCTATTATATAACAATCAGTGGTTAGATGGTGGATCACCACTGGGAGGGCTTTAACAAAAGATCAGAGAAAATTCTCGAGTTACAAGCATCCTGAGGTAGCAAAATTGAATAGGCCAGTAGGTATAGTCATTAAAATTCAATTAGTCAAAAAGTGATTAATTATATATGCTTCATATCTTGGTCCTTTTAGGCCCGTATTGCATTAAGAGACTGTGCAGGCCCATCTTCATGGGCAAACAAGTAAATATGCAAATCAAATGATCTTTAGCTCTGCAACAGATAATTTATATTTAACAACTCATTTATATAGACTTCGAAGTGGTTTCCCCATAGCAACCCTATAAACTAGGTACTGTAAATAAGAAAACTTCCACTTTGAAGATGAAGAAATTAATTCAAGGGCAGGGTCAGGAAGGAAGTGACAATGACTTTTCCATGGCCACATCAGTTGCACACGTCTGGTCAAATCTCAGTCTCCAGTCTCTTGTGAACCTCAGAAGAGATATTGGCTGTAAAGCACTTAGCCAATCTTCAAATGCTACATAAATGTCATCCTACTATCAGTATTATTATAATTACAATGTAGCAATTTGTTTATCTTCTGATCCTTAACTGTTATTTTTTTTAGTGGAAAGCTATATCATGGAGAATTCCTACCCTGAAAGCTCTCTCTGCTGGTGCAGATGTGCTCCTTTTCTGTCTGTCACATCTTTACAAAGTGTCAGGGATACAGGAATGGGGAAAGGGGGGAATGAAAAGTTTAAGCAACTCGGCAAGTATGTGTCAAAGGTAGAACTTAAAACCACCTCTACCAGCTCCATTATGCAACCTCTCATCCTCTACTGTAAATTGTTATGGAATGAATGAATGAAAAGGCTTTGATTAAATGCTTATTATGTGTCACTGTGCTGAGAACTGGACATAACAAGCTAGTGGGACAATCCCTGTTTAGATCCTACATTGTAATGGGGGAATGTTACACGTAAAGGAGAGTTAGATGGGAGATAGGCTAGGGAATAGTCAAAGCGAATGCAGCAGGGATTAGAAATAGCTCTGGTTCTGGGCAAGATAAGGCTCACCTATCAGAACCTAGGTTCCCAGGGGCAAAGTCTAAATTCCACTGAAGGAGGAATGAGGAGGATGGCCAGAGTGTTACCTACATGTTTTGAAATAATCGAGCAGTAACATTTTTGAAATTCAAAAGAACAACAAAGTCAGGACCAAACTAACATTTTCATTTTATAAGATTTATTAGATTTCTCTGCTTTCTTTACATACAGGAGAAAGAGCAATAGGTTTAGAAGGCAAAGAGACAGAGAGGATAGTACATGGCAAGGGGAAACTCCAATCCCTTTTCAACTACCATAGAGTCAAGTGACCTTGGAAATACTTTTTTTAATAGATCTCTGATAATGATTTGGGATATCTGTCCGAGGCTAGTCTTCTTATCCTATGCAATCCACATCTCTCATAGGCTCTCCAGAGAGTCTCCCCAAAAGACAGAAGGTCTTCCTCCAAGTCTTTTAGTATTTTGTGCAACCTTAACTAGCACTTGGGTTGTCCAGCTGTTATTATTCCTGTTAGAGGAATAATCCACCCCATTTTCTCTCAGTCAACAGCATTTATTAATTACTTGTTAGTTAATTACTTACATCTATTAATTACTCTGTGCTAAGCACGGAGGATACAAAAAAAAGGAAAAAAAAACACAACTCAATGATACATTTCCCGATTGATATGTTTTACATCATTTCTTGCATACAAATCACCATTGGTAATACAGCTGTTGCCTATTTACACACACTGTGCTCCATTGCTCTCTGAGGGTAAATGGCCAGTTTGAGGGAAGGAGCTGTTTCAATTTTGCCTCTGTATCTCCGAACCTAGCCTGGTGCTTGGCTTATCGTATAGGCAGGTGCTTAATAAATGTTTGTTGATCGATTGGTGGCTCCTTTGGATATTGCATTGTTCCATAAGTCATGGTAATGTAGAAAAGTCAGCAAGAATACCGGGGGATATTTTTCTGTACTCAGAAGCAACATAGATCACAAAAATTACAGTGAATTCTCAGGTCACAAACTGTACATGCCCCAGAACTGAATAAAGAAGTGACTATTTCATTCCCATAGCTAGTCACTGCTCTCAAAAAAAGCTTTAACCTTATAGGAGTTATTTGGATAAAATAATGTATTCATGTATAATCTTGGTTTTATATTCAAAGTTGAGCCAAGCAGCAAGTTTCCCTTTCTGGCCCCTGTAAATAAACTTTGCAGTAAAATTTCAGGTTTTGTTTTTTAACATAAGATCATAGGAGTAAAGCTGGAAGGCATCTCAAAGACAGTCTAAGGCCTAAAGAGATCAAGCAACTTGTCCATGTTCATAAAGGCAGTATGTATTAGAAGTAGGATTTGAACCCAGGTCCTCTGATTTCGGAGTCAGTGCTCTTTTTATTGTAACACATTCAACAGAGGAAGCACCTGTTTTGGGGAATGAGAGGGGCATTCAGAGAGAGTGCAGTTGGTAGAGATGACAGATTGCAGCACTCTAGAAATCCAAAGCCCACAGCATTTTCTCCCTGCTCCTATTCTGTTCAGGGCCCTGAGGTGTTCACTTTTCTGAAGCTACTTGAAACATGTATTTTGTTGGAAATATTTGGGTTCAGGGTCTAGAACCGTGCTTGGTGTTTAATAATATTTTTTTAATTATGAGATAATTTAAATATTATCAGCATATCCAAAGGAATTTAGAAATACTTATTCTATAGAAAGTGCTTGGGAATTTATCTGTAGTTTTTTGTCATTTGTCAGTCTCTCTGATTTCCTTCCTGGCCTACTTCATCTTCAAGCTTGACATTAGTTTAAGGCATGGAGACATCTCCATCCTAAGTGTTCAGACAGACTAATTGGTCCTGATGTGTGGTAGAGCCTTTGGAGCTTATATAGGTCTGATCAGCCACTGTCAGACACACTGTGCTTTGACCTGGAGTTGTGATGTCATTCTGGTGCTCTTCAAGAGCAAAGAATAATAACACACAGACTAGATTAGTGTCTAGTACTGTGCCCTACAGCATTAGAGGCAGTAGCATCCCATGGTGCATAAAGCCCTGGCCTGGGTGTCAGAAGGCTAGGGTTCTATTCCTGGTTGGGCACCTAACTAGTTCCATGATCTTGGGTAACTTACTCAACTTCTTTGTCTATAAATTTTCTTATTAATGAATCAAAGGTGGTTTAGTAACTACCTTTAGGAGTTCTTAAGCTGGAGTGTATAAACTTAATACGATTATATTGCAACATATTCCTTTGTAATCTTACGTATTTATTTTGTGCATTTAAAAACATTGTTGTAAGAAGGCATCCATAAGCTTCACCAGACTGCCAAAGGAGTCCCTAATCCTCCCCCTCCCCAACATTAACTCCTGAAAGGTGATCCCTGACATCTCCTCTGGCTCTAAATTCTATGATCCCTCACTGTTGCTACGTTGTCTTTGAAAAGTGGTCCATATCTAAGTGAAATCAGCATGGAAGAGTGTGAAAAGCACTTTACTGAGAGTCAAGAAGACTGTGTGGCCTTGGGTAATTCTCCTAACCTATCTGGAACTCAGTTTCGTCATCTATAAAATGAAAGGAGTGGGCTGGATGATCTTTGTAGTTCCTTCCAGTTCTAGAATCCCACGGTGCTTTTCCAATGGGGGAGGGAAAAGCCTATAGAGTTGTAGGGGAAAGGATGAGAAATAAACCTAAATCTAAACCTAGGTCCTGGCATACTTCCACTGATGATCTTGTTAAACTTTCTAGGACTTCCTTGCTTCTGGCACCCTAATTATTTTCACCCACTAAATTTCAGGCTAACTAAATGAATGTGAAATCAATATTAATGCCATAGTAGAGTCTCTGCCCTGTCTCTCAGTTAGGGGAAAACAACAACAAATGCCTGGGTTCTCAGGGGCCATCATTTAAACCCAGATTTTCAGGGCTGCAAGTCTAGCATTCTATCCAATGTGTCCCTCTCCCCTGCTTTCATTAAAGGAAAACATGAACAAACTAGCTAAGCCTTTGTCTTAAAAAAAATGGAGAAAAAAAGTCACCAAAAATGGGGAGTATAAAGGGGAGGAGAGAAAGAAAGAAGTAGAGATAGAACACACTTCTTAAGTTTCATTCATTTATTTCTTCATTCATCTTTCAGACAGTATGTGAAAATCACTGTTCTACACTGCATTTAAATATGATGATTCAAAATAAATATACACAGAAAGCCTTGATGAAAATCTTACTTCAGTGCATTAGTGGGTTCTTGAAGGCTATGACAACAGAGTAAGGTTCTGAGAAGCCCTCCACCAAACTAGAAAAGCTCTGAGTACAGACCTGTTTCCCGGTTTGTACTCTGAGCAACAGCCTAGTTAAACTTCCAGAGGCAATTTGTTAGGTTGGTTGTGATATGATGAATTACTCGACTACGGCAAATTGAAGACCATCTACTAAGTTTGTTGGATTATAAGATCATAGCTCTAGAGATGGAAGGCACTTGAGAGGCATTCTAGTGCAACCCACTCATTTTACACATGAGGAAATGGAGGCCCAGAGGGGTATTGTGAGCTGAAGAGGTTTGGGGAATGAACACATGAATACAATCATGGATCCTGAGAAGTGTTTAAATAAATAAATAAATGAATCCCCAATCCCATTTGATCTTGTGTCTTTTATGAGCTTGCAACTTTTTTTTTTTTAAATAACATTTCTGGCTCCTTTCTTAGTGAAGACTGTATTTTACCTTGGAAACATTTGGTTTCTATCAATTCTCTTCCATTCATTATAAGTATGTCTGTATTCAAGATCACATATTTCAGGGCATAGATTTTGGTCCCACAAGTACATAACAGTCATGCTTATGGATTAGGTGGCCACTGTTGAATAGTACATCATGCGACTATGTCACCATGTAAAATGTTGTAAAAATGTTACCTTACAGCAGCTTTTGGCTCTCATCCATGGAGATAGGGTATAATCTATTCTGGGTGAAAGAAGTTCACAAATAGCCAAAAGCTTTATTTTACCCAACCATTTCAGACCCTTCTCCTACTGAACATTTTAAAGGAGCTGATGAAAGGGTGGGAAAATCCTTGACAGAATATAGTGTGACAGCTTAATCTTGAAGTGGTAAATGTAGACACTCTGAAATGCACGGAACCTGACTGAAATAAGACTATGAGGTTTACAGGCCCATGACTTTCAGATGAAATAAAAGGTTTTAATGCTCATTTATAAGACTTTGAAACTTTTGACCCAAATGGTACCATTTAAGGAGAACATAAAAAAGTGCTGATAAATTATGTAATCTTGAGGACCTTCAGTTTCCTCATCTGTAAAAAAGAGACAATAATATCTGTAATATTCAGAGGTTTGCAACCTTGAAGTCATCCTTGAGTTTCCCTACTCAGCTATGTCTAATATCTGGTCACAGGCGGAGTCCTATTGATTTTATGTGGACAGCATTTTTTTTTTAACTTTAATACTCGTTTTATTAAAACATTTTAGTACTTCAAAGCTTGTCTATATAAATGTACATAAATCAGCCCTGCCCCAAATCCTTACCCCCAACTTTTAGGGAAAAAAACTCTCCAGATTTCTATTGCTTTTCCCCAAAAATGAAAGTGCATATTGCTCATTTTGGCATTATCATATTTATAAAGCTACTGTGTTACAAATGTGGACAGCATTTTTAACATCTATTGCCTTCTCCACTCTCACTGTGGCTGCTATCCCAGCTCAGGTCCTCGTCTTTTCTTGACTAGACTGTTATAATAGTCTCCTAATTGGTTTTCCAGCTTTGAAACTCTTCCTTTGCAATGCATCTTCCACAGAAAAGCTAAACTGACATTTTAAAAATACAGATTTTTATCATGTCAATTCCCATTGCCCATAGGACAAAATACAAAATCCCCAGTCTGGCATTTAAAGTCCTCCTGTGGTGTTAATGTGATCAAAGATCTTCCTGGCCCATTCAATAGAGCCTTTACTTACACCCTT
Organism: Trichosurus vulpecula; assembly: GCF_011100635.1. Taxonomy (NCBI): domain Eukaryota; kingdom Metazoa; phylum Chordata; class Mammalia; order Diprotodontia; family Phalangeridae; genus Trichosurus; species Trichosurus vulpecula. The sequence goes on along the minus strand of NC_050576.1, from coordinate 365,125,007 downwards.
TACTTACTAGGTACACAGGCCCCAGGCCCATACCCTTTTGCTAATTAGGCAGCAAGAGGTGTGAAGCAGCCCTCAGGGCCCTAAGGAGAAGTGCTAAGACCAGACCCAATTGCATGTGCACTAAGTTTTAGCCAATCAGATGCCAGCTAGGACTGTATATAAGGAGAGCCCAGAGTGTGAGAGCAGCAGAATTGAGAAGTAGACATCAAGAAGACATTGAAGCAGCAGAAATCAAGAGGGCATTGAAGAGCAGACATTGAGAGGGCAGACATTGAGAGACTGCAGACAAGAGAGCTGTGGAGATCAAAGGACTGAGAATCTACAGCATGGAGAGACTGGAGAACTGAGAATCCAGAGAATCCAGGAGACTGCAAGGGCTCTGAGAACTGCAAGGGCTTTTAGAATCTTGGGAGAGGATGAAGGCAAGCAGACAGTTAGGATTCCTGAGTGATTGTTTACAGGAAGGCCCCAGCAGGGGGGAAGGTTACAGGATGACTTGGTTCCTTGCTATAACATTGTGTTATAATTTCCTTGTTGCTACATTGAGGTGGACTTACTGGTTTTGGAATATAATTACTGCTATGTCAAATTGGAGTCATTGGTCTTGGGATTTGATACTCGATACTCTGGTGTCTAAATAAATGTTATATTTCCTCTGCCTTCTACCTAGAGAGTTTTTCATATTTTGCAATTCCATACCATACAGGCATGTTATGTTCATAGTCATCCTTGAGATCGTGAATCTTGCCTTACTGATACACCTCCACACTCTGGTAGATACCTTTTCCACTCTTACTGACTAGTACTTCCCTTCAGATACTCTCAACTCTATTTAGCTTGGTGAATTAGCTGTTCCCTCTAAGACATTCCATTCCCCTGCCGTCATGCTTCACCTCCCTCCCACCCCCCAGCTGTCTGGAAAGTGCTTAGGTCACACCATTGCCTCTTCAAATCCGAGTATTCCTTCAAAGGTGCCACCTTCTAATGACGAACTTTCTTTTATCTTCAGAGTAGTTTTAATGCTCTATCTCTTAAACTTATTTTGAATGATACTTTATATTTGCTTTATCTGTGTACATGCTGTATTCTTCTGGGGCAGTTGTTAACCTTTTTCTATATCATGGAAACTTACGGCTTCCCTGAGAAAGCCTATGGAACCCTTTTCAGAGTGATATTTTCAAAAGTCCAAAATAAAATATGCAGCATTACAATGAAAACTAATTATATTTAGATAGTTATCAAAATATGCAGTTCAGTGGCACAGTGGATAGAGTGCTGGGCCTGGAGTTGGGAAGACCTGAATTCAAATTAAGCCTTACACACTTACTAGTTGTGTGACCCTGTTTGCTTCAGTTTCCTTGACTATAAAATGGAATAGTAACAGCACCCATCTCCTGGGGTTGTTGTGAAGATCAAATGAGATAGTTATGGTAAAGCACTTAGCATCGTGCCTGAAACATAGTAGGTGCTAAGTAAATGTAAAAATTTCCCTATTAATATTGTTATACCCTTCCCTATTAATATTAGTTATTAAATTGATTAGCTATTATTATATAAGGCAGAGACTGTATCTTTCTGTATTCATCTTTCCAGGGCCTAGTGTGGTGCCAGACACACAGTAGAAACAATAAATGTTGGTTGACTCTTGTAGAGATCATTCATTCAGTCAACAAGCATATATTAAACACCTACTATGAGCCAGTCACTGTGCTAGTCAAATGAGAAAATATATGCTAATTGATTAATAAAAATATGTAAATCAGTTTATAAAAACTTAAATGTCAGATATTATTTTTTTATTATTAAATGTTAGCAATGTGATTTCTGTAAAAATTAAAGAATTTTCTCAGATTTGGGATACAGATTAGATTTCATCCAAATAGCACACTCAGATAGCGTTGATATCTTTTCTTTATTCTTTTTTTAAAAACCAACCTAACACTAACAAGGTGTTTGAAGTTAATGTGAACATATAGAATCTATATGCTCTCTATAACATCTAGGATAGAAATAATTTTTCAAATGGCAAATAGCAATTTCCTGTATATAATTAGCCCTAAATTCATTGCAGAGGGCAAGATAGAGTAGTTTCTTGCCCTTTTACATTCAAATCTAATACCTTTAATAAACCACATGATGAAGGTAAATATGAATAGGTTAAGGCACAAAAATACAATATAGTAACCTGAGGATATAACTGTAGGCATCTTTTTGCCACAGATGAAATTTCTTGGTTACTTTAATGACAGCCAGATCAGGTTTATGGCCATTTCTCTTTTGATTATTCTGTCTCATTAAGAATAATGACTTGGAATCTAAGTGAGAAAATTGCCGACATAGAAGGCATTTTTCATGCTTTAACTGCATGACCACTTAGATAGGGCTTAAATGTTACTAGAGAAATTATCATCACTCTAATGGATTTTTCCAATATGGACTATTATTTTCTTTTGTGAATTTTACAATAATTGAACATGTATCTACTTGTGAGACCCTAATTATAATTGGAGATCTATTTAGTTAAGAAGACAATATTATTTTGGCGTATTAAATATATGTGTTTGTATTAATCTTTTGAGCTTCTTACAACAATTTTAAAACATAATAATGGTAATCTATTGTAAAAGTAAGACAGATTTCACAAAATTTTGTCTTTTTTAAAGTTTTACATCCATTGCTCAAAAGTACTGAGAAGACCAGGGAAAGGAAGGTGATTTGGAAGGTAATGTTTCCATTCTAGATTTCCTTTCCTTAAGTTTTATGTTTGGGACTTATATTTTATTCACTACCTTCAGATCTCCATGGGTGCTTGGAGGCTGCTTTAGAAGAGCCTCAGCTCATATATAAGGGAAGAAAACAAAAGACGGAGAGAGCTCAATGAACACAAAACTTCCGAATACTTTTCCATTCTATCCTCAGCTCAAGAAAAGACAAGTTGGGTATGGGGGTTCCCTCCACCCCCTTTTAACCCTTTTATTTCCCTGGCAAGGAAAAAGCAAGTTCTTTTAATGGCTACCACTACTTTGAAAAAAGGGGGGTACATATGTATATCTTTTGGGAGTGGGCATGGGGGGTAGAGTGTGAAACAATTTGGAGAAAAAGCATTTGACTGTTTCTTTCTGAGGCTCAAGGTGTCAGTTTGAGAAAAACAACTGAGGGGGAAAACTGGGGGAAAATATTTGAGGTGACTACTTTAGAGAGGCAGTGTGGTGGCATGGTAGATAAGCAGTTAGCCTCAAAATGTGGAAAACCTGGGTTCAAATCTCCCTTCTGGCACATCCTGGATATGTTACTATGGCAAGTCACTTAACCGCTCAGTGATCCAGGCAAAAAGTGTACATTGCAGAACAGTTGTTCAACTGCATTGTAAAGGGATTTTGCTCACTTTGATGAGATCAGTTTCAGAAAAAAAAAATAATGTTCTCCTCTCATCCCCCTATGGTGGGCCAGATTTAATTTAAAATTTTAGAAACATTATTGGGGTATTTGAAATGGGAATGCAATGGTTGTTACCATGATCATGAATACTAGCAAGAGTACTGACCTTGGACCTAGAACCTTGAATTTTTGTCTTTGACACTTACTAGCCATATGGCACATTATCAACAGGAAATTACAGAGGAGAAGTAGAGCAAAAAAGTATGCCATAAAAGAAATATGTGAGTAAACCCTTGTAACAATGTTGCTAGCAGCTACTGTGGCTACGTAAGACCAACACCCGAACACAGGAGGGCTGCTAGCACAGGTTCTTCGATCTGCTTTTCTAAGGAAAGCAACTTTAAGGAGTTTACCCTTCTACTTTAATCAAACATACATATATCATTCACTTAGTTCAGGGGAAAAAGTCAGCACCCTGAACTTCAGAGTAAATACAAATAGCAAATCACACAAATCAACAAACAGGCTTCTAGCTGTCTAACCAAAGTTACACATACCAAGGAGAGAGGCAACACCATCTGGGTTTTCGGAGTGGGGGGGTGTTGCAGGCGCTGCTTGGCAGCTACCCAGAGTCTCCACACCAACACTCTTCCAATGAGTGAGCCCCATACAAAATGTTAACCTCAGAGCATATATAGGGCCCTGGGGTTTCACATCTCTCAAGGGCTTGATGCCCCTCGAGGGCTTCACACCTCTCTCAAACTAGTTAGCAAAAGGGTGTGGGCTTTCCTACAAACAAAGGCAAGACTCACTCAAAGGGACTTGATTGCCTTAGTGCTGAGAAGAACTCTAAAACAAAAGATAACAAAAAGTCCCACTTTGTTTGCTCTTACAACCTTCAGCATGTTGGGTAGAACACCTGTGGGGAACTTAAGGGTGGACATGGACAAAAGGAATATAGGACAAGCAGGCATGGTTGGGCTATAATGTGCTTTGTTGATGGGCTTGCCCACACAGATGAGATCACCAGGTCTGCAAGCATTCATTAAGTGCTTAATATGTGCCAGATATAATGCTAATCACTGGAGATACAGAGAAATAGAAAAACTCAGTTCCTGTCCATATGGAGTTCACAGATTTACTGCCATATAGAAATATTTACAGATGAGGAAACTGAGGCCCAGAGTAGTTAAGTGGTTTTGCCAAAGCCAGGCACTCTGACAATGCTAATGCCGGAATTAGAATGAGAATCTCTTGTTTGGTTCCCAGTCTAGATCTTTTCCCAAGATACCACACTTTCTAAGTGAGATACATTCAGTTTAGGGTAATGAGATGGCCATCATATTTTAGTTTTTCATCCAAATACTTCAAATTTCTAAGGGAATTAAGTGACAATAATATCTGACATATTTCAAACTTTTTTCTTTTGCTTGAAGAAATTTCAGCCAACTGATACATATTTTTAAAAAAAAAAAACTTTGAGGTTTTTGAAAAAAATATCAGAAAAATTTGCCTGAATAAATATCAAATTATGTCTTAGATTCAAGTTGTAAATTAAAAGTCTAAACTCTTGATTTGGTTCTAAGTTTGGCCAAAAACATTTTATTTTACAGATGTCAAATGGATGGAAGGGGTTGCTCTTCTTTTTGTTTTGTTTTTTGACCTTGGGTGTGAATTAGCAGGATAACTGTCTCAGTTCCTTTTGTTTTATCAGTGGCTAAAACCAGTAGATCCCCTTTTTGTTTTCTCTGTCAATGTGCTACTGTGGATAAACACATTTAGGATGCATGGCTGCTTCTCTCAATTTTTAATTAAAATATACTTTCTGTGAATTAATCTGACCATTTCTGAATCAGAATGCTCTCAATTTTGCTTAGGTTGTGCTAATTCTCAGCCCATGCATTGTCTTGAATTACAGTCTGCTTTGATAGGCAAGGTCACTTATACAGAATATTAACATTCGCTGGGGAAGAGGAACTTCTGTCCATGTCAAACCACATTTCCAATGGCATAATGGTAATTCAGCTGGCTTACCTAGAGAGTCATACCACACCTGTTTAGATATGTAGGGATGTTCTCACTCTAATACAATTGTGTTTTATGTAAGCATATGCAAGAGATTAATAAGGCCTTTAAACACTAATCATTTCATAACGGCTTTTAAAAAAAACTAGAGATGAGATGATTTGCAAATGTTTTAATTACTTCTGGGATTATATCACCAGATTTTTTTTTTTTACATAGGACTTATGATTTTATCACAAAAAGATTTTCTGGTGAGGAACTTCCTCTATCATTACAGGTATACCATTGCAACTCAGTCTTAAAGAGTTGCTTGGAAGCAAGAGAGATATTACACCCCTTGCCCAAGGTCACACAACCCGTACGTGTCAGAAGGGAGATTTGAACCCAACTCTTCCTAACTCCAAGGTCAGCTCTCTTTCTACTATGCCATGTTGATTTCTATAGGAAGCCTTTCCCAAGCCTTCCTTCTGTTGATTATTTCCTTGTTACATAGAACTTGTTTATACATAGTTGTTGGTATGTTGTCTCTCCCATTCTAGAGGTTCCCAAAGTGGGCAAGGCCACACCGGGAGGGCACTGGAATGATCCAGGGGGGAGATAGTAGCTTCAGGTGCAACAGGGGGGTATTGAATAAAAATAAGGGGGTGGTGGAAGCATAAAAGAAGAGAAGAAAATTTTGAAAAACCATTTATACATGTTTCATCTGTTGTGTAACAGAGTTAAAGTCATAGTGATTATGGTATTTTCCAAATAAACATACAAAATGTAAATTATGGTCAAGTCTGCTGACAGGTCTTAACAAGCAAGTACTGGCAGTCAAGAATGTTGTGCATTGCATGCATAGGCAGGAATATGTGCATGTAACGATTCGTTTATAATATGGTACAAAATGGTTACATGACACAATATTACATCATCAAAATTTCAATGCAGGAAATTTGCAATAAATTATTAAATTTAAGATGTGTTATTTAAAAACATATTTTATATGTTTTTGAAATGATTCAAATTAAAAAAAAAAGTTGTTAAAGGGCTATAAACAGTAGATCTCCAGGTGGGTGCTGAGTAATTTTTTGTTGTTGTTCAAAAGGGGATGGTAGGCCAAATAAATTTGGGAACTTCTGTATCAGACTATAAATTACCTGAGAACAGGGATTGTCTTTTGCCTTTCTTTGTATGCCCAGTGCTTAGCACAGTGCCTAGCACCTAGTAGGTACTTAATAAATATTTATTGACTGAATGACTGACTCAATCAACAGATTAGCTTGGCAAAAAGCCCTGAGGTTTTCATGAAATACTTATTAACCACTATGTCACCCTCCCTTGGTGAAAGTCATTTACTAAGTCATGAAGGTGACCCTGTGCTCTTGAAGATTCTGCCAGTGGGGCACAGGTAGGTCCTACCAAGAAGAAGAGACTTTAAGTATTAGACCATCAACTGAGTGTTTTCCTAACATTTGGATGCAATTACTAACTTAGCAAAGAAGAGAGAGCTTCATAGGGAGAAGGCTGGCCACCAGGTAGTATATAGTTTTATCTCTATCTCTATACATATGGGCGTATGTGTATGTATATGTATGTGCATTTGTGTTGTACCATCTCATGAATGTCTTTCAGGGTGCTGGGCTGTTTTTTATGCTGGTGGAGTTAGTATGTAGTTTACTGAAATCCCAGATGTTTTAATGTATTGAAGAAAACACGTCATACCAAGTATCACAAAACACAGCCAAATAAAGGAATAATTGGCTCAAACACTGTGGAAATTCACTTGGTTAGATGTTTGAGCTCAGTCTTAAAGAACTGAATAAGAACCAGAGATGTTGAATAACTTGCCCAATACCACAAAGCAAATAAGTATCAGAAGCACAACTTAAATACAGGTCTTCCTGACTCCAAAGTCTAGTATTATCCACTATGCCATGGTGCTTCTGGGAATGGGATGGCTATGATGACCTCAATTGGATTTTTTTTCTGAAAGTAATAAAATTATGTGAACCTACCTTTCTAGTCCTGTGATTAATTCTATAGCCACAATACTCAGATTCACAGATTCTGGCTTAAATCTTACACACACACACACACACACACACACACACACACACACACATACATACATATACATATATATATACACACAGAGATGCACACACATACACACAAATATGTATATATACAACATATGTATATATGTACACACCACACACTTATACACACAAATGTCACAGAGATTCACTGGGATTTTCCTTCATGGGTAGCTTGTGAACTTATTTTCCAAAATAGACAACAGTTGAATGGATTTTCACAAAAAGTACTGTGGACAATTAGTACTCTTTCTCTTCTCTTTTTATAGGAAACTTTCTCTGACCCCTCTTAAATTCAGTGCCTTCCCTCCGCTAACTCTTTCCTATTTGTCCTGTATGTAGCTTGTTTTATATATATTTGCATATTGTCTCCACAATTAGAACATAAGCTCTTTGAGGGCAGAGATTTTCTTTTGACTGTTTTTTGTATCCTTAGTGTTTAGCACACTGTCAAGAACATAGTAGGCCCTTAATAAACGTTTATTGATTAATTGAGAATAGCTTCATTGACTTCTGGGAATCCTACTTCAAAGGGAAAAAACATCCCCATACTAGGATTGCACATATATAGTTAATATATTTATATACATGTATATGTATGTGTAATAAACAAAACCAAAGTTTTGCCCCTGTGATTGATCCATCATAAAGTGGAAGGAAAGAAAAACATAATGCTCTCCAAATGTTTTTTAAAAGTTTTTGAAAATGTAAAAGCACCTTGTTTTAGTGAACAATATTCATCTTAATCAAAAGTGAAGACAAGAATTTTTTGTTTGTTTAATTACAGTTTGAAGTATGTAAAATACTATGCATTTTGCTATGTAGTGGTCAGCTGTGATTATGAGTGAATAGAAAAAAATGAACATATCTTAGGATATATTGTTTGGAAGAGTAAGCGACAGTATGCTTAAGCTCGGAAAGACTCATCATCAAGGTAACCACAGGGTGATATATTTCTTGGCCGTAGCAACTCAGAGTTATAGAGGGATAAATCAAATCACAGATCTTTGAAGGACAGAGGGCAAAGCATCGAGAACTGTGTTCTCTGATCATTTTGACTCATCATGTTATACAGTCAATAAACATTTATCAAGCACCTACTATGTGCCAGGTACTGTGTTGTGTTGAGGTCTGTACAATTTATCTTTAGTCATTTATCAAGGACTGTGAAGTTACCTAACACTGTACAGATGACCACAGAGCCTCTGTCCCTCATGGAGTTTACAACTGAATCCAATGGGTAACTGAGCTTAATTCGACATCCATTTATTAAATACTAGTTGCATGGTACTGAGCTAGGTGCTAAGAACACAAAGATAAAAGATAACATAATTTGAGCCCTTACAGAGTTTGTATAACACTGATACAAAGTGAACAGATACAAGTCTCCATTTGATTAAATGCTAGATTGTTTGGTACTGGCTAGAACTCCCATAGGAGTTCACAGGAGAGAGAAATTAAAGAGGATTACAATAGTTCAGGGAAGGCTTTGCAGAAGGGATGGGAAGTTCACTATATTTCAAACACCACATTTTTAAAAGAATGGATGAAATAATTCTTATTATAATTAAATAAGGTTATAGCTCATTCATCCTTGAATGAAAATTCAACACTTGTTACTTGCATTTATTATATAAAAGGGCACTAAAGAGGTTTTCATGGGATTTCTAGTCATCAAAACATCTGAGAACCCTAGGCAGTGAAGTTAGAGATTGGGCTATTATAACAGCCCAGTGCTCTGTTGCTGAAATTGGCAGATGTTCCTTCAGGGTGAGCACATAGCTGGACACAGGATGTCTTACTTAAGTTGTCTGAGGCACAAAGAGGTTGAAATTTGCCCAGGATCAAGGAGCTAGCAACTGTCAGAAGTGAGATTTGAATCCAGGTGATGAAACTGAGGAAGACAGAGGCTACATGGTTTGCCCAGGGTCACACAGTATTTAAGGTTAGATTTTAACTCTATATCAACCAATCAACAAACATTAAGAAGTGTCTAATATGTGTCAAGCACCATGCTAGGCACTAGGCATAAAAATACAGTACACAAAGCAATCCTTAATCACAAGGAACTTACATTCTAGTGAAGAGAGACAAAGACAGATATACATACATAGATATATACATAAGTGTATGTGATAATTTTTTTTAAATCAAACTATACCCCTTGATAATTCCTGAATGAGGAGGCATACCAAGCTATAGGACACCTTAACTTTTGTTTAATCCAGTTTTGGGGATGCTGCTTAAAGTGAGAAATGGTTGTAGCAAATGATTTTTTTAAGGGTAGATAATGAATGTGTTCAAAGCATCAAGCTGTGCTAAGATTATAATGCATTATAAAGCTTGACACTTCAACCTTATTAGTCCACAATAAGCATGGCAGTTTTTAGCAATCCTATTTATCAAGGGTAAGCTGCTTATTAAGACCTTCTAATTATTAAGGCAGAGCAATCAATCTTTAGTAATATTCTGTTCCCAGACCTTTAAGTCCTTGAAAATGTTGTTCATGGACTTTGGGGAGATTTGAACCAAACCTAAAGAATCTGAATTCATATATTTGTGGCATCAATTATCAGGGTTGGTTGAAACATAATATAATCAATGTAATTTAATAAACATCAATTAGGGAACTATTAAGAGCATTATTCTGGATACTGGGAACTAGGTTCTAGTCTTTTAGAATCAGAAGGGACCTAGATTGTTCCAGATAGAATGGGTGCACAAATAACTAGGACAGAAGTGTAACATGAGAAGAAAGGAGAGGTCCAGATAGATGTCCCATAGACATCTTTAACTAGCTAAAATTTGACCTTCTATGGAAGCCTTTCTGGATCTCCCCTAATGGTAATGCCTTTACTGATTATTTCCAATTTAGCATGTATACAAGAAAACTGTACTTTTGGGACACATGGTATATAGTTGTTTACAAGTTGTTTCCCACATTAGATTGTTAGCCCCTTGAGGGCAGGAACTGTTTTCATTTTTTTGTTTTGTTTTGCCTTTCTTTGTATCTTCAGGATGTAGCATAATGTCTGGTCCACAGTAGATGCTTAAATGCTTGCTGACTGACTGACTTTACTGTTGAAAACTGAATGCATTATTTCCTCCTTAAAGGCATTTCCCCAATATAATATGTGGCTACACTCCACCACTCTAATAGATCAGTATCATGAACATTCAATGATTTCCATACAATTTTCCTCTTTGCTTTTCCAGTCACAGGGCAGAGAAGAATGTATAGTGCTGCAGATGAGGTAACAGGTTGGGGGAAAAGAGACTAACCTAGTGAAAAATGGTTTTAATATAGTGGAAACTGTGTTGCCTGGGGAATTAGCAAATTTGATGCCAATGGTGTGCTACTAACTCCTTATGTAACCTTGCAAACATAGTGTCATAAAATGCTTCAAAATCTCCATTTATTCTTCTGTAAAATCAACGGGTGGGGCTAGATCACGATTCTTAACCTGAGGTCTGCGAACATGTTGTTTAACAAATATTCTGATGATTGATTTCTTTTGTAATTTGATGTACTTTATTTCACGCGTTGAAAAACATTAGTCTGAGAAGGAATCCACAGGTTTTATCAGACTGCAAAAGGGGTCTGTAACACCCCAGAAAGGTAAGAGCCCCTGGTAAAATGGTCAATAAGGTTCCTTCCCACTTTAAATTTCTACAAATCTTTGATGCTTAAGTGCGGGATAAAAAAATGCAAGGCACTTGTAGGCATACTCTTTGGATATTTAAATGAAGAAATTGGATAGAGATGGTGAGGGATGGAGAATCCCATTTAGGGGATGAAGGAGGAAGCACATTTTGACCAATTGGAATGGTATTCAACATATCCTCAAAGGAAAGGTGTACTTAGGGCTTCCGGCAGAATCCATGTCCTTTGAAGTTAGTAGCTGTTGGCCCCAAGGCTTTGACCTATTGTGTCAAGTGACACAAACAGGGTCACATGGGTGATACTTTAACATCACACATCAGGAAAAGGCAATTGAGGGCTACAGACCCTGGGTCCCTGACTTCCTAAAGTCAGCAGACGGTATAGGATCACAGGACTATAAAAGCTAGAATTGGAAGGGACCTCAGAGGCCATGTCTCATCCAACTCCTTCATTTTACAGATGAGGAAATGAAAATTAGAGGAAGAATAAGGGACTTGTCCAAAGATGCACAGATAGTAACAGTCGTAAGTGGGATTGGAACCCAGGGCCTTTGACTTCCAGAGCCACTGTCACTTTTTCTACTCTGAGTTTATCACTGTGTAGACTCTAAAGTGCTATACATTATTATTTTTCTGCTCCTTGCACATGGCAAGTGCTCAATAAATGTTTATTGCATTGAATTCACACAATTTCGTCTTCCTGGTCAGGGTGAGAAAACACCTTTCAGGATTTCTCTTTCTCTCAGCTTTCTCTGCATCTCATTGATTTCCACCCATTTTGAAGTCTCACTTCTGTAATAGCTTCTCTTTTTATGCCATTGTCTCACGGCTGAATAATACTCATTTCTTCACAGTAAATAATTTAAAATTCTATCGCACAAATCACAGAAAACCAACACAATCATTTTTCGCTACTTACTGCATGAAACTATGCATAATACAATTCTAAATCCAACCTTGGTGAATATTTATAATTGTGAAGGGAATGCATACTTAAAAATATACTTAAAATTTCTAGAAATGCTTCTGGCAAAGATCTATAAGCAGCTGCCCCTTTATTTTGTTTACAAGTGCTCTTGGACTTCTTCATATACCTTGTTTTCATATGTTGTTATGGGTGGGTGTTGTCCTCCAACTCTTCCAAACTCAAATGGACATTTCTCTACCCAAACAATATTCCAACCCACCATATACATGACTACATATACATTTCCCCTTATTTTGCCTCTTTTCATATCAGTTTGTTCTTAGAATTTCTATAATCAATTGAAGATTGTTATTTTTTTACAGCCTACCTTTCCTCCATGCTAGTATACAGTGGCATATAGCACAAAAGGACAATGAGTCATGCCCAGAATTGAGAAAGAATGAGAAAGGACTTGATTGCTTTCCAAGAAATGGTAAAATTTTTATTGAACCCAAGCATCCCATGAAAACAAAGGTCTATTTTTTCAATACTAACATTCTATTAGTGTTTCTACATGACACTGAGACACGGAACACTACCACTGCTGAAGAACTTAGGATGGGTGTCAAACAAAGGGCAATGGAGAGGTATAAGCAGGCTGTGATGTTTAACCAATGAGGAATTCAGAAGAAGAGGGATAAAAGATGATTTTGTATGACAAGATTAGGAATTGTTGGAGGATGCAATTACATGGCATGAGTGAGGGATGACAGGTGGGCAGGGAGAATGCTCTATTGGTACCATCATGATGTCGGGAGAAAACAAGGAAGGTCTCCTGTACTGTAATGAACTGTAGTGAGGACATGGACAGAATATTACAAAAAATAGGATGGTATGGATGGTTTACTATCTGTATCAGTAAAGGGAACTCCAGAAACAATCAGATCATTGATCCATTTCAGTATTTGAGAACCTTTCTTCCAAGTTGGCTTTAGTGGAGCAGGAAATAGTAGAGAACCAAGGTTTAAGACAAAGGAAAAAGAAAGTTGGGTGGATCAATTTCTTACTCATTCAATCATATTGGCTATTATAAGGCACTCTAAGTATTGCAAAGTGTTTTATACATACCATTTCATGTGATCTTTAAAACAAAGCTGTAAAATGTAAAATATCTATACCTTACAAATAAACAAACTGAAGTTCACAGAGATGAAATTACAAGTCTGTTGTCACATTACTAATAAATGTCAAAAGTGAGATATGAACTTAGGTCTCCTGTGAGTCCAGGTCTAACATCCTTTTCTCTCCACCACTCTATATATCAACAAAATATACTGAATACAAAGGAAAAAAAAGAACATCAGAAGCAAATTTGTTTGAGATCTTACTACTCCACAATATAGGGTACTCAAAAAATGTGGTTTGGTATATAGACTGAGATCCTAGTCTTTTCTATTCCTAGTATAATTATTATGATGATTCACATATTTAAATATTTAGATTTTATATAATACGTTATGAAACCATTGGTCATTCATAGAAGCCAATTGTTCTTGTCCTATGTTTCTTTTATCAATAAGGTGTTTTTTACTTTACTTTTTTTTAAAAAATAGCAGCTCTTAAAATGGAGTTTATTGAGAATCCATTTACTACTACTACATCTGAAGCACAATATTTTAGCTTTTAATTATATTCAAAGGAGAAAGTACTAAAAGGGACAAGAATGGGGAGGTGGGATGATATTATATTTTTCCAATCCAACTATGACATAATTATTTAATGGTACATAAAAGCTATATACATTCTACCATTGGTAGCATTATAATTCTCATAGAATAATCACTGAATGATGCTTTGAATGTCTGCTTCCTTTTAATTATACTTTTAGGAAACAAAAGTACAAAGACTATAACTCAATCACTCTAAAATGTCATGTTCATTAAATGTTTTCACCACATTTTTTTTTTTTTACCAACACTTGCATCCTAATCAGTTCTACTTATTTTCAGAATTTGGAAAGAATTTCTTGGTGTTAGCTATCTTCTAATAGAAGTTATCTGCTTCATTTTATTCCAATTTTTAAAAAAACATTTTTTTGGTTAACAAGTATATATCTACCAGATGGGCAAATGGAAGAATCACACAAGTGTGTCATTTTAACATCTATTTAATTTCTTTACATTAAAAAACCCCCAAACATACCACACCATCTTATGTTTTAAGGAACTCAAACCAAATTATACAAATGTTAGTAAACATTTACATTTGGTATGTGTGTTTAACAAGCAATTTCCTAGCTCCCAAAATATTTATTTTCAATATCCTGCTTGCTTTTATGGTCAATCTACCCTATTTGAAATCTGTTCAATTTCTACAACCAGTAAATCACTTTCCCATAATTGCTGTAATTACAGTCCTCTTCATATGCTCATACTTCTTTCTCAGAATTCCACTACAGGAAAACATTTGTGACAAAGTCCAGATACATCATGGTGGTTTAGTAAATAATACAAATATGTTTTTGCTAGTTTAAAACAAAATATACTCACACTTGCAAGCAATATTTTGAGAAAGGAATATTCAAAGTTTCAGTGAAACTGACCAACTTAATGTTTCCTGTACATTTTATTAGATTTCTTACCTCCATGCCTTTGCGCAGGCCATTTACCATGTTTGAAATACACCCCTTTCTCATTTCTTCCTCCTAGAATCCTCCTAGAATCTCTGCTTTCCTTCAAGGCTCAAGTCCAGTGTCACCTCCTGTAGGAGGAACCTATCCTAATTCCCTTAGTAGCTAGTAATACTCCCTCCCTTTTTCTGTCTCTTTCTCCCTCTGTCTCTCCCTCTCCCTCTCCCTCTGTCTCTCTCTGTCTGTCTGTCTGTCTCTGTCTGTCTGTCTCTCTGTCTCTCTCTCTCTCTCTGTCTCTCTCTGTCTCTCTCTCTCTCTCTCTCTCTCTCTCTCTCTCTCTCTCTGTCTCTTTCTCTCTCATCTCTCCCAACTGAATTCTCCCAGTAGAATGTAGGCTTCGTGAAGGCAGGGATTTTGTTTGTTTCCACAGTGCCTAGCACTATGACTGATATCTGGTATGTGCTTAATAAATGTTTGTTGAGTTGAGCTGTCGAATAGAATGTATGTAACAATCAAATCAACTTATCAGGAAGTTACTTGAAATACATTTAGTTTAACTGTCTTGGGAAAAATGACATTTTGACTGTGATGGTAGAACATAATTTATTTATGCAAGAAAACAAGGTCAAAGGTGCTACTAGGTGGTGCAGTAGATAGAGCACTGGCCCTGAGTCAGGAGGACCTGAGTTCAAATCCAGACTCAGACACTTGACACTTATTAGTTGTGTGACCCTGGGGAAGTCACTTAACCCTGATTGCCTTGCCAAAAAACAAACCCCACCACAATTCTTCCTCTCCAAATAAAACACCCCAAGATCAAAATAAAAAAGAGAAATCCATATTGGTCTTTGTATAACACTATTTGTATAATTCCACAGCTAGACTGGGAACTCATTGAGAGTTTCTTCATCATTGAAGAAATCAAAGCCTAACACATTATGGTCCCTTGAACAGAACAGACATCTGATGTTAGCTGAATTTCACACCGTTCATTATGCTCACATAACAAACTATTAGGACTCCATAATTCAGAATTCAGATACCTCAGACAACGCTTGGATTAAAGTTGACCATTTAAACCACATATTTTTTTAAAAAGGCAACCTAAACATAATTTCAGGAAAATATTCTAATTATTCAAGAAAATAAATTGTTTTGAAATATTCTATAGGCATTCCTTTTAAAAAAAACCTTTGATATAATCATTACAAATCATTCTTATCACATTCAGTAAACCAAGTTCCTTAAGAACTGTGACTAAGCAACATTCTTTTTACCTAGTATAAGTCTCAGTATATATCTGAAAATAATAGAACTCTGTTTCTCTTAATATATTCATGAAGTCAGACTGCTCTTATAATTACTACTGAGTAAGGTGTCACTTTAAACTCAAACATATCTTGTTGTCTAAACATATAAAATACTGTGGTAGATCTATCAGTGCAGCTCCTTTGCTTCTGCCTAATTAGGAGATAGCAGCCTAAATAGACATTGCATTTCATTCTGGTGTCATTTAGTAGGAGGCGGCTGTTCACAATTTTGAATCTCCGAGTTACTTTCCTCCCACTTATATATTACGAAGTCTGAATATAGTTTTCAATATACAACTTTCCTCACCTTGAATTCTTGTATGATTTATTGAGTTATCGACATAAAAGAATTGTTGCTCAGTGAACACAAGTTAAAATGCATGGGAATCAATGGAGAGCAGAACAATTTTAAACTGAATTTTTTCAATCTTGCACTTTCTGAAGAAATGTAATTTACTATAGAGAAATTTCACATGGAAATTTAAGGGATCCTATAATCAACCAATACTAACCAAATTCAGTAGAAATATACTACTAAATTCTATTATCAGTTAGATCATGTTTTTAAAAAAAATGTTCACTGACGACTCTTAAACTACTCTTTTGAAATGTTGTTCACAAAACTCTAGGCTTCTCTGTGAGTTGTGAACAAATCTAAATCCTCCTTGTGCACTGAATGACTGAATGCTATCTACAGACTAAACCTTTGAGCTGAGCTGCTTTTTGCAACTCCAAATTATTGTTTTCAGACTTGACCTTTCCTCTGTTTGTTGTGTCAGTTTTCCAAAGAGGGGCAGGTGGTTTTAGGGCACTTTCTTTGCTCACAATTCAAATAATATTTCATGGCTCTCACCCGTAATAGGATAAGCAGAAGCCAGTTGACAAAAGCCACAATAGAATATGGGGAAAATAATTTATACTCTAGAGCATTCTTAAGTCAGGAGCTGACAATATGGGATTTGAAAAGTCCCTCTGTTTCTCCAGAAGTCTATGTGTAAAAGTTGCATCACATATTTGTGCTTCTCCTTACAGGGCTTAAAGCCAGAAACCATTAACTTAGAAAAGCTATTACATTACATCAGTCCTTACCTAGGTGGTTTTCATTGGTGACAGATAACACCAAGCTGTACATTCTTCCATTTAATTAACATTTGGAGGAATGAAATGATTTTGCCTTATGACACATGGCACTGTGTGTGAAGGAAAAATACAGTTCTGGGGGATGTTATTTATAACATTTGTAAATGTCATCAATCAACCAGAACTATAGCTTTGCCATAGCATCATATATGAAGAACTAAAAGGGAACTAATAGGTCCTCTAGTCCAACCCTCCTCATGTTATAGATGATGAAAATAAGGTCTAAAAAATGAATGACTTCCTCAAGATCACACAAGGAGTAAGCAGAATCTGAACCCAAGTCCCCAACTCTAGATTCAGTACTCTTCCTTGAAGGGATGTTGTGGGGAATAAGATAATATTTGTAAAGTGCTTAGAACAGTGCTTGGCAAGTAGCAGATTCTCCATAAATGTTTATTCCCTTCGCTTTATTCTTCCAAGTGTACCACATTGCCTTTCCAGTATAACCAGGTCCTTGGGGTCTGGTACATATGCATTTGTGTTCATAAGAGTCAACAGAACTACTAATGGTCTAAATCTAGTCATAAAAAATCAATATTATTTTGTGTGTTTCATCATGGATCTCTTTAATCGTGAATCAAAACATTTTGGAGAGTTATTAGAATTTCTCTCCTCTGAAATTGGCTGTAAAATCATCATTCTATTTGCTCCCTGCACTTTATTAAAGACACTTGGAGAGTACACATTCCCTGAAGGACATGTACCACAGGAGCAGGGATAATTAGATTGAGAATTATGATCTGGAAAGTTAGGATGAAGGTGATCAGATATGGAGAGACCCTCACTGACTACACCTGCACCTGACTGAGGACCCCTTGTTGTAAGAGGTATTTCTGAGCATATGTTTCCTGAGCCTCAATTCGTGAATCTGACCCCAGGATCAGTCAGGTTAAATGAACCTCTGATATGCCCGAGCAAGTGCTAATCAGATTGAGACGACTATCACAGAGCTCCCCTAAGATCTAGCTCCAAATGAGTGTGAACACCTCCATTTATAGACAAGATTCTTCCTCAGGAGCAGATTGGACTAGAATAGTGTGGTCCTTTCCAACTCTGAGCCATAATGATTTTGGGAAATGGCATCATGAAGGTAGTTATCTGATAGTGGAGTTCAGAATGGATTAGAGCAGAGAGAGCAGTACATCAAATTTCAACAGCTCCCAAATTAGCCCTTCCATCTCCCATTTAGGCATGGCTCTGTCTTCTAAAACTCAATGTGTCTTAATACAAAATACTTTCCTAGTTTGTCAATGCTGTCAAAATTATCCAGGACTGTAATGAACAAAATCGTCCCTTTCCTTCGCCTCACATTCAATTATTCACAAATTCTTGAAAATTCTCCTTTTGTAAAGTTTTGACAATTCACTCCTTTATTTCAACTGCCAAGGTCTCCTGTTTTGATTTTTACATGTAAAACACCTATGGATGGGTAGGTACAGTTTTTCTAGATTATATTTTCCAGGAGGCCTTCCTCATCATGAAAGGATCCTAGAGAGAAATGCATGTAGCAGTCTAGGGATATCTTTCTGAGCACAGGTTTTGAAAAGAGACCTGGTCAGAAATTAGGAGATGATTATGGCTTCCAGGTCTGTGCCAACTCTATTAGGACAAGTATGAGTGACAGAGGCAGCTAGGTCAGGGAGATGTGGTGTTAGGTTCTCTTTTCAGGAAGCTTTCTCCACAGCTGTATCCAGACCAGGACATAATAGTGTATCCCAGGTACAAGTAGCAGCAAGAGGTTTTTGCTCCCAGTGGGACTCCCATCCAGAGAAGTAACATCGCTGGCTTGAATGCTTTGTGGATCTGGTGATGAGATTCACAGAGAGCAAGGTACTTCCCCTCCTTGTGTGGGGGATGGAAGGGCTAATTTGGGCGCTGCTGAAATTTGATGTACTGGTCTCTCTGCTCTAATCCATTCTGTACTCTACTATCAGATAACTACTTTCATGATGTCATTTCCCAAAATCATTACAGCTCAGAGTTGGAAAGGACCACACTACTCTCGTCTAATCTGTTCCTGAGGAAGAATCTTGCCTATAAACCTGCTGTATCAAAGAACTTTAGAGTGAGGAAGAGAGCAGCCACCAAGTACAACTTGTGCCTGAAAGGAATCTCCACTATAATGTTCTCAGTAAGTGACAATTCAGGGGCTGAGTGACTTGCTCATATTAGATCCCATGGTCTCTACTGATTCCATATCCAATGTACTTTTCCCTATGTTGCCGTTGAGTCATTTTTCAGGCACGTCTGACTCTTCGTGATGTCAAAAGGGTTTTCTTGGCAGAGACATTGGAGTGGTTTGCCATTTCCTTCTCCACATCATTTCACAGATGAGAAAACTGAAACAATGAGGGTTAAGTGACTTGCCCAGGGTCACACAGCTAGTAAGTGCCCAAGGCCAGATTTGAACTCAGGAAGGTTCATGTTCCTGACTCCAGGCCCAGCACTCTGTCCACTGTGCCACCTAGCTAACCCACTTTCCACTAAACTGTGCTGTATCTTGTTCTAGCAGCTTTCAAGTAATTAGAGTCAGGAAGGCCAGAGTTCAAATCCTTGATAAGTCACTTAATCTCTGTCTATCTCAGTTTCCTCAATTGTAAAATGGGGATTATAACACCTACCTCCCAGGGTTGTTGTAAGGATCAAATGAAATAATATTTATAAAGCACTTAGCACGGTGTCTGGAACATAGCAAGTGCTTAATGTATGTAGGCTTTCACTTTACACTCAAAGTTTATCGTTGATTAGTTAATTTAGTGTGACATCTTTAAGCGACAGGTGATCCTCAGATCTTACCAAATCATAAATTGATGGGTATATCAGAAGACATACTTTCTTTCATTCACTTACCTTTTCCCATCCTCACTCTAAATAAACAATGGAGTTTCCCAGAAAAGCCATACACTCAATTTTTTATTAAAATTTAGGGAAATATCTTTTGCATGGTAATTCCTTTATCAACACTTAGCTGTAGCATCACATATGTTCATTGATATATTTAAAAATGTGATAAATTACAAATCCATTAATAAGAGGATACAAAGGTTCTTAAAACTTTACACAATTCCAAAGTGCTTTTTTTTTAAAGTATGACAAATGAAGCCACAATATTGGCCATTAGCATCACAGTGGTGCCTTTACTCCTCCTTCCTCTGTGAAAGACATTTGTGATTTGAAAAAAAAAATTCTCAAGATTAAGGAATAAACAGCTCTAAAATGCCTCCTATCTTAATTGTTATAGAAACAAACTAGGGAAGAAATGTCTGAGGAAAATAAAAACTAATTTCAAGAATGACTTTAATGCTAAGCCATCATCAGTGACTCCACACATCAAATGATCATGAATTAACAAAGTTTTTAATTGCATTGTGAGACATATATATTAATGCAAATGACATATTTGCCAAAGGAAGTTGAAGTACCATCTTCTAACAGTGTTTTCTATAAATCAGATATTGTAGTAATGTGTTACAAGATTTGTAAGGATATATCATTATGGGGTATGTGTGTATGTGGTAAAATAAAGATTTTTATGTTAGCCTCTAATCAGCATTTTCCAAATGATCTCAATGCCTGAGGAGGTAAACTCACTCTTGTTTTATTAAACTAGTCTGCTGCATGAAGGGTTTTTTGGTTACGGTAGCCCTGGGACCTGTTATAAGTTTCCTATTTGTGAATAGTTTGGAGATTTAATGTTTTCTTTAACAATGCACTTGCTTAATTCTATGTGCATTTCTCAACTTTCTGCAGTGCAACATTTTCTTCTGCCCCAGACTTCCATTTTCTTTGGGAATGGGAGTTGTCAAAAATATCTCTAGGCTTCTGATTTTCCCAAGTTCTTGCCCTTTCTTCTAGGAGTTAACAGGCATCTGCCTATGTTGTCAGAGTCTATAAAAATCCATTGATTCCCATTTTTAAAGAATCACCAAATATTTTCTGAAGAGATGTAAAAAGTCAGTGTTGTGGTGTTATGACATGAACTTATGAAAATATGAATTATTACATATAATTAGAATGACAAAGTTCCTCACTAAAAGGTACCTTAATAACAATGAAATATAATTATCAAATTAAACTAAATTCATCTGCAGGAAATAATGAAACTGAATTTTTAAGTGTAAGTCAAGATGAAAAATTCCTAAATATAGAGTTAAACAGAGAATTTATTGGGAATATTTTGACCTTCAGGGATAAATTGAATTACTTTATTTTTAGTTTTCATTGAAACTGGAAGGGCTATTCAGGCTGAGAGAGGAAGTTCACAGACGTTGCTCCTAAATCCCAACTTTCTCTGTGTGGGAGGAGGGGTGAGGGGGAAGGATTTCTATTTTATAATCCCAGAATCTAGCCTTCTAAACAAAAAAGGGAGATTTTCTGGGTTGCGTCAGTTCTTAAGTTTGCCTCTTATGTAATTCTAAATGCACACATTCTAGGATATAGATTTTTGCTGGAAAAGGGAGATTTCCTGAGCAGTGACAGCCTTAGAGACTAACTCAAAACTAGCCCAATATTTATCTAAGAGTTCTGGAGTCTAATTTTCTATCCAGAAATATGGCAGTGAGTAGGTAGGGTGGTTTCTTGAGCAGGACATCCCCGAACAGTGACGTGCTTGGAAAAAAAAAAGGAGTATCCTTGTGACCTGCTGATACTACTTAAGGGTAAAATGATGAGTTGGGATGAGGATGGGGTAGGGAGGAAAGAGATCAGGCTTTTGCCATCGTTCTTTATTAAAGTGAATGATTCGAATGGTGTTATGCCCAATGGGAAGGAGATCAAAACAATGTGAGTTCAATTGGAAGTGAGTTGCCTATACAGCCAACTCAAAGTATGCTTGCCTTTTCAGGAGAAGTCCAAGTCCCAGGGGTTACCACAAGGAGTCTGGGAGGGAATGGGCAGGACTCAGTGGGAAAGCCATAGATTCATCAGAATGTTGGAGTATCACCTTGATGGCATCCCTCGAGTTCGGTCCCTTTCCACTGGGGAACTATTTTGTGTGCTTTATGTGTTCTATGATAAGCGTATAGGAATACAGGCTCTTGTGAGTCCTTTGAGTCTTTTGCATTTTCTGTGGTATAAAATAAAGGTTATCCTCTACCTTCTACCCCCAAATCAACACAAATAAACTGGGCAGGCTGCAGAGGTCTACTGGAGTTGTTGTGTGAATTTCATAACATAAAAGATAAATCTTGTCTTTCTGTTAGTGTTACACTAACAGATGGAAAATGCATATGCCTTTTTTGAGGCTATTGTTTTGGTGTCAAATTATTTGGGGGCATTTACTGCTCCAACAAATTCACATTTTCATGCTGTGTTTTTAGTTTGCAGAAAACAGAAAAATGTAATTGTCAACATTTTAACTTTTACATTAGCCAAAGCAAAAAGCAAGTTGAAGCTGGAAAATAAATGACCCCTTTGCATCACTCATGTTAATCATATAAATTTAGGAAATGTATAACTATTATACAAGATGAGTACATGCTAGCAATGTACTATGTACTATAATGCTAGCTATTGCTTTACTGGGGTCACATTGGAGCCCATCACAAAAAGATTTAGTTATTGTAGCACTAAAAGGATCTTATCACAAGGAATTCTCACTTGTAATGAGGTTCCTTTTCTTAGACATTCTACGTACAGGTGGAAAACAAAAACAGACAGTAGGAGGCACCATGGTGGAGTTCCTATGCTATTCTCTGATAAGAAAACTTGGGGATAAGAAAATTTCCCCTTATTTGCATTCTCCACTATTTTCATCGGCGTCAGATAGTTATCACACCAATGTTACATTATCTAGGTTTATCTACTTTGTTCGTGTTCCTTCCCCAAGTCCTCCCCATCCTCTGCTGCTCCGACCGCCCCCCACCCCCCACCAGTGGCTATACTGGTAAGGATACAAAGTATATGGTAAGCAGTCAACCTTCATTCAACAATTAATTTTCATAATTGCTCACTGTCCTTCATCCTGTTTCTGTGATTATCTTCTAATTTTCTTTCTTATTACTAAGAACAGTTTGCCAGACTGTTATGAATAGTTTTCATCTCTTTGCCTTTTAAAAGGACTTTATTGAGAAGGGGAAGAGAATAAGCATTACATTTATACACGTGTGTAAACCACACACATGTGTATCTCCACATATGCCCGTGTGCCTACTGTGTGCCAGGTACTGTGGTAAGTGTTTTACAAAAAAATCTCATTTGATTTTGATTACTGTTTTCCAAAATGAAATAGAAATTTAAGAATAAATTCTTAATTTCTTCTGAAATGACTTTCTCTATAGATCTAAGACCATTACAGAAAATCTTTTCCCTCCCCCTTCTGAAGAGGATATCCTTGTGGTCCCTGAAGCTACAGACATTAATATTATTGCAGGAGTCTTAAATACATCACTTATTTATAACGTAGTAAATGGAGAGGAGTGGGGAAGGAGAAGTCATTGTCAAGTTTTTGGATGCTAATGGAATGAGAACAACATAAATCTCACTGGATTCACATTCTTCAGCATCAGGAGAGTATCTACACCTTTCACATATTTTACTTCAGGTAAAGTAGGCAAAGAACAATTAAGAAAAAAAAGAAACAGGAAAAAAATTGCTTAACTTTAGGGAATTCAACTGTAGCATAGATGCTTTTAAGACAACCAGTTTCCAAAGAAGGAATTAAAAGACAATCAGTTTTATCTTTATAAGAGCAAGCATCCAATTGAATAGGTCATCAGCATGTGGATGATACCTTGACTGAGTCCTCAGGGGATAAGCCAGAGATAACCATGCAAATGATCCACTAAAGTACACTTGGCATGATAGTGGGCACTCTGAGGCCCAGATAGGCTATAACTTTTTGTCTTCCTGGCTGGCTTTTCTTTTCAACCTTACTCAGGGCCCAACTAGAAATCCCCTATGCTTTTTCACAGTACATAGCAAGGATCGTATGTCTTCTAGTTAGATGTTTAAAGGTAATTAGGGAAATTTCTTTCTTTGGTTCATATTGACTTACTTAAGCTAAAAAGCCTCTCATTTCTTTGATGGTCCTTGCATTTCTTTATATTTATCATTCTCCTTTATGATCTTAGAATTTTAGACCTCAGAGAAACTCTGGTCTACTATTTTCATTTTACAGATAGAAACAACACAGAGTTGCCTCATGAAGAGGTATCATTATTTATATTTTAAGAGCTTAGAACAAATTTGTATATATATGTATGTGTGTGTGTTTGTGTGTGTGTGTGTGTGTATGTATATATACACATACTAATAAGTATTATTTGCTAGTTTTTGTATGCTAAACAATCCATAGTATGTTAATGTGCCTGTAACAACAATGCTACTTGCCACTACTGTGGCTGTGTAAGGTCAATAACACTAGCACACAGGAGGGCTGCCAGCACAGGTTCCTTGATCTGCTTTTCTAAGGAAAGCAACTTTAAGGGGTTAACAATCTCAGTTTAATTAAACATACATATATCATTCACTTAGTTCAGGGGAAAAAGCCAGCACCCTGAACTTCAGAGAAAATACAAACAGAAATTACAAACAGATCAACAGACAGGCTTTGTCCGATCAAGACATCACATACATAGTTACCAAAAAGAGAAGTACCAACATCTGGGTTTTCAAAGCTGGGGGTGGGTAGAGGGCTGCTTCAACGGTTACCCAGAGTCTTGTCACCAACACTCTTTTAAGGAATGTACCTCCAAAGGCCAAAGGTCAACCTCTGAGTTTATATATACTTCTTCAGGGTCAGAGGTTGTCACAACCATGTGACTCAAACCCACGTGACTTAAGCCTTCCTTTGACATAAGCAGGTCATCAAAGATTTCCAATTCAATCAAAGACTCCTTAGTGCTGAGAAGCACTCCAAAACAAAGACAACAAAAAGTCCACTTTGCTTGCCATTACATTTGAAAGGCAAAACTTATCAAAGGTAATTGATTACCTCAGCATTCCAAAAAAGAAAACAGTAAAAAAGTCTTAATTACTATAACAGTGCCACACCCAAATAAAAACATGGATAGACTATATTCTACCTTATGAAGTTTGAATTCCAGATGTCCTACAATTCTTAGTTCATTTTCTTCCATATATTCAGTATTCTAAAAGTTTTAGTGAACTTTAAAGATATTAAAGTTTAGGATTTTTTGAGATACCTCATATATAAGCATAAATACATACATACTCACAAAAATGCATTTGCTAGCAAAAGAGCTTTTTAGGATTCCAATAAAGTTATATATAATAAAACATTAATAGAATGCCCATTTAAAAAAAGAAATGAATAATGAAATAATGTTTGAAAAATAGGTCATCAGGTCTTTGTGTTGATTAATAGGATGATAAATATTTATTGAGAGAGTAAATGACTGAATGAATGATCTAGTTAGCTTTTTGTGTGTATTTCATATAGGACAATGCTTGATGTAATTTAAGGCCTCTTTGACATTTTTCACATCTGTACACACCCAAGAGAGTTATTTGTATATTGTTTCAATGGGAAAGTTGGAGAACTTTATGTGTGCTTGCATATTGCTATACAAGTTTAGTCAATAATGTGATATAACATCTTAGAGAGATGTCAATGAATAAAGAATAGCTGATTACTAATGATTTATTCCAAAATTATTCTATTTTCTCCTCAAGAGACTTCATAACTATTATCTAATTATTCAGAAACTATATACCCAAAACACACTAACAGTAAATAATATTACTTAGATAATACAAAGAGCGAGATATCAGGTCCTACCCGTAAGTCTATTTTGAATTTTGGGTTACTTACTACAAAACTTCCCAGTGAAATTATCCTGGAAACACTGATGATCGAGTTCTATGACTGTTTATTTTTAAGGAAACAATAGATGTCTGTCAGTACAAAATTTAGAAAACTTCCTCCCCTCCCCATCCCATGTCATAGGATATGAATAACTAATGGCGATAGTATTCTTGGCTACTTGTGGTTCTTACAAAATATATCTGTTTGATATTTTTATATAATGCAATGAATAAGTTCCATTAACAAACTATTTGTTGATAACCTAAGGCTGTACAGAAATTATTATTGATGCCACCTCCTATTCAAAAAGCTATCGGCAGGGGGCAGCTAGGTGGCACAGTGAGTAGAGCAATGACCCTGGAGTCAGGAGGACCCGAGTTCAAATCTGGCCTGGGACACTTGACACACTTATTAGCTGGTGACTTGGGCAAGCCACTTAACCCCAATTGCCCTGCCTTCCTCCCTACAAAAAAAAAAAGCCACCGGTAGTTCCCCACTGCTTGCCTAACTGAGGCAAATTCCTTAGTCTGACATACAAGTCTTTCCATGCTCTAATCACAATCTTTCTTTCTATGTCTATCTTCTACAACTCTCCCACATATACTATAGCTAGTAGCTCAAACTCCCAATTACTTGACCATGTTTCACGTTTTCTCACCTTTGTTCATGTTTTCTAATCTGACCTCAACAAACATTAAATGCTTGCTATGTGTAAGGCTATAATCCTAGTGAAGAAATACCCAATATAATTTCCTTTCAGAAATTATTACAGTACTTTAAACAGGAGAGTAATATAATTGAGATATAAGGACAAAATTACCAAACAGTCCCTGCATTTGAAGAGCTTTTTCTCCCACTATATTATCATATTGTTGAGACGAGACTTTATTTCAGAGGAAAAAGAACCATAGGAGTAATGATGAATTTTGGAAGGGAATAATTCAGAACCATAGAACCAGAGTAAGTGCATTATAACAGACCATATTTAATTGACCTTAAATTCAAATATGTTGCCATAAATAAGAAAATACTGCATTGCTATTTTTAGGTAAAAAAAAAAATCAGAGAAGTCCAGAATGAGCTCCAAATAAGGTGACACACTTGGTGATACATGCATGTTCAGTGAAGATGCCACTGTGTTTCTCCTATCCTTTTGGTCCTCTGACAATACCTTACATACTTCAGTTTCAAAGAGAACTAGCTTGAAATAGTTCAAAATTATAATTATTTCATGCCTAATTATGTACTCATTTCCCTCTCTAATGTTGGTCCCCAAGTTCCCCTTTACATATTTCTGGTACAGTTGCAACAGTCAAAAAGTCATTGTTCAGTGCTCTGCTAAGATACCATCATTTACAAAAGAAACCTTGGTCTCTTGCTGCCCCAGCAGTTTTAGGTGAGATTAAAAGAATTTGTTACTAAACTACAGACAAGAAATAAACATTATGGAGCTTTTTGAATGAAGGACTTCATCTCCATAGGGGCAATTGCATGCTTTCCTCTATTTCAAATATGCAAAGAGATTTCCACTGATCCACATTGACTCAGGATAATACATTTATAATGGGATGGTTTTCTTTTATACATCTGCTCTTTGGGAAAGAACTGTGTCAGCTTCCCAAAGTTATGGATTATTATTAGCATGTAAAGGTCTGTTACCCTATCCAAATATGTCTCTTGTGTTAGGGGCCATTGCTTTAAATGAGAAAGTTAGCATTCTTATTTTTATAATATTTTCCTCAGCTCCAAGGATGACACCAAGGTTGTAATTTAGAGCCAATGCGCTTAACAAGCAAAGAAATCCCCAAGTCACTGAAACCCTAATGACTTTCTTTAAAATGTTTTGAATATTAAACACTTCAGTCAGCACAATTAACTTAGAGGTAACTTCTTTTTCGAAAGGTCAAGTCATTGAATTTGATGAGATATAAGGCCACAGAGGAAAGAGAGTAATTTTGTTTATCATATTCCTGGAAATAAGGATTCCTAGGAGAGACTGTGTTAGAGTACAGAGAAATTTCATAATAATATTAGAATTGGGATGAATTACGACAACAAAAAAGAATTTTTTTTTTCATTTCCAGAGATGACTTATGAAAATTTACTTTGCTTATGGCATTTAAAACTAGTGCTAATTTCTTAGTGTTTCTTCTGCTTTGAAATTAGATGAATCTAACTACTTTGAGTACACCCCAAAGTATTTTGGTAACTGTGAAGTTAAAATATGGTCAAAACATGTAACGCAAGGCTACCTTTTGAATTATTTCACATATTTCAAAATTTTCATTCAATACGGTTGCTCTCTATCGCCTCCAGGAACAAACATAACATCCTCTGTTTGGCATTTTAAGCCTTTCACCATGTGGCCTACTCCTATCTTTCCAGTCATCTTATACCTTACTCCCTCCCACATGAGGATGTTGCAGAGGTGAAAAAATATGTAATTATTGACATCCCTTCAACTGCCTTTTTGGAAGGAAGTAATATCTTGGTTTCTTCTCACTTATCTGAGAACTCTCCTACATTCACAATAAAGTAAATGACAGATATATATGTGTGTGTATATATATGTATATATATATATATATATATATATATATGGTAAATGACAGATATATATAGTAAATGACAGATATATATATATATATTTATGTATACACACATATATGTCTTTATCAAAAGTTAAGTGCATTAATATTCAACGGAGGAAATAGTCAGAAGTGGCAGCCTCCAAATGGGTGAGAAGAAATTGAGGGAAGAGAAGAAGAAGAATAAAAAATGAAAGACACACTTGTCATAAAACTAAAATTACTGTTTGTTGATTGCTTCCAGTTCCATGAAAAAAAATAAGGGAAAAGATCCATGACAGATATCCTTTCTATCTAATATTAATTAACAAGAGAATATCATTTAATATAATTAACTAGAATAATATCTAAAATTATTCTCTCTTTCTTTGGGGGTGGAGGACTTTAGGGAAAAGGGACATCCTATGGAAAAAGCCCTTGATTGGGAGACTTTGATGATAGTCTTGCTTTTGCTATTAATTAGTCATATGATCTTGGATCAGTCAATCAGTCAGTTAACTAGCATTTATTAAGTGCTTACTGTGTTCCAGGAAATATACTGAGGATACAAAAAAAGGTAAAAGACAATCCATGCATTCAGGGAGCTTACAGTGTAACAGGGGAGATAACATGTAAACAGCTATGTACAAATAAGATATATGAGTGACCTTACCCAGAGGGAAGATGCTAGCATTAATTGGGAAATTTACTTCTTTCAGAAGGTGAGACTTTAGTTGAGACTTAAATGATGTCAGCAAAGCTGGAGATGAGGAGGGAGAGTGTTCTGGGCATGTGGGAAAGCAAGTGAAAATGCATAGCACTGGTAAATGGAGCGTTTCCTAAGAGAAACAGCAGGGAAGCCAATGTCACTGGACCTAAGAGTACTCTGGGGAGCATGAGATGTAAGCAGACTGGAAAAGTAGGAATGGGTCAGGCCAAAGAGGGGATTTTATATTTAATTCTGGAGGCAATAGGGATCCATTGGAGTTGATAGAATAGGTTAATATAGTCAGACCTGTGCGTTAGGAAGATCATTTTGACAGCTTAGTGGAGGGTAGACTGGAATGGGGAGAGGCCTGACCAGGTAGAAGTTTTTTCAATAGTCCAAACATGAGGTGATCAGAGCCTACACCAGGTGATGAGTGGTAGTCAAAGGAGAAAAGGAGATATATATGACATATGTTATCAAGGTAAAAACAACAGAATATTGGATATGGGGGATGACAGAGTAAGGAGTCAAAGATGACACCTATATTGTGAGCCTGTGTGACAGGGAGGATCATGGTACCTTCCACAGTAATAGAGGATGTTAGGAAGAGGGGAAGGTTATTTTGGGGGGAGGCAGAGAAAATTAATTCAATTTTGAATTTAAGATAGCTGTTCAATTGTTTTCAGTCATGTCTGACTCTTTGGCCATTTTCTTCTTGTGACAACAATGTTGCTAGCAGCTACTGTGGCTGTGGAAGACCAATAACGCCAGCATATAGAAGGGCTGCCAACACTGGTTCTTTGATCTGCTTTTCTAAGGAAAGCAACTTTAAGGGGTTAACAATCTCAGTTTAATTAAACATACATATATCATTCACTTAGTTCAGGGGAAAAAGCCAGCACCCTGAACTTCAGAGCAAATACAAACAGAAATTACAAGCATACATTATAAACGAAGCAAATAACACAGACCATGTCCATAGCAATACGTAATTACCAGAGAAGCACCAACATCTGGGTTATCAAACCCAGGGGGGCTGTTTCAACTGCTTGCCCAGAGTCTTGTCACCAACACTCTTTCAATGAGTGTATCCCCAAAGGCAAAAGGCTAACCTCAGAGCTCTTATACCCTGTTCAGGACCAGGAGGGCTGGGGCCAACTTAGCATTTAGGGCGTGGGAAAGTCCTTCAATCTCTAGCACATATCCTATACAAATCAATAACTCTGGAATGCCTTAGTGCTGAGAAACACTCCAAAACAAAAAGATCCCACTTTACCTACCCCATTCAAACAAAGGCCAGACTCATTAAAGGCACCTGATAGCTTCGCATCCCAAAAGAGAAGAACAGCAAAAAGTCCTGCCCTGATTACCATACACTTCTCTTGCTCATCTTACAAATGAGGAAACTGAGGCAAACAGTGTTAAGTGACTTGCCCAGGGCCACACAGTCAGTAAGTGTCTGATGCCAGATTTGAACTCATAGAGTTGAGTTTTCCTGACTCCAGGGCTGGCACTCTATTCATTGCACCACCGAGCTGCCCTTGGACACATCTGAGAATCATCTGTATAGAAATGATCATCGAATATACAGGAGCTGATGAATCACCAAATGAAATTATATAGATGGCATTGGACAGAGCCTTTGGGTACACCCAGGGTTAATAAGCATGACACATCAAGATCTAGAAAAGACTGAGAAAGAGTGGTCAGATAGGTAGGAGGGGAATTGGAAGAGAAAAGCATCATGAAAATCTAGAGAGAAGAGAGTGTCAAGGAGGAAAAGGGTGATCAACAGTATCAAAGGGTGTGCACTGAGGTTAAGAAGGCTGAGGATTGAGAAAAAGCCATTAGAGGAGACCAATGTCACTGGATCAAATTTGGGAGAGCTCTGTTTCAGTTGAATGATGACTGTAGAGAATTAAGAAAGGAGTAAGAGAAAAGGAAGTGAAGGCATAGATTGTAGACAGCCTTCTTGAGGAGTTTACCCAGAAAAGGGAGAAGAGATATAGGGGAGTTAATAGCAAGAATAGTCACTTGACTTTTCCAGGCTTCAATTATTTGGGAGGGTTGGACTAGCTCATTTACAAGAACTATTTCAGTCCATGCCTTCTATGAGTTTTTTATTCTATGATTTCTCTACATTGGCTGCCTAAAGACCTAGGTTTTAATGACTATTCATAAGCTATGAAATGTCAGCATCTGGATTTACTTTACAGCCACATGCATTTATACTAGCAGAGCATTTCTACTACTGTACTGCTTCAGAATGTTTATAAAATATGTACAGTTCAGCTGAAATAAACTACACTCCCAACTTAGAGGAATGACAACAAATGCAGTCTGCCCTAGACATTTGGATGAGACTCAACTTTCTCTCTTCTTTTCATCTGAGTTGATGGTATGGCTTCCCCATGCTGCCAGCATTCCAGAAGGAATAGAGCATATGATAATCATCAAGAAAAGATACTGAACCAACGAACAAAAAGGGGAAAAAAAGAGGATGTGGGATAGTCTTCAACTGATGATAACAAATGTGTTTTTTCTCTCTTCTCTAGGAATGTGGGGGCAGCGAGGTGGCACAGTGGGTAAAACTCTGGGCCTGAAGTCAGGAAGAACAGAGTCCAAATCCGGCCTCAGACACTTACTTACTAGCTATGTGACCCTGGGCAAGTCACTTAATCTTGTTTGCCTCAGTTTCCTCATTTGTACAATGATCCGGAAAAGGAAATGACAAACCAGTCCAGTGTCTTTGCCAAGAAAACCCCCACAAGAGGTCATGAAGAGTCAGACACAACTGAAATGATGGAACAACAAGAGGAACCCATGAAGGCAAAACCATACTTTTCAGCTGACATCGAAATTTTATAATGCCAAATAATGCCTTTCAGTCTTTGTTCCTCAATTTAAAATCAATGTGCCAGCACTAAGTGTAACTTGCTTGCACTCTTTACTACTGCAGGGAGGCTGAATTGTTGAATTGCTGGTAGAAAACCTGAGCTCAGGTGATTTGACTGCAGGAGAACTAAAGTCAATCAGGCATCTGCACTAGGTCGGGCACTAAATATTGCGAACTTCTTGGAGTGGGGATGAACCAGCCCAGGACAGAAATGGAGAGGGTCAAAGCTTCTCTGCTACTCAGTAGCAGGATGAGGCCAGGGAGTGACTATTCCACTTCTAGTCTAGCCAAGATAGGGAGACCCAGATAATAAAGTAATTAATAAGTAAATAAAGGTACTGTCTAAATTTCATTATTGAGCAAGTTATCATATTATACAGAAATGGGACCAAAAAGCTTCAGAAGCTCTATTGATCACCCTCTTTCCCGTGATATTCTCTACTTAGCATTTTGGGACAGCACCCTCTCCTGCTTCTACTTCTCCTATCAGATTATTCCTTCTCAGTCTCCTTTGCTGGATTCTCATACCGATCATCCCCTCTAACCTTAGGTGTCTGATAGGGGTCTGTCCTGGACCCTCTTTTCCCTCTATACTATTCCATTTGGTGATCTCATCAGACACCATGGATTTAATGACTGTCTCTACGCTGATGATTCTCAAATCTACCTTTCTTGCCCTAACCTCTCAGCTTACCTTCACTTTTGCATCTCTAATTGCCTTTCAGACATTTTCCACTAGATGTCTAGTAGACATTTGACACTGAATATGTCTAAAGCTCCTTATCTTTCTCTCTGAATCCTCGTCACCCCTCCAACTGCCACCCCCACCCCCACTTCCCTACTATTATCCAGGGGAGCACTCTCCTGACAAGCTGTTTTCAGATCTACACTGTCTCTTACCTTCCCTATGTAATCTGTTGCTGAGGCCTGTTGATTTCACTTTTGCAATATCTTTTGTTATGTTTTTATGTTTTGTTTTTTTGGCAGGCACATTATACTGCTGACTTGAAATTGGGCTTTCAATAGCTAAAATCCTTAAGTCTTTTTCATATAAATTACTGTCTAGCCATGGTTTAATATTCCAATACTTGCAGAGTTGTTTCTGAATCTAAGTATATAACATTACATTTATATGTAATACGTTCCACGCTACGGAGACCTTTTTAAACCCACATTTGTTTTTATTAGGTATCAGCTATCTCTCCCAGCTCTGGGTCAATTTTGGATTTGATAAAAATGCAATCAATGTTTTCAGCTAAGTCAATGATAGAAATGTTGAACAAAACATAATGCAGGACAAAGCCATAGGGAACTCCATCCAAGGTGATACCTATCCATTAATCAATAGTCTTTTCATAGTGTCATTCTAGCAGTATAAACCACTTAACTCTATTAATCATTTAGTATACATTTCTGAATTTTGCCCATAAAAACATTCTGAAAAGCCTTGTCACATGTTTTGTGGAAACAGAGATAGTTACATAGGTATATATAGGCATATAGCTCTATATCTATAGCTATATAGCATTGCCCTGGTCTACGAAAAAAAAGAAAGAAATATGATTAGTTTTACTCTTACTGAACCTATGTTGGCCCCTAGTCACTGTTGCTTTCCTTTTTAAATAATCAAAAATTATCCATTTAATAAAGTGGTCTAACATTTTGATTAGAAATGAAGTTTAACTAATGGTCTTTGGAATAGGGAACACACCATTGCCTCCTCTTTTAAAAATTGGGAAAATATTTGCCTATATCCAGTCTCCTGGCTCCTTCCCAATCTCTATGACTCTTCAAAGATCTGTCCCAGTGAACATATTTACACATTTTTTTTTCAGTACCCTGGCAGGTAACTTGCCTGAGTCATGAAATCTGGACTACTTTAAAGCTTTTCTTGTAGATTTTTTAAAATAGGTCTGGCCTATTTTTGTTATCTGTAGCTCTTTTTTATATGTTTCTGTTTCCATATTTTATGTATCTTTTGAACCTGAGATCATCAGAGAGTTCCCTGTGAAGCTACATATTTTTACATGTTAGTCTTTTTTTACTTCATCCAAAATATTTGCTACTTCTCATATTGCCAGGATTTTGTTTTTGAGAACATTCAATCACTCTTGAGTCAATTTTCCATTAAAATTCTCTAGATCCCTTCATCATTTTTTTTCCTGATAATTTTATTTCTACCACCAAACTTACTCTCACAACATATTTTTATGCATATATTCTCTTTCCCTATAAGCTCATAAACTCTACATTATCTAAGCTGATTTAAAATTCTACCTCTTCTATGAAATCTTTCTGGACTAATCTGAAAAAAAATCTTGATAATCTCTCCCAACTCCACTGCTTAAGTCAGACACATTACATAGTAAAAGTGGAGGCATTTACTCCCTTACCCATCATCACAATGCTACAGATGCATTTACTCTTAGATTACACTGAATGTAAATAATTTGTGTAATATGATATGCAATGATAAGCAAGTGTGATAGCATGGAAAGAGGGCCAGCTTTGAAGTCAGAAGCACTTGGATTCAAGTCTTTTCTATCTAGGAAAAAAAAATACTAGTTTTGTTACTATGGGAAACTCAAAACCTTTGAGTGCCCCAGAAGAAGGATCCACACTGGTACTTTATCATGCATATAAAATCACTGGTCCAAATTAAAAAAAAAGAAAAAAGAAACTTATGAAATATGCTTATATGCTTATTCATTGTTACTGTTCCTTTGTTTGTGTACCAGATTATATGCCACTGAAGAGCAGAAATCATATCTATAATTCTCTTTATAGCATTTGGCACAGGCTCATACAAATGGGTGTTTAATCCTTTTAAATGAAAAATTTCCCAGGTCTGCCTGTACCACCACCATTCTCAAGAGTCTTGAAACTTTAGCAGGCATGCCATTTAAAAATTTTCTATATGAAAAGGCTACTATCCACCATAAAGGAAAGTGAAAATGAAACTTTAAGGTACACGTAACTTATCTCTCCCCTACATTTTTTTTATCCAACAGAAATAGAATATTTTCCATTGAAAAATTATAGGCACTCTATGTAACATCATAAAAGAGTATTGTTTAAAATGATACAAATCAGATACAAATGGGTAAAATCTCTTCTTGGTGTTGCTACAGCTGCCCCTTCCTTTTCTCTCTTTTTTTTAAACCAATTTTCACAGTCTATAAAATCTTAGAAGGTACCAGATGTTTGGCGGAGGCTGTTCTACACGTCCCAGTTTTTAAAGTGAATGCAAGATTTATTATAGCTATATAAATGTAATTTCAGCCTTGACTTTTGTGTTTATGAACTAGGGGTAATCTGCAACTCGGCCTCTTGTCGAATAGAACAATTCTTATCAGGAGAGTTGAGGTGTCAATGCCAAACAATCCAAATAGTCACAGGATGTTCCTGAAACAACCACTTCTACCCACAAAATGTTCCCAGTTAGTTCCTAAAAGCTCAGAGCAGTTTTATTTTAATGTAAACATTCACAAAAAAAGGCTCTTCTAACATTCAGATGACGTTCAGGAGCCAAGCTGGAATCTTTTGTGTATGGCTATACCCTGGCACTTGGGATGTCTGCCTAAGCAGAGACTGTTAATGCAAAAAAATTATTATTTTTTTCCCCTAGTGCCTATTTTCTAATACTGAGAACAGGACTAAAAAGCACTCATGCATTCCTTCCAATCTTTCGTAGCTCAGCAGTGCTTCCGTGGAGGGTTGCCATTCGTTTTAATTCAGCAAGTGGAAGTTTGGTTGTGTTTAGTACTGAGGGAATTCCACATGTTATTAGAAAGCAGCTGACAGTTTCTGGCAGAGGCAACTTGAGGCTTTACAAGCCCTCAAAAATAAGAGGTTAAATTCCATCTTCAGCAGAGCTGTCAGCAGCTTTATAAAAGGAGGACTTTTTTTCCTTTTTTTTTTAAAGTGAAGAGTTGTGCCTTTCTCCTTGTAATGTTTGATGAACAAGGGTTATTTGAGCACCCACTCTGTAGACAGCACTGTTTTGGGCCTACTGGCAGAAGCCTGAGGAAAACACCTTCTAAGGCTTGCCAGTAGAAATATGAATTTCTCTAGGATAAAATCCCAAGTTCATGCTGAGAAAAGAGTATAGAACACCAATGGAAATGGAACACAGCTGGGCTTTAGAACACTGAAACATTTAAAACATTTCACTTTGTAAATGAATTATCTTTTTTCTGACAAGTTCAAGAAACTAGCTGAATTCTAAATGGTTCCAAATTAGCCTCAATTTATTCAGGGCATTGCAAAAGAATATGAGGATGTTCTGTCAATTGGATCATTGATTTTATTGAACACATTACTGCCTGCCATTGTTAACATTCTGGATGAGCACATAATTTTTATAAATGTAAAGTGTATAAACTGGGATATTACTATAGCAGACATAGTCGGCATGCATGATAATCAGCAACAGGAGTGGGTCCATTTGACTGAAGTATTCTGTGAGACAAAGAGGCAGGCCTGAAAATGGTGACATGTTGCAGGTGTTGACCAAGGGCTGGGCTATTATACATAATCAGTGTAGAATTACTAATTCATACTCTGATCTTTTCAATTGCACATTTTCCTTGTCATCCTTGACTATATCTGTGTAAAATGGGGTTGGCATATTTGACTAATTTATGTAGCGAATTAATGAACTGGCACTTTATACCTGGAGGAATATGGAAAAAGTAAATCTTGCCATAATATAATAGTTCTGTGTTTGCGATCATCTCTCAAGGCCATAGTAGAGCTGAAAAATGGCAAGTTTCTGATCAGAAACATCTAGGGACTAACAAGAAAGGATAGGGAGCGGAAGAGAGGATGTGAAAATGCATTAAAGTAGGATTAAGATACTCAAAAAATGGCACACAGGAGAGAAGCCTGATTGCTTACCTATACCATTTACTCATCATTTCTCTATAAAGCAAATGTACTATTTTCAAGATTTCATCATTAAGGCAAAAGACTTAAAAGGCATTTTATTTCTAATAAACTATGTACCTAGGAAACAGTTAATGGAGAGATTTAAGAACTTGGGACTGACAGCTGGTTAATCAAACCAGGAGAAAGCTCAACCATTGTGACATCAAGGTAAAAGAGTCCATTTTTTTTCACTCTTGCATCAAGTCCTTAACCAAGGCCTATGTGACATCAGCAATAGAACTTTGTAGGATTCAGGGACTTTCTCACTTCCAACAATGAGTTTTGGGGCAATCTGAGGAAAATTTTGCTGGGTTTCAGTCATTTCAGTTGTAGTGTAAGGATACGATTACCTGACTCCAAAATAAATCAATGGAGTTTAACCCGGTTAAAAGCAGATGTAAAGCAAGTGCATCAAAGAAAGAGGGTTTTAAAAATTATTCTTTTTTTTTCTACTAATCAAAGCCATTCTACTTAAATCTGAGGGCTGTAAGATGAAGTGTGCTAGTAAATGTTTAACCACCCAGCTCACTGCAGGGTGGCATACCTCCCCATCCTCACTTACACACCCACTCACACTTCTAAGTTTAATCTGTATTATTAACATTTTCTCCATTACTTAAGTTTAGACAATCAACCAAACTATAAATGAAGCCCTGATTGTAGCATTTGCCAAAATACTCACAATGAAAATTAACAATCAACTTTCTTGATTCCAAATGGCTCCAGCATACCCCTGCCTATACGGTTAACTATAATTCTCATCATTTCAATTTCTCATTATGAGGCATCATGGTACCGTGAAAGGAACACTGCAATACAAATCACAAGACCTGAGACATTAGCTCTACCACCTATTGTCAGTCACATGAACTTAGGCAAATGACCGCCTCTCTAGGCCCCAGTTCCTCATTTTTTAAGTGGGAATGATAATAAATACCTTGTTTCCTTAAGAGACAGTCAATTTTAGGGAAAGCATTTAGAAAACTCCAAAGTAGTATATGTCTCTCTATTGTATCATTTTGTCCATGTGTCAGGAATCTGAGGACACTGAAGATCTTCATAGAATTTTAGGTCAGCTGAACTCTTTTCATTTGAGAGATGATAAAATTGAAAGAAAACCAAGGGATGACCTGACTTTGCCTAAGGTTACACACAATAAAGTCACTAAAGTGAATAATCATTCACTCACTCACAAAGGCATTATGACTTCGAGGAAGGTGGATCTGAGTGTGGCCATCAGTGGACTTTCTTTTTCATTGGTATTCTCATACGGTTACAAGTCCATAGGCCTACATTGCTATGAAAATCTGGGTAAATTTTAGATATGGCTCCAGGGTGGGAGATGGGGGATAGGGAGAAGAAAAGGACATCGAATCTTTAAGATCGTACCTTTTGCTCTGTCCAAATAATTTCCATGATTTCAGTAGGAGGTGATTGCTATTTGAATTCAAACATTTTAAAACTCTCACTTTTCAGAACTCAAAATTATCTCCCCTAGCCTTTCTAGAAACAGATGTGTGGTAATCAACAGGCAACACATAGTACTGAATGGCTGTCAGGCAAGCTTCCCTAGCCATATCTGGGGCATTTCCATCCCCCTCTCCCCCTCCCGGACACTAACTCATATAAATTTTTTCCTCTTCTATCTGAATCTCGGAAATATTTCTTCACAGCACCTCCATTTAACTGATTTAACTCCCACTGAATCACATGCATTTTGGTGTAGAGGTTTGCATAAATGATGAAGGACATTAATGGCTAAAATATGCCACTATTATTTGCACCACTCCACTTGTCACCATGTAATTGCAATAAATGCATTGGAAGTACTTTTATTTGAAGGCCATTTGACAGAAGGGAAGAAAACACATTTACTCTCTCAAGGCCCTGTGCATTTTGCTGAGAGAAGTCTGCCTATAAAATTTGTCCTTTTATCCTTGGACGGCTGTTTGGGAAATATCTTTTGGCAGCACATCTCACTAAATGATTTCTCTGACTCAAGGAAAGGCTGTGATTCACAATCCTTCTTCCACATTCCCTCCTTCTTCCTGTCCTCCCCTCTTCCATCACATGCATAGTCACACATAGATACACACACACTCATTTCCTTCTACCTTTCAGAGATTCTAAAGATATTTTATGCAAGCATACTCTGTTTCCTTCTTCAACAAATTAAAGAAAGACACTTTTCATGTTTTAGCTAAAATATGGAGCCCTTTTCATCATCTCGGTTTATGGGATATGAAGTAGCTTATCCTCTCTACAGTATACCATTTCTAATACCAATGACTACCCTGAGGTATAAAAAAGAGAGATACACACATTACCATAGGTGACATTTCTATGAGCAGAAGAAGAAAAAGAGTCCACTGGACTCAACAAGAATATTTTCACAGCCTTCATAAAAAAATCAGCTAATTCAATACAGTTGTTCAGTTAAATCTTTATGTGATAAATAAGAATTTTCACAAGGAAGAATAGTAATCCTTTTTAAACACTGGAAAGTTTCTACTATAGGGGATTTAGAAAGAAAAAAAACCTCCATTATCTCCATTAAGCCTTTCTCCTGTCCTAAATCATCAAAAAATGAGGTATCGAACACTTGCTATTATCACTTTTGTTACATGTGCCATTTCAATGCTTCTTACCTATAAAGAGGTTCCATTCTGTATCTAGATCAGCCTGATTTGCCAAGCATCCCTTCATTACATTGAGGCAGTAGTTGTTACAAGGTTTCACAGTGGGAAGTCCTCGACAATATGGGCAGTACAGCATCTTCATTAGTGCTCGGATGCACCCTGGGGTTGGACTGACCTGTAGAATTATTGGGGGTAGGAATAGAAAAAAAAGGATGGGGAAGGAGAAAAAAAAGAAATAAGTCAATTCCCATGCATAGACTTCAAGCAGAAATATGGAAGGGTCAACTAAATGATGAGGATCTCAACTCTTAATAGCATCCTCCCATGCTACAAGTCAATTCCAGTTAATTAGCTCATTTTGGCAAAAAAAATCACGAATTTTCTTCATATGTAGCTGTCAACTAAGTCGGTGTAATTTAATACTACAGGCACAGGTAGTGACTAACAGAAATAAGATGTAAAATGAGCTAATACAAATGAAAATTGTTTGCACAATTAAAAGCCCTTTACAAATAACAGTTGAGAGCCTTGTTCACACATTTAAGTTTGTATACTTCGTATTTTAGCATCTGAAGATGTTTGGCTTGGAGAAGAGATGAGTGTGTGTGTGTGTGTGTGTGTGTGTGTGTGTGTGCTGGGGTTGAGGGATTATATGAGAACAATCTTCAAGTACTTATTTTAAATGTTGTCAAATAGAGGAGGGTTCACACCTGTTCTACTTGGTCCCAGAGGACAGACAAGGACTCTATAGTTAGGTGATGCAGTGGATAGTTCTGGTCCTGGAATCAGGA
The DNA here is from genome assembly GCF_011100635.1 of Trichosurus vulpecula. Taxonomy (NCBI): domain Eukaryota; kingdom Metazoa; phylum Chordata; class Mammalia; order Diprotodontia; family Phalangeridae; genus Trichosurus; species Trichosurus vulpecula. The sequence continues at coordinate 365,084,576 of NC_050576.1, read as the reverse complement.
AAACTCATCTTTCTGAATTCAAATCTGGCCTCTGACAGTTACTGACTGTGTAACCCTGGGCAAGGCACTTAGCCTGGTTTTTCTCAGTTGCCTCATCTGTAAAATAAACTGGAGATGAAAATATCAAACTACTCCAGTATCTGCCAAGAAAACCCCAAGAATTGGACATGACTGAACACCAACATAGCTAGAAGAGATAGATAAAAGGAAAAAAAACTCTCTAATAATTAAAGTCATCCCAAAGTGGAATGGACTGCCTTGGAAGAATATGTATTCCCCATTATCGAGGTCTTCAGGTAAAGTGGAAACAGTCCTGGATTTGGAATCAATAGGATTGCTGATTTAGAGCTAGAAGGGACACTAGAGACCATATGGACCTAATCCTCTTATTTTGCAGATGATAAAACAGGCCTGGAGATATTAAATGACTTGGTCAAGGTCACACAGGATTTGAAGCCAAATCTTCTCACTCCAAAGCTGATGCTCTTCACCTTGAACCATGCTGATCAAATCTTGGCTTTGCCACACAGGACCTTTCACTTAACTTTGTGGGGTCTCAAGATTCCTCATCTTTAAAATAAGGAAATTGGACAAGATGACTTCTAAGGTGTCTTCCAACTCTGCAACTATGATTCTGGGATTTGTTGAAGGGAAGTAGGACAGATTCTATTTCAATTACAGACTGGGTTGGAATGTCTTTGATGTTCTTTATATTTAAAGAGATTCTGCTGAAGTTTACATTGCTTTCCTGGAACTGAAGGAGTTGTTAGAAGGAGACAGACTAACTATACTTCCTTTGGTACAAGAATGCACCCTCCCACCCCCACCCCCGCCCATTACACACACTTTTTTTTTTTTTTGAAACTAGGTCTCTCTGTCTTTTCCAACTTGGAGGTGCAGCAGACACTTGCAGGTCTTATCCCTCCACTGATCTGCATAGGAGCTTTGACCTGTTCTGTTTCTGACCTTCGTCAGTTCAACCATTCTTGGGCAACCCGGTGGTTCTTTGCTCCTGCTGGTTTACCATTGTGCCAGAGAGTGCATATACCTGATTGGCTTAGCCAAATGCAATTCAGAACTCACAAGCTCCAGTGATCCACAGTCCTAGCCACCCCAGGGGCAGGGATTGCAGGAATGCACCACCATGCATGGCTGGAGAGATGTGTTTTAACAGGATAGATAGCAACTTGTGTGACACATCACCCAGATAGAGGCCTCATTTGAGACAGCTGGATCAAATGAACACTGGATTTGCAGATAAAATACCCGAGCCTCTTCAAGCTAAGCCACTTATAGTGATACTTTGGACAGACTGTTAAATTTCCTTGAGCCTCATTTCCTTTATCCTCAAATCTGGGATATTAATTTACCACACAGGGCAAAGTCATCCCTATTCTTTGCCTTTGTATTCTCTCCTCTAATCCACTTCTCAAACCTTTGTAGGCAGAGTTTCAGTCTCATCAGTCAAGTCAAACTGCTCTCTCCAAAGCTGCCAATGACCCCTAATTACAAAATTCAGTGGCCTTTTCTGAATCTTCATCTTTCTTGATTTCTCTGCAACATCTGGCACTGTGAACCACTCTCTTCTTGATAAATCTCTCTTGGTTCTCCCCTTATCTAACTGTCCCTTTGCATTTCTTTGCTAGATTTTCCTCCCACATTCCATCCCCAAAACTGTGAGTATATTCCAGTCTCTTATTAGCCTCATCAGTTCCTATGGGTTCAGTTATTATCTCTATACAAGCAATATGAAGACCTATATAAACAGCCCTGGTTTCTCTCCTGTGCTCTATCTACTTTTGTATAACCAGTTGCTTATTGGGCCATTCAAAATACTTGTCCCTTAAGTCTCTCAAACCCACATTGGAGGAAAAAAACCCCAAAATAAAAACAACAGCAACAATTTATTATCTTTCTTTTTAAAGCAAGTGCCTCTTTTAACCTTTCCTATTTTTGTCTAAGATACCACCATACATCCAATCACCTGAGTATCCTCAATTCTTCACTCTCATTGCCTTTATATATCCAATCAACTGCCAAGTCTTGATACTACATGCACAAGAACTCCTGTAGCCATCACCTTCTATTCATTCATAGGTATATCCTCATACAGCTTGCTAAGTTATTTCCCTAAAGCACTGGCCACTCCCCCGCTCAGCATGCTCTAGGGCTGCCTATTGCTCCACAGATCAATTAACAACTCTTCTGGCATTTTAAAAAGTCATTTACCATCTGGTTCCAACTTACTTTTAAAGGTTTATTACATATTACTGACCTTCATGAGCTCTACAGAACAGCCACCCTGATTATCTTGCTTTTCTTGACACAAATGTGCCATTTCCATATTTTTCCACAAACTGTTCCCCATGACTGGAATGCACTCCTAGATCCTTACTTCCCTCTTTCTCTTAGAATTCCTCAAAAGTTCAGCTCACATGTGACTTCCTATTGTATGTCCTTCCTCATTATCACACTAGCAATTTTCACACTTCACTACAATCAAATTACCTCATAGATGCACTGCAGATACGTTGTATAGACTTATATGTAGTCTTCCATTAGAGTGTAAGCATCTTGAGGGCAGGGGCTATTTAATTTTGTCTTTTTAAAGCACTTAGCACAGTGCCTGCAACATAGTAAGAAGGCATTATATAAATGCTTACTCCCTTCCCTTCCATTCCCCTTTGGATTCACAGTACCTGGCACATAGTGCATTCTCAATAAATATTGATTGGAATTAAGTAATGTATGCATGTTCTTTATGACTAAAACCAGTATACTTTTATTTTTTTTTATTTTTTGTTTTGTGTTGGTCTGGATCTAGTTGGGGATTATTTCAACTAGTTCAGGTCAGCAACTCATTTGTAATTTATAGTCTCAGACAATTGCTTGGAGGCACTGAAGGGTAAAGCAACTTGTCCAGGGTCATACAACCATTATTTATAAGAGGTAAGACTTGCACCAAGGTCCTCCTGACTTCGACCCTGACCCTTTGCTGACTATGCCGTGTGAGTTAGCACTCACTATTATTAATGTCATTATTATTATTATTAGTATGGCTTACTTCTTTCAATCCTTATGGCTTCATTAATTATTGAGTATGGTGGCGCAGAATCCTAAGTGTGGAATAAAATCAGTGTTGAAGGCGAGGAGGAGATAAGTCCTTATAGCAGCTGAGCCTCTGTTAATGAACTTGTTATGAAGGGATGAACCCAGAAAATGAGAACAGAGGCATTCTCAGAGCTAATCAAGCCTACCTCGTGAAGAATCGTAGACTAAAGTTAACATCTCAACTTTAATTCAGAAGGAGAGTGGTCGCTATAAGCATTGGGAAACCTGGAGCAAAGACAATAGTAAATCCTCACTTAAAGAAGCTACTATTTTATTCTAACTGGGGAGAATGCCATAAGATAATGTCGTATTCATTTGCTCTCTTTTATTTTGGTGTTTTAGCCAAATAAACACACACGGCTGTACCCTTGGCCTAGATTTGAGAATAAACATAGCAGTGACATTATTTAGATGATTTCACGAAGTATGAATGTGAGCTGTTTCCATGTTTGATTTGTCCACCTTCCAGAGAATAAACTACCATGATCTTTTAATGGGCTAGCAGTTCCTAAGAGAAATCTACAGTGCCAAGAGGAGACACAAGAATTGACTTCCTACCATTCATTAAATATAGGAAGGGCCAGGCACACGATGACAAACAGGAATTAAGACAAGATACTTTTTTTCTGATGTCTAATAAGATATAAATAACTTCTTACTTTTAAAAACAACACAACGGTGTAGTCTTGAAAATCAGAGACAGAAAATTTGCAATAGTGAGTTTAGACAACTTTTCCTTCATCCCAGCCTGAGTCTTGGTTCATTATTTCAGGAAAGGAAGAATTTTCCATTTTTTATCACTTGGAATTACTTTTTTCACCTTTTTCTTGGTAATTTGAGTTCCTGGGTTCTGGTTAGGTTAAGTATTTACATTTTTAATATTTAAGTAGTAGCAGAAAATTGGCCTTTTAAGTAGCATATGTCAAGCAAATGAGACATGATATAGTCCTTCCAAGTATGTAAAAAAAGTGATGTAGCTTTTATAATGATTGAATAATAACTCCCAACAAACTCAATATAAGTATCTGTTGAGTAAAATTCTTAAACAAAAATGCTGGAGGTCGTGGTGACTTTTGCTTTGTGGACATTATCTGCTAACCTTCACACCTGTCCTACTTGGACCTACTTGGTCCCAGAGGACAGACAAGGACTCTATAGTTAGGTGATGCAGTGGATAGTTCTGGTCCTGAAATCAGGAAAACTCATCTTTCTGAATTCAAATCTTGCCTCTGACACTTACTGACTGTGTAACCCTGGGCAAGGCACTTAGCCTGGTTTTGGATATTTTGTCCTCTGCAGACTCTGTTACAGTTTTTTAGGTATAGATTTGAAGCTTTGATTTTATTTCCCAAATCCTGAATTGTATATGAGTCAAAAAAAAAATCTGTGATGCCACCACCCTACTTGAGGCCCTCGTAAGCTACACCATCTAAATATCTCCTAACCGATGTCTCTGCCTCTAGTTACTTCTCTCTCCAATGCATCCCTGATGTAGCTGCCAGATAGTTTTCCTAATGCATAAGTCTGACCAGATGGCTCTCATGCTCAAAGACTTTCAATGACTCCTGTCTACAGTAAAATAAAATCCTCCTTCGCTTCACATTTGAAGCTTTCTACAATCTTGATTCAACCTATTTTTCTAGCTCTCTCTTTTTTTAAGATGAAAAAAAAAATCCCATAGTTATTTTCTAACAGAAGAAACTCCTTGCTGGTAGAGATGGTTTCAATCTTTGTATTCTTATCCCTAGTGCCTAACACATAGTAGGTGCTTAATAAATGCTCGTTGATTGCTTGAATGTTCCCTTTCTCCCTCTCCCCTGCCATAGTCTTTCCTTTAGCTACACTTCCTCTTTACAAGCTTTCTGCTCAAGCCAAACTGGACAATGAGCTCTTTCTCAGTCCTGACTTGTGATCTCCCACCTCCATGTACTTATGCAAGCCAGCCCCATGTCCAGAACCCCCTGCCTCCTTATCTTCACCTGTCAAAATCATCTTTCTCTTCTTGCAAGGCCCCCTTTCCTAATCAGCTTTGTGGCTAAAGGTGATCACTTGTTTCTCATATTTTCCTAGAGTACTTTTTCTGGCTCTTTCTTTTTTCTTTTCTTTTTTCATATTTATCTGTCATATCATCCTGCCTTTGCTCCCACTATAAGACTATAAACTCAAGAACATAGACAGCAGTATTTTTCATCATTGTATCCTAAGCACCTAGCACATTGTAATAGGTGCTTAATAACTGTTGAAACGAATTTTAAGTTCATAGACATAGACCTGAAAGGGTCCTTAAAATCTATCCCACTCATTTTACAAATGAGGAAACATTGTGAGACAAGTTAAATAACTTGCCTCTGATTGTATAGCTATTAAGTATCTGAGGCTGGATATAAACCCAGAGCTTCCGGAATCCAGGTCCAGTGATTTATTCACTGGGGCACTTAGCTTCCTAAATAAGGAAGAATGAAAAAAGTACTAAGAGCATTTTGGACTTCTGTAGATTTTTTTTAAGGTATTTATCATTGAATGTGGCCTTGTATGCCATAGTCTAGTTCAATTTCTTCATATTGCTTTTATTATAGCATTGAAAATTGCTCTACTTCAAGATCAACCCAATTCCCACCTGCATTGACTTTCAGATTTCTCCCTGTGGCCCCCTCTGGTTTTGTGGATTCTATTCTGATCATTCAGCATTCTCTAATGTGATGCCCGAGGTACCAGTGAGGTGTGTGAATCTGAGAGTGTTAAATTATTTTAGGACTGCAAATCTTAAACTTTCCACTGTGCTCCCTCATATCCCAAGACGTGATATGGATACTGGCAACTGAATGATAAACATTTCCAAATTCATATGCCTTACTGGCAACTCCTGGTTTAAGGTGAAAGAAAACACATATTTTAGTTAAAAGTGACATTCAGTGAAATAAGCTTCTCACTCTTCCACATCTTAGAATCTAAGTAGATGGCTTAAATTGTTTTCTTAAGGGCTTTTATGAACTTTTCTCAGTTCAGGAACCTCACCTGCCTTATGCTGTTAGGATATGCACAATCTGTTCACTCTGACATTTCAGAAGAACCTCCTTGTTCAAACTAGGAGCTGATGGAGAAAACTGGACACATGTCTTAACTCAAGAGAACAGCATTGCTCAGGGTTGACTTAAACGTGGCTCTGATAGTGCTTTTGGTACTTAAATCTATTCCTACTCAAGAGAAGCATAGATACCAGGGGCAGGGGATGAAGAGGTAGTGATACCGGCAGCATAGATTCAAGTTGAAGTGTCCTGGCTCACAATCTCAAATTATTTATACACATATTCATACATACATATTTATATTTATATAAACTATACATGTAAGTGGGGCAGCTAGGCAGCATAGTGGAGCAAGTGCTGGGCCTGGAGTCAGGAAGACCTGAGTTTAAATTGGCCTCAAACATGTACTAGCTGTGTGACCCTGGGCAAGTCATTTAACCCTGTTTGACTCAGTTTCCTCATCTGAAAAATGAGCTGGAGAAGGAAATGGCTCCAGTATCTTTGCCAAGAAAAGCAGAAATGGGGTCACAAAGAGCCAGACACAACTGAAAAGATTAAACAATACATGTGCATATGTGTGTAATGTATATATATGCATATATGTATATACTCATACAAACAATATATTTATAATTTATATAACATAGAACTTATGCACATATACACAACAATGTGTGTGCATTCTCTCTCTGTATATGCACATATATATTTATATATATACACACATATATACACCTTCCTCCCTTTAAACTGAAGATCTATCTAAATGATGGTTTGAAGGTCAGAGTGTTTTGAACAACGATCACAGAGAAAAGAGCATTTTATTGTTTTATTGGGAAAAAAGTTTATTAATATTTTCCCACATCTATTATATGTGCTTTTGTATTTGGTGTGAATTCCCATCAAATAATATTCAAAGGTGACACAGACTCACTGAATCCCAAGTTTCTTGTATATGAAGTAATGAATCAGAAAATAATCTCTGGAAAACATACACCTTTTAAAAATACTTTTCAAATTGTAGATAGGCAGCTATTTATGAGAGAAAAAAATATGCTAAAGATATGGGCCAACAACTGTAATTATGTTAGAAGTCAGAATAAATCCTCGGTATATATGCTCCTTATCCATTTTTTTTGTATACTTAGAGGATTAAGGATATAGAGCTGAAAGGGACCTTAGAGGCCATCTAGTCTAATACATATTTTATAGATGAGGAAACTCAGTCCCAGGAAAGTTAAATGACTTATCTAAAGTTACTCAGTGGCAGAGGCAAACTCTGAAACTGAGTCCTGCACATTTTCTATAGCAGCTAGATGTTTGATGGGAATGTATATTAGACAAATATCAACTGAAAGAAATATAATTTTAAAAATTAGGGATGTTATTAACAAAATTTACTAGAAAAAAAGAGTCAACAACATACAATCCCCAATTTAGGTAGACCCATAAAAGGTGGTGTGTTTCCTTTCTTGTTTCTTTCCACCCTTCCTTTCTTCTTCCCTTCCTCCTTCTCTTTCTTCCTCTCTCCCTCTCTGATAGATTACACATTTTGTAATTATTCTGAATGGGGCTTCCCTTTCTATGACTGCTTCCTGAATTTTGTGGTTCATATACAGAAAATGTTAAATTGTTGTTTTGTTTTGTAGCCTACATGTAACTTGACAGAAGCTTTCTATTTCCTCAATTAAGTTTCTGTGCTGATTCCTTAGAATTTTCTAAATAAACCATGATGTCAACAGCAAATGTGGATATTTTTCTCTCCTTCCCACCTATTTTCGTATGTTTAATTTATTTCTAATCATACCAATATTACTAGCATTTCTAAAAATACACCACATAATTGCAAGGAAAGGTGGCATTGTTGCATTAATTCTATATTAATTGAGAAATATTTTAGTATTTCTCCATGAACATAATGCTAGTTTTTGGTTGTAGATGCTTTTACCATAATAAAAAACCTTTCTTTTCCCATTTTGTGTGTATCTGTGATTATTATTTGGCATAAATGGATTTTATACTCTGTGAAAGGTTTTTTCTGGGTATCTTGATATAATCATATTATTTTGGATTTGAAAAAATGATTAATTATGTAATTTCTTTTCTTAATATGGAAGCATTCTTGCATTCCCTGAAATAAATCTAATTGGGGCAGTGTTTTATTGTTTGTTTTTAAAGAATATAGCAGGCTATAGCTTCCCCACCATAGTTCCTAGATCCAGATGTAGAACCAAAAGTGTAATCTGAGTTTAAGTTGGGGGATTTGACACCCGGACCTTAATCAATCAGCAGGTCAACAGACATAATTCAATTTTTAAAAAGTGTAAACAAGATTATTGACCATGCTGTGATCCTTTTATCACTTTATCAGGTGTGAACTTCTCTTTAATTGGATCAAGAAGATCAAGAAAGATCTGATTGACTAACCCAACAAGCTAACCATGTTCCTTGGGACTTTTAATAGCAGGACAAATTTCAGCAGTTATGCAGTCAAGCCTAGTCCAGAGAAGGATTTTAGTTCTGAGGATTCCAGCCAGGCCCTGGAGAGGAAATTAACCTTTTTTGGTGGGGAGACAGTCTTTCTGTTCTCCCCTTCCCCCATCTCCCTTTTTTTTCTTTCCTTTCCCACCTCACTGACTCTGTCTTTGGAAACACTGGACCAATACCACAAGATATTTATAAAGCACACATTTAGTACGTAGACACAAATGGTCACAGATTAATACAAAATGACACCTATCTGAGGAAGGAAGCAATTTTAATGAACATGAATCCTTTCATTGGAGAAGAATGCTAGTTACCAATGTAAGAAAGGCCATCCAGTAAGCAAGAATTGTGAGTTTTCCTTTCAGTTATATGTGCTCTTTCCAGATATCCCTCACCAATATCCTATCTGATTAAAACCCATTTTCCCCCTCTACTCTTTTTTTGCATTTGTGAGAGCAGGCTTCCCAGACTATGGGGGGACTGCTTGCCATTAATGGTTTTTAGCACCTTATTTTAATAAATACCATTTTCTAAAAAGGTAATTGATGTCTGGTTTACTTCTATTAATCGAAAGCACAGTAGTGGGGGTTCATGAATGATAGGCTCAAAAACCCTGCCCTTCAGGATTATGCCTAGAATCCTGAATACTATAAGTCACTCACTCTCTGGGGACTAAACCTGCCAGTTTGAGTGCAAGTTGAGAGACTAACATCAGAAGGAGGGCTATTAGGTAACAGAGTACATTAATGTAATAGCAGAATCATTTGCCTAGAATCATATGCCTTTGGGCATATATCCCTCTGTCCTTTTCTTACATGTCCGTGTTGTCTACCTCTGCTTACAGTTAGCTGTTTGTCATGGAACATTAATTACAAAGGTAAAATGGTTATTGGCCCTTATTCTATCTCTTTAGTGGGATTATTGAAAGTTTGTATTCTTTGGGTTTGACTAGATTTGTGATTTTATGAGTGTAGGGACATATTTTTAAAGCAATACTAGCTTCTCCTTTGCAATTTATAGTCTTAGAGAGTTGCTTCTCTAATGCATGGGGGCAATGAGAGGTTAAGTGACTTATCCAGGGCCATACATCCAGTATGTGAAAGAAGCAGGACTGGAATTCTGGTACTCCTGGCTTAGAAGTCAGTTCATTGTACACTAGGCCTCACTGCACTTCTGGATTGTAGCCTGCACTCAGAAAATTGAATGAAGATGTTAAAACAGATTTTCTCTAAATGGTTGCTCTTCATCAAAGTTTTTACTAGCATCATTTTATGTCATTTTTAAGAATGCAGTGATCTAAATGCCCAACAATAGGCAAGGAATTAAATGAATTATGCTATGTTTAAGTAACTATTAAGATGGACTAGTATGAAGAACTCAAAGAAATCGGGAAAAAGCTTTATGAAATAATGCAAAATGGAAAGAGAGGAACCATAAGAGATGAGTATATACTATGAAAATCAGACAAGAGTGAATGGATTAATAAAGGATAACAATGGGGTGGCTAAGAGTGACTGAAAAAATATGCTTTATGCTTTGAAGGTAATTAATTTAAATATAAGTAGTTATGAAGCAAGATTAATTGGCTAGATTGAGGTTTAGTGTTGTTTTTCATAAATCTTTTAATAAAAATGCTTCTGCTAAAATTAACTGAGAAAATTCTTAAAATATTACCAAAACACATTGGAAAGAAATATATGGAAATGATTGTGAGCTCCTTGAGAATGGAAACTATTTTTCGCATCTTTATGTATCCTTAGTGCTTAGCACAGTGCCTGGTACACAGTAGGTGCTTAACAGATGTTTATTGACTGACCGAAATAGACAAGAAAGGAGATAAATAGTAATGTGGTACAGTGTATAAGGGAATACCTTTGAATATAAGCTTGCATAGATAGTAATGATAATAATAATGCCTTAGATTTGTGTTTCACTTTTTTATTATTTTCTTTAACAAAGTCTTCAAGATAACAATGATCAGGAAACTGAAACTTTGAACAGTTCTGTGACTTATCCAAAATCATTCTACTCTTAAGTGGTAAAGCCTTCAAGACTCAAACCCATGTTCTCCTGAACCCTGGTTAACTCTAGTAGCACCTCATGCTATACAGTAAACTGTTTCACATGGGGCCCAAAACACATTCAATCCAAGAGTCATGTTTCTGGACAAATAGCTATTCCATATTGTTTGTAGTACCATTTCTTTGTAGTTGCCAAAATAGAAGACAACTTATTATATGAGGTATTGAATAAGCACGAAACATAAGCAAACCCACACATGCATAGAGCAGATATTCTTTGTAAGCCGTCTAAACCACCAGAAAGCTCAAATAGCCACAATTTTCTTCTCCACTCCATTTTATGACAAAGACAAATAAACAAGTTGATGTCAGTGATTTATTTTTACAAGTAATTTCCAGCATTTGTCATTGGCTCAACAAAAGTTTACTTTTTCCCATATCTAGAGTACAACGTACCACATGGTTGAAACACTGCTCAATTTCACATCACAGGTCCAAGATGTAAAGCTCTACATAACCCTGGTCAATTTATTTAGCCTTACTAAACTTCAGTTATATTATCTGTACATGGAGGGGAGTTGGACCAGATGACCTCTGAGGTCCATCTAAATATCCATCACTAAGGAAGACTTTCCAACTTGAAGTCTTCCTTAATGATGGATATTTAAAATGATGGCAATACTAAATTGCTTCTGGATTGTAGCAGCTAAATCGTGAGATATGGAACTCTTCCTTACCTACCCCTTTGTCCTGGTCTTTCCCATGTGAGTGCTCTCCCTTGCATGTAATGCATGTTAGAGAACTGGGAAGGTTACAGCTTTTCCCATCTAAAGCTTCCACCAGTGGTTAAGACTGAAAACAACCCAATCTGATTTGAATAATCCCACACACTGGCCTGCCTCAGAGAAATTCTTAGGGATTTAGGAGAAAGAAAGCAATGAGAAATTGGATTTCTTTTCCGGCTTCTGAACAAGTAAGGAGTGCTACTTTGGGTAGCAGATGGAACTATCTGGTGATTGAGAAGGAAAAAGAACATCTGGATTGGAGGTCACTGTATCTGGACTTGGACTGAGTGGCAGAGACTCTCTTGAAGTATGCCTGGCTTATTTCCACCTGCAGCTGCCTTTTTTGGATTGGACCTCTAGGTATCAGGCCCTAGGGGCCCTGGAGAGGTGAATCTTTTCAGTTGTGGAACAGCAGTCTTGGGATTGAGTTATTTTGCTTGGTTAGTGAGTGAAAACTCACCTGGCCCAATTTATCTATCTGGGCCCAGATCAGACAATACTTCATATACCATAATGCCATCTACTCAGGCCATCTTGATGTCCACAAGCTTACTCCCCCCACTCCTACTTCCACTTTCTGCTCTAGGTACAGCAAACAAATCAATACCACCATTGCTTCTTGAAAGGGACAAGCTTCTCTATGGATCAATGAGCTGTGCAGGTGAATCCTCTGACCAAAACTCCATTCTCTGGCCATTACTCCCCTATATGTGATTTCTTCCCCTATGAAACTGTAAAGTTCTTGAAGGCAAAGACTTTTTGCTTTCATATCTGTGTAGGAGTCCCTCTGCTTAGCACTATGCATGACACAAGTGCTCCCTAGGTAAGCTTTTGTGAGAACAGAGAGATTGGCAAGGATAGAAACAAAGGGAAATTGCCTCCATCAGAAGAGGTCTGAGCATATCACTATGGATTCCACCACACAGGTAAAACTCTAGAGACCTTCCCTTCTGCTGTGGGAAATTCTGTGCTCTGTGAGAAAGAAACATTTGCTTCTGAAGAGTCTGGACATGCTTGACAGAAACTTTTGATGATGCCTGCTGGAAACTGTGCAGAACTGAAGAAGGGGGACATATTGAAAAGATATGCTTGATGCTACCTGCCAGGAGTAGACAGAAACTTAAGGGAAACCACGATGGGGCTTCTATCTAATATCAAGGTAGCTGCAGAGGAAATCTGAGATGTGGGGAGTGGTGGGTGTGGAATGTTGCCAATGGGCTCAGACACTGTTGATTTATGGATAACTACATTTAAAAATCTTTATTTTCTGACTTTTCTTATTGTTGTTTTTGTTATAAGGGTTTACTGGGTTGGGAAGAGGAGAAAGGACATAAAAAAGACAAAAAAATTAGAAAACATGAAAAAGAGATACGAATGTTTTGGGTGTTTTTCCTGCTCATTTTAAGGAGCAAAGCCTTTTATTTCAGAAATAAGAAGAGACTTTTACTAACCAATCAACTCTCATTTCAGATTTTACTTTAACTGATAGGTTGAGATGGCAGCTAGTAATTGTCTTAAATCTTGTACAGTATTATAACTCACTTCTTCCTATTGGAAGAAACACTTAACAAAAACACATATGAGCATTATGGAACCATCAGGGTTGAAGACTATATTTTCCATCATTATATACAATCTAAGCAAGCCACATAATTGAATTAATATAATTTAAATAATGCAAAAGCCTCACATGATATGCCTGTTGAGAATAGTATGTTTTATAATTAAAAAGACAAATTTTCAAGTTCCATTGAAAGATTATCTTCTAATTGTATTAAATTTTGCTTAGTTGTGATTTTATAGGCTAAATTCCTGAGACTCTGAGCACAGTCAATGCTTTGCAGGTTTGAACTGTCGTGTGACTCTAAAAAGAGAAAGATTTTATAAAGCAATAGCCCTCTCCCCTTGGCACATTCTACCCCCACATAAGACAGTGCTCAGAAATAAGATAGGTAAAAATTAGAACTCACAAATGATTCCCAGAAAGAAGATTCTGTCTTATATAAATGCTGAATGTGCATGGTCTAGTGATGATAACAGCATCAACTCATTTTTTATTTAATTTGTGCATTAGCTCAAAACCTCATCAGAAAGGCAATATCCTTATCAAGGAGCATTATACTTCCCAAGCAATAAAAGGATGACTGAACTTTCCAGCTCTGGTGGAAAAGAAAGAGACCCAAATCATTTACCTAAACAAAATTGTAGAATTCTTAAAGCTTAGTTTAAAAATCATTAATGCTGGGGGAAAATGTGGATTCAAACGAGGATGTTCAAAAGGAAGGCTGGATGGCATGGTCTCTGTCAGTGCAAACTGCTGGGTCTTGTCAGATTCTATCCCAGACTCAATGTTAGCTAACCCTACCTTCTATATTTAATTTCTTTCCTTAAAATATAAATAAAATTGTCATAGGAGGGTAGTAAACGTGGAATATTATTCACTTGACAGATTGGAATGGTTCCAAATATCACTTAAATAAATTACATGTGTGCACATTTGAAAATGGGTGTTTTCCCCAACCATTACAGTGAAATTGTTTTTTCACTAGTTAAGTGTATATTTCAGATAGCCTTAAAATGTGTTTACTCAAGAATGCACACCACCAGTTCAATATTACTTTGCTATGCCTAGATGGGGCCTCGGGTGTCATTGAAAACCTTCTCTGTAGCAGATTGCCTTTCATTCAGGCAATGCGCTTGACAGTCGGAATTTTACTTCTCATAGCATTTTTTTTAAATGTGAGCGAGGAATGTAAAACAAGATTCCTATGGGTCTCATTAGGGAATGGTTGTCTTCCTCAGTTAAAGATTCTAGAGTGACTATTACTTCATCTAAAAGACACATTGCAGTGGTGACTTTCAAATGTAAATCACTGAAATCAGAATTCATTTGAGGAAGAGCCATGAAATTCTACTCACCAGTAGAATCCTGCTACTAATACATTTTTAATAGGGCAGATCTGCTTTGCAATATACTGTCTAGTACATAAAAGTACATCCATCAGCCAAACGGGAACCTCTAAAACTTTATACTGACTCACACATATAAACATTGGAGAGGGATGTTTTGGGGCAAGTTCTGGACTGTAAAATTACTAATTCAGGTGATAAATAGCAGAATTTAAAACTTGTTGCCATTATATGGTGCTATAATGTTATAACCAATACACAAAACTATTTCTGACATAGAGGAAACCCTTAGTTAGAATGATTCAACTTCCAGCAACTCACATTTATGGTGTATGGCCAATTACCATCCCTCTCCCCATGCCATCAATTTAGCTGGATGGGGAAACAGGCAGGCAGCATGCAAATGAACAGATGTCAGTCAGGATGCCTCCTACTGGACTCTGGGAAAGGTTCCTTTTGGATCCCAGCCTCATAATGGCTCCACAGCCCCTTTGATCTATGGTGCATGGCTCCACTGATGCTTTTCTTGTGGAAGGTGGGGGGAGTTCTCAGGATAGTTGGTAGAGAAATGGAAGACAGAAAGCACGTGAAAAGCTAAATTGGGCAAAGAAGGGGGAAGAGAAAAAAAAAGGAGTCTGGAATGGAGGAATGGAGAGGAGCAAATAAAATAATAAAACTCATTTTCTTTTGTGGTTGGTGAATAAATATGTTTTCTCCCAGAACATTTTCATGCATTATTGTTCCCATCTTACAAAAAACTGAAGACTGAGAGGTTAAATAATTTGCTTCAGGTTCCTCATACAGCAACAGGAGAGACGAAAAACTAAACCAAGTTTTTTAACTTCTGGTGGGATAATCTTTTCAGTGTACCATGACTAAAATAATATTATATTTCTGAGGGGGTGGGTAAGGGAAAGGGTAAAAACATGTGAATTAACACAGGTGTTCTAACAGGGCTTTGGATAGGCAGTGCCAGGTGTCAGCAATGACTATATATGAATGGTAAGAGTGAGGATATTAGGTGCCACCTGTCATGGATAATTGCTCTAATAATTAAATGCAGCCAATAAATAAGGAGTTAATAGCTCTCCTCACCAAGGAATGGGGAGCTTAAATATCATTAGCATTTCTGAATCTAAGCACTTAGCAACCAAAAGAAAAGTATATTTTCTCAGCAGGGGGTCTATGGAAGATTATTGAAAATTTAGCTGATCTAATTTTGGCATCAAATAGATATAATAAAGCTGTGTTCTGAGAAAATGTCTTATTTAGAAAATGTACCAAGTAATCCTGAAGAAGATGGAACCAGCAGATAATCAAACTCAGATAAATGCAGTTGAATTGCATGAGACCAACACATTTAACTTGTAGCCTCTGTTATGGCTCACTTCGGGGAACTCGAGAATACAGTTCTACTGAGCATAGGCTTTTAAGACGGCATTCAGGGAATCAGAAAGACCAAATGAAGCATAAAATCATAGCATTTTAGAGCTACAAAGGACCTTAGAGGCAATCTAGTCCAACCTTATTTTACAGATAAGGAAACTGAGGCCTACAGAGGTTTAGTGTCCAGTCACCGAACCAAACCTCTTTAGAAATTTGATACAAATTCAGTGGCGCAACCAATTATAGAAACCAGTTCTTCTGAAACAAATCAATTTCTTTCTATGATTTGGCATGATTTCATCTAATCTACTTATAAGAAATAGGCTCCATTTGAATTTGAATCTGAGCAGTGTATCTTAACAACCAGTAACCAATTGTGAAATAGCTAAGTCCACTAGAGGGAAATTTGAAGATTGTTGTGATGAGCACCCCAAACATGAGCATCCCAAAAAGGAACGCCATGGAATGCCAGTGCTATTATCATTTACCCCAGTAAAGTTAAAGACTTTTTGTTTCTTTTCTTTTTTTTTTGGAGAGGGGAAGGCAGGGCAATTGGGGTTAAATGACTTGCCTGAGGTCAAGTATCTGAGGCCAAATTTGAACTTAGGTCCTCCTGACTCCAGGGCTGGTGCTCTACTCCCTGCACCACCTAGCTGCCCCAAAGACTTTTTGGAAGGAAAATCAATTACATTCTGTAACAGACTAACTATTCACAACTTTTTAGTAAAGCACCTCAGGCATCATCTTGCATATTAGGTTTTAGAAAAATAATGGCGTGGATTGATATGACAAAATATACTAATCTATGTTTAATATGTGCACTGTGCAACTGACACAGAGCAACCATTTTATAAATTTCTGACTTATCTTGATAACAATGGAAAACATAATACAAACCTTTATATATCAGCTTCTTAAAATCTCCTGGTCATTTTGCATGCACCTTAAAATATTTGGTAAGTTAAAAGACACGTGGAAGGTAGCACTCCATGATGAACAAAAATCTACAATTCATTTGTTATTCCTCCTATTTTACTTTCTAATTGGGCCAGTGCAGTTATTACTTCATGTAATTCTAATGCTTATTCATATTTAAATTGTCATATATCAGACACGGTCCTTGTAACAGAAAAATTATGACTTTTCTAAATGTGGCTTATGTATTTTATACTGCGATAGATTGATTTATTCATTTATACTGCAAATAGAGAGCTGACCAAAAAGAGAACTCAGGTCAGAAAGCCCTGAGTTCGACTGTAGCCTCAGACACCATAACCCTGGGTCAAGTCACTTAACCTTTTTTTGTTTCAGTTTCCTTAACTGTAAAACAGGGATAATAATAGCACCCAACTCCCAGGGTTGCTGTGAGGACATGAGATGATATTTGTAAGGCTCTTAGCATAGTGCCTAGTACAAAACAGGTGTTTAGTAAATGCCTGTTCCTTTTTTCTCTTCCCCCATTGATAAATGTGACCACAGTCAAATGGATCTGTAGTCTCAGTGATGTGACTGTTGCCTCCAATACTGCTGACTTTAACCCATCCTTGCATGCCCATCCTGTGCAACTCTTGTCTACGTCCTCCCATAAATCATCAGAAAAGTGTTCACTTAACCTGATACGAGCACATTAAAATTTTTTTAAGTAATTTAAATTAATAAATATCTTTAGGTTTCATATTTTGATAAGTATGATGGATCTTTATGCTGTTAGAATCCATCAAAGCAATTCGTTCCAACTAATTTTTAAGCAGAACAATAAATACACAAAGTCCACATGCTGGGTTCATTTTAAAACAGGACAGTGACCAACAGGCTCAGATATAACAACCCACTAGCACTGACTCTTTCTAAAGCTTCTCTTTTCCATTTCAGTGCATATGTATATATATATATGAAGCCTGAACAGCTGGGTTGGTAGGTTATGAATGCTTCATAGACCTCTGTATTCAACTGGACCACCAAGTAACTGATTGAATCCTTGAAAAATAGTCAGAGACCCTACTGGGGCAGTCCATGCTTGACTTAGTGAAGGGATGGCTAGCTACTCAGTGAATGATGCAGAAATAATGCATCCTAAATATGGAAAGAAAACTACAAAGATGGATGATCGTCACAATGGTAGAGAACTAGTGTTAGGTACAGACAAGGCTGAACAGGCCAGATATTGATGCTACTTGGCCAACCCTCCATATGGTTGGAGAAAGACATCACATTAATTACTTGAAGCACCTCCAGATGCAATATCAGCAGAAACCAATCTTTCAAATACAATTTTACATTGCCTTTATCTACACTGAACAAGCCAATCATCCTGAATTCAATTCCTATACATTTGGATTTTCACATGCAAGTTTGCTAAAAGTCCAGCATACACTATGGGCTATAGATACTTCTATCTGTGTAATGTGAAGTGCAGGAAAAGAGCGTCTTGGGGGCATGAAGTGTGCTGGGCTGTAAATAGGTATCACATTGCTATTTCAATCAACCTAGGGTTCCTGCTATTACAGTGCCAGTGTGTGCACTCAACTAGAAATAAGTTACCAAAAATAGGGGACTTAAATAACCCAATCTTAGAAAAAGAAATTGAACAAGGCACAAAGGGACCTCCAAAGGGAAAAAATAAAAAGAACTCAAATGAACACCTTATTCACAAATGAACTCTAACAAATATTTAAAGAACAGTATCAAAATCACATAAATTATTTGAAAAAAATGAAAAAGAGAGACTACTATCAAATCCTAAGATAAAATTATGATCTTAATATATAACCCAAGGAGAGTTAAAATACAGAAAGATAACTATCCCTAGTTAATGTCGATACAAACATTTTATATAAAATATTAGTAAGGAGACTACAGCAATATATCACAAAATTTATACACTATTAACAATTTGGATTTATACCATGAATGCAGGGTTGGTATAATACCAGAAAAATCATTAAATATAATTGACCACATTAATAACAACAATAAAAAATAATTACATGATTATAGCAATGGAAAAAGCAATTGACGAAATGCAATACTCATTCTCATTAAAGACAACAGAAAACATATGAGTATACAGATCTTTCCTTAACATAAATAGCATCTATCTAATATCAAGAACCAGAATTATTTGTAATGGGGATAAATTAGATGCCTTTCCAATAAGATCAGGGGTAAAATAAGGATGTTGATTATCCCCATCACTATTCAACATCATGCCAGAGATGTTAGTTCTAGCAATATGACAAGTAAAAGAACTTAAGATGATAAGAACAGGAAAGAAGAAACAAAATGATGACTTTTTGTTTGTTTGTTTTTTGAGGGGGGAAGGCAGGGTAATTGGGGTTAAATGACTTGCCCAAGGTCACACAGCTAGTAAGTGTGTCAAGTGTCTGAGGCCAGATTTAAGCTCAAGTCCTCCTGGTGCTCTACTCACTGCACCACCTAGCTGCCCCAACAAAATGATAACTTATTTTGGATAACAGGATGGTTTACTTAGAGAATGCTGGAGAATGAAATTTTTTTAAAAACCCTACCAATTGAAACAAGTAACTTCAGCAAAGTAGCGGTATCCAAAATAAGTCTACATAAATCATCAAAATTTCTGCTTATTACCAATAAATCTAGCAGAAAGAGATCAATATTATTTTTTTACATAAAGACCGATAAAATTCTTCAAAGAGGAGAGGATATGAAAGTGTTGCAATCTGGACCAGTTCAAGACATGCAAATGATATCAGAGTTTCAGTAACATGTGAAAACATAATAATGTGGATAAGGATCAGGTATGAGTAGATAATATAGAATCAAACATTATATTCAGATGGTTTAGTAAAGAATAATAATAAGAATAATAAAAAACATACTACTGCTTTGAAGGGCAAGAAAAGTCCTTCTAAAGGTTCCTTTATGTACTTTTAAAAAGAGATAAACCTGAAACAAATCTCATCTCAGCATTGGTTCTGATGGAAGTGAGCTGTCGCCCCTTTCAAATGAACTTCTGATCACTTGGCAACAGTGCTGAAAGTGCTCATCATGTTTACCCTTGCCACCGAGAATCTGACTTAAATCAATTGACGTCCTTGCTATCTTCTGTGTAAGGCATTCGCATGGCAGATTTAGAATGTTCAAACTTCTGGCACCTCTGGAACTTCTAATTAGGCTACGTGTTCCGCTTGCTTACAAATGAGTCAGCATCTAACTTTCTGCTTAAATATACCTTTGACACACTACCTGCTACCTGCAGGCTCCAATTATATTTTATTGACTGCTGAAAACATTGGGGAAAGTGCATGTAGCTTATGTAGCAAGGACTTGTTATGGACCATTGTTGCTCATGCTGGAAAGAAGTGAATGGAGCTTAGTTAGCAGTGACTTCCTTCCACCCATCCTGGTCTAACTATTTTTGTTCACAGCTGGATGTGAATTATTCACTTTTCTTTCTCTTTTTTTCAGTTTGGGCCTCTCTTTCATGATGACTGTGTAACTGTTGATTTCATTTAGCAGTCTGAATCTGAAACAATAGCCCTATCCCACAAAATGTCCATTGAAAATGATTTTTCATTAGTGCTTTGCAAAGCCATTTACTTGAGATTAAAGCATTTTATAATTGGCCTTTTTCAAAATTTTTTAGGTTTTCAATTGGATGTGCTCAGCTGCAGTTGAGATAGCACAGGGTCAAGCACTACAAAGTGCCTTTGATATCCATATGCCCCATTCAGGCCTCTCCTTAATTACGAACAAAAATCTTTTGTTAAATATTTAAGATTCACAGAGTATTTCCCATTTCTAAAGTGATGGAAAATTCTTTTTCCTTGTTTAAATACATATTCATAATGCAAGAAGTATTATTGGAAATACAGCATGTTCAGTGGTTTTCAAACTTTTGCAACCCATAATCCTCCTTGTCCCATAAGCCTCTACTAAAAATGGGAAAAAATGCAGGTAGCAGAATTCCCTCAAAGCTCACAGAAAAGTAGTACAAATCTTTGTGTCCTCAGGAAAGCAGAGAGATGAGCAGGTAGATGAGAGTGGAGAAGGAGGTGATGAACCCTTAGACCTACAAAAATGGCAATTCGTCAGGATATAAATTTAAGCGAGGATATTGGCTAGTGGTTGAAAAATGAGTTCCCAAAATAGGAGAACAGTAGGGATGTTATTAAAGGGAGAGAACATATTTTTTTGAACTCTATTGAACATGGTATAATATAATGGGAAGATTGCCCTCTCTGGAATCAAGTCATCAAGTCAAGGATAGTTATTAAACATTTACTATATGCCAGGCACATAGAGGTTCTATTACCCTTTGTGACAAACCTCTCTGGACCTTCACTTCTTCATTTACGAAATGAGAGGGTTGGGCTGGTGTACTCTGGGGTACCTTCTACCTCTAACCCTATGACTCTTTGTAAGCTCCTCCAGTAGAATGTTAGCTCCTTGAGGGCAAGATATGTTTTTTCCCTTCTTCAGGTTTTTGTCTTTCTATTTTTTCTCCTCCTTTCTCTTCTTTCCTTCCTTCTCCACTTCCTCCTCCCCCTCTTCCACCCCAGTTTGTTACTTAGAACCTTTTTGTTGTTCGTCATTTTTCACTCATGTTCAACTCTTCATGATGCCATATGAAGTATTCTTGAAAAGGATACTGGACAGGTTTGCCATTTCTTTCCCCAGCTCATTTTATAGATGAGGAAACTGCAGCAAACAGGGCTAAATGACTTGCCCAGGGTCACACAGCTAGTAAGTGTCTGAGGCCAGATTGGAACTCAGGAAGATGACTCTTCCTGAGTTCCAATCCCAGTGCTCTATCCACTGCATCATAAAATACTTATTGATATTTGAGTTGTGTTTATACCATGCTCTATTTTGTTTTACCTGAAAATTTAAACTGTTTTATTGTGTTTAGCCTATAGAGCTGCGACATTTGCCTACTAAGCTAATAGATTATTTTGTACGTTATTAATAGACATGCTGATGTCTTCTGCGTATAGAATATGTATACTATACACAACTTTGTTGTAAGCAGGACAGTACGAGGAGAAGGTGAAGAAAAGGAACATGCAGAAGTGTTTTTGCTGGGGTATTAGACATGAAATGTCTATAAAACAGGCATAATAAGACTTGTAAGGGTACACATACTCAGTTATTATAATAAAGATAATCAGTTTGCATTCACATTCAGTACTTCATTGCAAAATGAATTTCAAAGCAATTTGACAAGTGATTTTCACAAAGCATTCCTTGGCTCAGTACCAAAGAACTATGCTGGAGGTGGACTCGGCAACTTAAGCAGTCTGTCTGACACACTATAAAAACCAGTTTAAGTGTTTCTATTCCATAGATTGGAGGTAGACTGATATAAAACTGTGAAGAGAAGAGCCCCAATTCCTTACCCCTGCCCCAACCCTATGTTGCAGTCATCCTAACATTTTGGGGTCCTCAAAGAGGTTATATTGCTCTTCTGTACAGAGTGCCACTTCTGGGACAGAAGTAGAACTTTCTCCTTGTTAATATGGGGAAGAGGCAGAACAATTTAGCACCTGGAGTAAAGGGTAGTCAATTTAACCACCAGCACTATGATATATACCATATACTATATATAAGGAGAATACTTATTTTCCATTTATCTTTGAAAACTTTCTTTGTGTTCCTAACAATTCTGTGCACTTTACCCTTTAATGAGAACTATATTCCTAGCAATACACGTAGTTTATGTCAATATACCTTGACTGCATCCTAGGTTCTTCAGCACCCTTTACTGGGAAATGGATTAAAGAGAGGAGACCATGAGGCATTCCTTGAACCTTTCCTTCCTCAAATTCTCAGGGCATTTTGTCTTGACTTTCTTTTGCCCTTAACCCATTCTATCTCGTATCATATTTATTATGTCAGAACTTAAACCTCCCTCTACCTCCCCCCTAAAACACCACCCCCCCAACAAAACTCCTTCCCACTGAATTAGGTTATAACATCCTGGGGGTAAGACCAAGTTTATTTTCCATCTTTTTATTCCCAATGTCTAGCAAATAGACCTTATACAGAGAAAAATGATTAATAAAAGATGAATTGAAGATACACCAGAGCATCAAAACCCTAACCCCCATAGAACCCTTTGCTACCCCCTAAAGACATCCAGTAACTAGTAGTTATTAAACACTTGATAAATGTTTATTGACTGGCTGCCTGAAATCCCTCCTACCCACTTGACTGATATTGAGAGTGAGGATGTGTGGGAGACACCATTTAAAAAATAGTTTTCAAAGTTCTTCCCCATATAATATCTCATTTATTCTTTACAATAATCCATTGAGGTAAGCTAGGCAAATATTAGGTTCACTTTTCGGATGAAGACACTAAGTCTCTAATCATTTAAGTCATTTGCCCAGGACCTGAAGGAACTAAACTACTCAGCTTTGAAACTTCTACCCTGGGAATGAACTGTTTTGTTTGGTGAATGAGTGAATATAAACTCATAATTTTTCTCTCCTCGTTAACTCCTGTCTTCATGTTAGGGAACTTCCACAAACATATTGACTCTCCCTCAAATACCCTAAGCATTCAGTTCCTCAACCTATTATTCACCTGTCTTGCAAAACATACTTCCACGTTAATCATGTTGTGAAAGAAAACAGACCCAAAAAAATTAATAGAGAAGTGAAAAATAGTATGCTTTGATCTGCATTCAGACTCCATCAGTTCTTTCTCTGGAGGCATGTAGGATTTTTCATCATAAGTACTTTGGAATTGTCTTGGATCATTGTAGTCATGACAGCAGCAAAGTCACTCATTGTACAATATCGCTGTTACTGTATACAATGTTTTCCTGGTTCTGCTCACTCTACTTTGCATCAGTTTGTGTAAGTCTTTCCAGTTTTTTTTTTTCTGAAATCATCCTGTTTGTCATTTTTTAAATTTGTTGTTGTTAAGTTACTTCTTAGTCATGTCTGAATCTTTATGACCCCATTTGGTTTTTTTTTTGTCAGAGAGACTGGAGTGGCTTGCAATTTCCTTTTCTGGTTTGCTTTACAGGTGACGAACTGAAGCAAACAAGGTTAAATGACTTGCCCAGGGCCACACAGCTAGTGAGTGTCTGAGGCCAGGTTGAAACTCAAAAAATGAGTCTTCCTGACTCTATTCACTATGCCACCTAGCTGCCTGGGCCATTCCCTTTTTTTTTTTTGAAGGAGGGAAGTCAGGGCAATTGGGGTTAAGTGACTTGTCTAAGGTCACACAGCTAGTACATGTGTCAAGTGTCTGAGGCGGGATTTGAACTCAGGTCCTCCTGACTCCAGGGCCGGTGCTCTACTCACTGCACCACCCAGCTGCCCCCGGGGTCCTTATAGTACAATATATTCCATTGCAATCCTATAGCACTTGTTCAGCCATTCTCCAATTGATGGACATCCCCTCAATTTGTAATTCTTTGCTATATAAATATTTTTGTACAAATATGTCCTTTTTCTTTTTTCTTTTTTGATCTTTTTGGGATATAGACCTAGTATCTGGATCAAAGGGTATGCAAAGTTCTTTCACTCATTTTCACCTACTGGCTACAAACATTCCTACGTCTCCCCCATTCTGAAAAAAATCAAACCCTCCCTTGATCCTTCCATCCCTGCTAAGTATTATTATATATCTCTTATGCCCTTTGTAGCCAAACTCATTGAAAAAAAAAACCTCTCTACAATAGGGGCCTCTACTTTCTCTCCTCCCACTCTCTTCTTAACCCCTTATGATCCAGCTTCTAGTCTTCTCATTCCACCAAAACTTGCTGTCTCCAAAGTTACTAATTATCTCTTTGTTGTCAAATCTAATGGCCTCTTCTCCATCCTCATTCTCCTTTAACTCTCTGCAGTCTTTGACACTGTTGATCACCCAAAAACAGGAAGCCTTCTTCAACCCTAGTGCTTTCCCTCTGTTTTTTGTTTCCCATTTATTCTGAATATATATAGCTTACTTTTATATATTTGTGTGAGTTCTCTCCCCTCTTATGCTGCATGGTCTTTGAGGGTACAGGCTGTCATTTGCCTCTTTTTGTGTCCCAGATTTTAGCGTAGTGCTTGGCACATGGTAGGCACTTAATAAGTGTTTGTTGATTGAATGATTAACTAATACACTATGTCTAGCTGGCCCCAGATCAGACTGTGCTTTATATCTACTCCTTCCACATTATTTTGTCCCTTTGCCTGCCACTCAAGGTATACTGAGCACTTCCTAACCTCCACCTACTACCTTCCCACCTGTTATTCTGGGCAAAGTAACCAATTCTAATTAGTAATGCCACTGTTTTTTTTCTTTTTTTGGAAATGATGTGTCAAAAAATGTCTTAAGGATCAACTCATCAACTTGATTCTCTGATTAAAACATCTTTACCTGGCTATTTTTACCCATATATGTTGTCTGTCCCTTTTTAAGGGCCGAGGCTTATTCACTTTTTAAATCTGTATTTCCAGCCCTTACCTCTATTAAGTATTTAAGAAATACTCTCCCATATATTAATTTCATTCATTCTTTCTTTCTACATTCCATAAACAATAAGTCAACAGGCATGGACAAGAACCCATACTTTTTAATAATTAATTTATGGGATAATAAATAAATTCTACTGGAAGAGACCTTAGAAGCCATCAAGTATAATACACTAATTTTACAGATAAAGAAACTGAGGCGCAGAGAGGGTAAGTGATTTGTCCAGGGTCACATCCTATCTAAGGTAACATTTGAATCTAAGTCTTCATGGCTCTAGGTCCATTGCTCTAACCAATATACCCTTGCTACTTCTGCCACAGAATTGGATTCAATTGGCTCAGGGGTCTAAGATTTATTCATCCGGGCCACTAGGGTACAAACATCCTAGACTTGAATGATTTTCTGAGGCTTCAGAGCATAGACATAAACAACACTAGGAAATTGTGCTCAACTGGATCAGTACTTGATTCTAGAAGAGATGATCATTCCTTCTCTGCTCCTAATATCCTTCCTCTGCTATGACTAAGCTTCCCTTTGTTAGATGGATCTGAGTGTTTCATTTTGTTCCAATTTGGGACTTGAGGTTTTTGGGAACCCATCTGAGCCAGGCTCAATCTATATCAAGAGTGAAACCAGTGTTCCCAAGAAGAGAGAGTTTTCTCTCTCAAAACATAACACATGTTATATTTCTAATGGAAGATGACTATAAACATAAGAATTTATTGATAATGGATAACACTTAAACTGTCTCAGTATTGACTCAGATTGATCTCATTTCATTCTAAATGTCAATCTATTTTTCCTTTGGCAAGATCTTTCCATTTTTCACACATAAATTATCAATAAAGGAAACAGACACATTATCCTACTCTTTTCCTTCCTGCTCTGCTAATTTCTCAGAAAACAAACCTGGAATAGGAAATTATTACACACAAAATTCTATTCTATTCTACTCCATTCCATTCCATTCTATTTTATTCTATTCTACTCTATTCCATTCTCTACATATTTAAAGCTACTTCTATGTTTAAGTCATTGGGTTTGGTGTTGGGGTAGGAAGATGTAAAATAACAGTCTTGCTCTATAAGAGCTTAAACTAGGTCTACAGGTGGTATGGTTCAGTGAAATGAGCATTGAACTTTAAGTGCTAATACCTGGGTTTAAATCTCAGCTCCGCTGCCTCAGTTTCTCCATTTTTATAATTAGGACTTGGACTTAGTGGTCTTCGAAGTCCCTTCTAGCTCTGAATCTGTGATCCTATAATTTCATTGGTATAGGAAACTACCTGTAAGGAATTCCCTCTACCAATTCACATAATACCTACCCTACAACTTAGAACTCAGGTATTCCTAATACCTTGGAGTAGCTAGGTGGTACAGTGGATAGAGCACTGGGTTTGGAATCAGGAAGCCTAATATTCCTGAGTTCAAATCTGGCCTCAGGGCCAAGTGAGCTTGGGCAAGTCACTTAACCCTGTTTGCCTCTGTTGCTCATCTGCAAAATGAGAAGGAAATGGCAAACCACGGCAGTATCTCTGCCAAGATAATCACAAATGGGGTCATGAAAAGTCAGACACAAGTGAACAATATCAACAAACAACATTTCTAACACCAAGGCCAGCTCTACAGTCATTAAACCAGTTTGCCACTCCCTGCGTATAGACAACAACAAAAGCTCATATTACAAAAAAAAAATAAAAAACCTTCCATCAAACACATCTCTTTGAACCACTGCAATGAGATAGAATGATAAAATCACTTTGAATGTACTCTAGTTCTTTCAGCGTTCCTTTAATTGCTATAAATTGGTACCTTACAGCAGTAAGCATGGACTTCCCAGACTTTTGAAACACTCTTCTTTTTATAATATTGGTGTCTCACAATGTTCTGAAGATTACTATTTAGCTAATGAGGAAATAAGTTTATCATTTTTTGATGTAGCATGTTTCAGAAAAGTGGGATTGAATTGGAAAAAAAAGAAAAAGAAAACAAATGATTAATCTTTCGGTACTGTATTGGAACGGTTCTGACATGTGACTGTGCCAGCTAGCACAGGTATCCAAGGATTCATATGGGCAAGCAGTCTGTGTTAGTTATTGTGGCTGTGATGTTATTCATTTTTATTTCATTAACTCATTTGATGGGGACCTGTAGTTTTATTGCAACCAAATCAAGTAGGTTCCTGTACAAATTATGATAAAAGTGAATTTTACTTTTTTCTGTAGAATGAGTTCTTTAGTCCATTCTTCAAGATGTTTCCTAGAAGGGGAAAGTGTGCCTCCCTTGGGCCTTTAGTTTTACTAGAACCAACATTTAAAGGATGCATGACCTAGATATAAAGAGAGATATTAGAAGACTATAGCCTGAAGTCTGAGGGATCAAAGGAGGCCCTATGGGGTAGTAGAAAGAGTGCTAAAGTCAACTCACCTGCAATCCAACTTAGGACAAGCCACTTCATGTTTTAGGCCTTGATTTTCTGATTTGCAAAAAGAGGGAGTTAAGTGTTTCTCACCTGCTGTATGGCACATTTTCATTTTGTGAAACTTTTGCTATCAAATGTTCTTTTTTCTAAGTTACATTTTATTGACTTCTTTTACCCTTAGAGCACAGTCATTTCTCCCATGCCTCCAAATGAAGCTCTCGTTTGAGACAAAGGAAAAAGCTCAATATCATAAAGAGCATACAATATTCTATCATACTAGTTTTTGATCTCTTTGTCATAAAGGAAGAATCTTTCATTAGCTCTTTTCCTGGACCTTCATTGGTTTTTCCATTACTCAGAGTTCAATTTCTCTTTATTGTTCTGTTCTTTTACACGGTTGTGCTTTTGGTGTAGAGTGTTCTTTTAGTTTTATTGACTTTGTTCTGTAACGATTCATAAAAATCTTCTTCCCGTTTCCCTAACTTCCTCATTTTTGTCATCATTTACTACTATGACTTATACCCTACTTCTCCAACTCCTACTCCTACTGCCTAACATCTATATACTGCCTACTATGTGCCAGGTAGTGTGCAAAGCGCTTTACAAATATCTCATTTTAATCCTCATAACAACCCTAGGAGGTAGGTGTTATCACCATCTTACAGATGAAGAAATCGAGGCAAATGGAGTTTAAGTGACTTGCCCACGGTTATACAGCTAGTAAGTGGGATTTCAACTCATGTCTTCTTGACCCTAAGCCTAGTGAGGACATAATATTAATACGTCATATTTTTTCCAGCCTTTTCCCAATGGAACCCTGCTTTGTTACCAGTTCTCTGATATTGCTAGGAGTGTGATTATGAAAGTTTTGGTATATTTTGGAGAAAGGTCTTTTTTCCTATAAAATATATAAACATACACTTCCCCAATTCCACTTCTTTCTCCATGCATTTTTGTCATTCTCTCTCCACTCTCCCTTCCATTTTCCTTTCTGTTTGTCCTCTGGAATTGCTTTCTAAACTATGGTTTTCTATGATGCTAATATTATATGATGGTTGAACCATAATTTTTTTTTAAAAGATGGAACAAAACAGTTAAGAATCCCAAATGCAACTGCCATCAAAATCCCAAATGATTTCAATGACTGTCAGGCTAATCTGGGGTTAAAGAAGCATTTATGTATTACCCTAATTAAAGAGTTTAGGCAGTTGCACTATGAGAATAGAGAGGCTACAGCTGCTGCCAAAAGCACTAATGAAGACATGCTATTTGCTCTAACACTGAGACTGTCTGCAGGCAGTTTATACGGGTGTTCCTAAAGTCTGGATACATAGGCAAAAATGCATATTTGCAAGAAATGAAACAAATGAAATTTTCAACAACATTTTATTTCATTGGAATATTAACAAATAACATCTTCAAAATGATTTCCAATATTTGTGATAGAAAGGTTGATGTGCTTTTCAAGATTCACATGAACTTGATGCAATAACTCCATACTGCAGTCAATTTTAGCACATTTACTCTTTATGCATTCAATCAAGTGTATTGCATCTGTGATTTTCATTGAGTACATCTTCTCCTTTAGCATACCCCAGAAAAATTAGCCAAGAGGGCTAAGGTCTGTTAATATTCCAAATATTTCAAAATATGTATTTTTCCCTATGTGTCCAGACTTTAGGGACACCCTGTATAAACAGATAGTCAAGGACCCTGGGTTTTCCAGGGTTCCCTAAACTGGTCCTTTAATATAGACATACATTTGTTGATGGGAGGAAGATAAAAGACCTTCATGAACTATCGTTGTGGACTCAGGGTTGAGAAGCGCAGTTTGGGGGAGTCTAGTTATCTGTGTGACTTTTCCTATGTTTCTATCTTTGTATTCTGTTTTGTGCATTCATCTGTACTACAGGCTACTTTAAATTGTAGTATCCTGAAGGGCTAGACAGGGATGAATTTACTGTTATAAGGTCAGGGATAGCTATATCCTCAACACAACCTTTGAAGCTTTTTCCTAAGTATGTGAGCTGTTCCTCTTTAAGAGGGAATGGAATCCTTGAAGTTAATGGTTTCAAGACCTTGACATCACGGTAGAGTATCTAAATATTTTTACCCATCCACAGTATAGATTGAGTTGGAAAACAGCAGAGTTGGAAAACTCTAATATCTTTTAGTTCTAGCATTCTAGGAATCATTTGAGATTCTTTGTTATTCTGAAATATGTTCCAGGAAAACCATGGAAGAGAAATAGATATATTTCTAAAATGGAGGTATTTGGGTCCCAGTATTGGTGGGAGAAGAAGATGATCAGGAGTTAGTAATCAAAGACTGTGCTTATGTATAAGAATATAGCAGAAGAGAGGCAAGACATAAAAACTGGCTAAAAGTATTCCGAGAGGACATATATACTCTTTAAAGGCTAAACTCTTGTACTTATACCATATCCAATTTCTTTCTGTTTTGTTAGTCTTGCTCTGTCAATCATTCCCACTCCCATATGAGTCTTCAATCTTTCTTTTGTAGTGGATATTTTCCATTAGCCTGTAAACATGGTCAAGCTTCCTTTATCAAAACAATAACAACAGCACACAAAACAAACCAAAAAAGTATCTTTTCTTGATCTGATGCTCCCTCAAGCTGTTCCATGTTTTTCTTCTATTTTATGGACAAATTTCTTAGAGCTCATAACTCAGGTATCCCTTCTTCCACAAAATTTAGCTTGAATCCACACCATCCCACGGTAGAAAATCATTCCACCTCATTTTTTTCAATGTGGATAGACTTTTCTATTTTATTTACCATCCTCTCCTCTATAGCTAATTGTGTGCATATCTGTTCCTCCCCTTCCCACCCCCAACTTATATGCTATTATAAAATTTTTGAGAGCTAGGTGTCTATCTTTGGGTTCCCATTAGGTACCACAGTACTGTCTCTCCATAGTAGGTTCTAAGTGAATGTTTGTGGAATTGAATGATTTTGAGCAAGGCACTTGACATTTCTGGGCTCCATTTTTCAGTAAGGACATAATGATTTTTGCCTCCTGGCTACCTCACTGGGAGATGTCACTGAATCAATATGAGAAGCACATTTATCTCCTTAGAGGGTAAATTTAAATTACATGCTGTACTGTAAAGAGCATTGAATAGGGAGTAAGGGCTGTGGTCTCTGCCTTGATACTAACCCATACAAACTATGTCATACAATGTCTCCAAAATGAAGGGACTGGATCAGATAATTTTAAAGGTTTCTTCCCCCTCTAATATTCCAAATCCTTTAAATTCATTTTTTGTTGGTGTTATAGAATATATACATAGGTAATAATCAAATTTTCACATCCCATAACCCTCTTTGGGCCATCCCTCCTATTCCCTAACATGAACAGCCTGTATGTACATGCATACACAGACTTTCCCCCACTCCACTTCCCACTGACAGTATAGGAGCCCAGAACATAAAAATGGTAGCATTCCATGGCTATCACTTCCACACAGCTGTCTGTACCTGAAGTTCTCTACTGATGGTTCCCGAGGCCACTTAAGAACTTTTCTACAACCAGCCATTCGAAGAATACTGATGTAGACCACTGACACAGGTACAGTGAGAAATCACTGCAGCTAAATCTCCTTCAAGCAGAAATAGTCAGCCTGCACCAGCTTAGGTTGTTCAATAAAACATGAAGCTCCATAAAGTCAGAATTTAATGAAATCAATTGAGAACATCTAGATGGCCCGGGTTTGTAATGAAAGCTGTATATGTTTCAAGGAAATGGTCTTCCTAGGAGAATTCATCCAAAAATCTAGCCATAAAACAATGGAAATGTATCTAAATATTATGTTAAAGTTACTATCCAATTCAATGCTCCATACCAATGTTATGAAATATCCTGCTACCCTCTGAGATCTTACTGAAGTTGTCCCAAATGAGACCCTCCTTCTAGTCACTGGTCCCTAGGCATCTTTAGACCCTTAGTACCTGTACCAATTTCCCACACTGACTTTCCTATCACTGCCATTAAGGGGATACTCAGGAAAAAAGGTAACTGCTTAAGGATTTGGGAAAAAGAAGAAAAAGGAAAAGATAGGGATAAACTCCCAAAGGAGAACTTACAGTGTAGCGCAGTGGTTGTCAATGTGTGATCTGGTGACTTCTATGGGACTTTGAGACACTTTCAGGGGGTCTGTGAGGTCAAGACTTCATAGTAATACTATAACATTTTAATTTATAATATTGTATAACCTATATTTGAAAAAAAACTCTTTGGGCTTCTCCATTATTTTTCAGAGTTTAAAGGTGTTCTGACATAAAAAAAAAGTTTCAGAACCATACGTGTAGTATAAAGAACATTAAATTTGGGGTCAAGAAAGCCTTGTTTCAGAACCCACCTCTGATAGGAACTGTGTATACTAGCTAGTCAATTTCCTCATGCATAAAATGATAGGATTGACATGGAGAGACATTGAGGTCTCTTCCAGCTCTAAATCTATGTAGCCTGAGTAGGAGAAAATGTTGATCCAATGAAAATTACCTAACAAGATGCAAGAAAGAGTTGACATCAACCTCAAATAGCATTTAGAACTGGTCTCATATACATACTTTGAGCTGATGCACCTGGAACTAGGCCCCGATAGAGTATGAAAGGCATTTCTGCTAAAATAATAAATCGCATTTACATGCTACTTAAAAAAAAAACCTCTTTCCTTACAATAATCCTCTGAGGTAGGTAACATAAGCACTATTACCCCCACCCCTTCACAGAAGTAGAAACTGAGGGCTCATGGTCACATAGCTAGCACATTGCTGCTTGAGACTTAAACCCACCTCTCCTGATTTCAAGTCTAGCATTCTTTCCAATATACCAGTTTTGGCACAGGTATGATTCATCCACTGAGAATTTAAATAAAAGTTATACTTGGTACTATGTAAGCCCATGTGCCCAAAGCATACACTGGAAACAAAGCAAAACAAATTTAAAAAAATGCGCATCTTTGCCCTGAACCACTGGGAACTGTTTCCAAAAGAATCATCCTCTTAGAACTAATACCTTCAGTGACTACCACAACATCATCTTCATTGTGCTTTGATAGAGGACAAAGGAGCTTCAATTATATATACTCATTTTTTTTCCTATCCAGATTTAGAAAATGGAGTTTAAACAAAAGGCATGGCACTCTGTTTTTTTTTTAATTCTCAGTAACTCAGTAAATACTTTAGGAAGGAAATGCAGGCTGTTACCCGCAGCCTTTTGAGTCAGTTCATATTGGAACAAAAATCAACCAAAATATCAGAATGACAAGCACAACCTAACCTATATAATTGATTTAATCTGCCATATCAAATATAATAAAGTGAATCACTTTGGAGGCACCGGGATACTATTATGGTAATGCCATCCATCGCCCATGTTCCTTTGCGCAGGAGAATGTGCAGAGGACTAGAAAAGCCTAGGCTAGAATAAAAAGTTTCATAGATTAACCTATATTTGTCTATATAGACAATGTCCACCATCCTCCCTATCTTCCAGGTTCACAGCCTTGGCATTGTATCTTACTCCTACTCTCTCTTACTCTATCAACCTGTTATCTACCTTACCCTACCAACCTGTCAACTCTTACTGGTTTTTTTTATCTCCATTACATCTCTCAATCTGTTTCCTTCTTACTCCTGCACCTACCATCTTAGTACAGCCTCTTATCACAATTCAATCTGGACAAGACAGTAGTCTTCCTTCCGCAAGACTTTCTCCACTCCAATCTGTCCTCAACAAAGTTTCCAAACGGATTTCTTTTAAGCACAAATCTGGCTGTATCATTTCCATACTGAATAAACTCAAGTGGTTCCCTACTGCCTCTGGATCAAATGTAAACTCTGTATGGCTTTTAAAGCCCTCTGCGACTCAGTGCTGACCCACCTTTCCAGCCTTATTACACATTATTCCTCTTTCTTGAAATCTAGAGTTGAGTCACACTAGCCTTCTTGTAGCTTCTCACAAATAACTCTCTATATTTCATCTCTGTGCTTTTTTACATTAGCTATTTTCCATGCCTGGACTGTATTCCTCAACCTTTGACTTATGGACTTCTTTAGCTTCTTCCCAAGCTTGACCACCTTCTTTTATGTTACAAAGCATAGATTTAGAGCTCAAAGGGATTTTAGAAGTCAAATACTACATCATCATTTTTACAGAGGAGGAAATTGAGGATCTAAGAGTTAAGTGATTTGCACAGGGTTACACAGTCAGTGGATGTCTAAAGCTGGATTTGAATTCAGGTTTTCCGGACCCTAGGTCCACTGCTCTAGCCACATCTTGCTGCCTCTTGCCTTTTCTGATATCTGCACATTTATATTTCCAATCGGTTATGTTCTCTTTTGTTTCTTTGGTGAGACTTGCCACTATGGATTCAGGTTTTTCTATCCTGCCAATTAGTTTGGCTGTGTAGCCCATAAATTCTACTTGTACAATTCTTATTCTTCTTTATAACTATTCAGGAACATCTTGCTGTGGTTCCATGCTCTCTTGGGAATCCACAGTGTCTTCTGACTCATACCATGCCATCTCTTGCCTTTCTTGATATCTCAGAATGCTATTGCCCTCCTTCCCTAAAATACCTTGGATTAATTTTTTAAAAGCATTTTTCAAATACTTGTATGTAAATATCATCTCCCCCAATAAAGCACATGCCCCTTGAAAGGCAGGGTTGTTATACTTTGTCTTTGCATCTCAGTACCTCTCGTTATGCTAGAACACAGGAGGTTTGCTACATTAACATGGAGGCAAGATCAGAGCTGTGCTATTATTCCTTCTAAAGTCAGTGCTTCAGAGTAATCTGAGAGCCCATAAAGTTTCCTCAAAGGAAAACAGAAGGAATGGAATTTTGGAGACAAGCCACCAGATGTGAGACTGCCCTCATCCTCTCTAGGACAGAAAGAAAACAGCAGAAACCATCCTCCCCTGAAGTGTGCTCTTGAGCAAGAAGCCATATAATAGGCTAGAGGAGGTATAAAAGGGGATGTCATCTGTACACATATTGGTATCCAGAGATGACTCTCTCTTCCTCTCACTGCCTTTGGATTCATACTCACTCTTTCTCCTATTCCTCATATCTAATCAGTAGCTAACACAGCCACCACCTGAGTACATGCACTTGTCACTTCATGTCTGGACTACTGTCATAGCTTACCGGTTGGTCTCTGACACAAGTTTTTCCCTACTCCAATTTATGCTCCACTCAGCTGTCAAAATGATCTCTTTAAAGCACAGGTGTGACCATGTTACCTCTTTTCTACTCAAACTCCAATGGCTCCCTATTCCTTCTAGGATCAAATATAAAATCTTCTTTTTGCCTTTTAAAGATCTTCACAACCTGCATCCTCCCCCAATCCTTCCAGTCTTCTCAAGCCTTATTCTTCACCAGGTACTCTGACATCCAGTGACCCTGGACTCCTTGATGTTACTCAAACAAAACACTCCCACCTTCTGACTTTGGGTTTTTCACTGGCTCCCCCCTATTCATGGAAGTCTCCTCATACTTGTCTCCTGGTTCCCCTAGATTCCCTCAAGTCTGAGTTAAAGTACTACCTTCTACAGGAAACCTTTCCTTATGGCTCTTAATTCTTCTGTCTTCTGTTAGTTATTTCCAAATTATTGTGTATATAGTTTACTTGTATATAGTTGTTTGTAAGTTGTCTCCACCATCTTTTATGTCACCTACTCTCCCTGACTTGTGGTCCTTATCACCTCTTTTCTAGACTACTGTAATAAATTCATAATTGGTCTCCTTGACTCAAATGTCTCCCCCCTTCAGTCCATACTACACATTGCTACCAAAGTGATTTTCTTCAAGCACCAATGTGACCATTCCACCTTTTTACTCAAACTCCAGTGGCTTTCTATTGCCTCTAGAATGAAACATGTCTCTTGCCTCTGTCTATCTTTCTAGTCACACTGAACATTACTCTATTTTAGTGACTCTGAAATCCTAACAACCTGACATCTTAACACTGTCTCCCATCTCCATGTCTTTGTATAGGCCACCCTGTTTAAATGAAATGCATTCCCTCCTTGCCTCCAACTAAGAGTCCACCTCTTCTATTAAGGTACAAGTCAGACACAGTTTTCCATTTGAAACCTTTCATGATTCTCCCTCTCAAGCTCCCTTGCCATTACCACTTTGTATATGTTAACTTTATATTTATGCCGTATATATTTCAATGTTACTGCTTTTTTGCTTCTCTTCTTCCAAACTGCCCTTAATTTTCATGACTTTTCATTTCTAATAAATTATTCTCTCTTTTGTTTCTTTGGTGAAACTTGCCACTGTGTATTCAAGTTTTCCTATTCTGCCAATTATTTCTGCTGTGCAGTGCATAAATTCTACTTTCACAGTTCTATTGCTCTTTTAAACTATTCAGGAATATCTTGCTGTGATTTCATGCTTTCTTGGGAATCTATAGGGTTTTCTGACTCATTAGGCAATGATCCATTTTCTTCTGTCTTGCAATATGCATTCATAGTTGCCTAGATTCTTCTCCCTGATTTGAGGGCCATATTATTTTCTGTTATTAATATCTGCACTGTTTTTTTATCTCCTGATGCTCAACGTCTTTAATTGAGTTTCCCTCCTCCCTGAGATCTTTAGTAATTTCCCTTTAATCTCCCTTTAATCTCCCCTGTTGTTCACTTTCTGACTCCCTCCCCTTTGATGATAGCTTCCTTTGGGACTGGATCTCAAAGATGTCTCAGCCTCTTTCCAAGATAGGCAATTCACAGTTCACCAGCCTAGGTCTCTCCCCAGAGGACTTTTGAGGGGATAGAACTGTCCACAGCTACATACTAGGCTCCTTCCCTCAGGCTTAACCTCTCTTCCCCCATCACCCCCCACCGCCAACACACACCATTTACACACATTTTCCTTTGTTCCTCAGTTCTCTGTTTGAGTCCTGTTGCATTACATAGCACTGGCAGCTACTGTCACCTACTAAGCAAAATTTTTCTTTTTTGGATTTCCATGGCATTGGGAGGTGGGAAGGATAAAGTTGAATTCTGTTGCAAGCCCATGGGTCAACTTTCATAGCCCTGCTTCTAGAGTAAGAGTGGTAGGGAAGATTGGGAGGTGCTGATTGAGTACACTGGGAGTAGCCTTCTCTATTGTTATTTCATCAGATTTTTGTTTTGGTTTCTTAGTATCCTTTAGCTGGAATTCCTTTATCTTTTGTGCATAATTCCTAATTTTGAGAATTCATGAGAATCTGAAAAAAAAATCTAGTCCTACATTTTGTTGGTTTCATGACCCAAAAGTCCAAAATCACATACACATATGTATATATGTGTATATGTCTATGTCTATGTCTATGTATATGTGTGTATATATACAAATATGTATATGAAAACTTATCATCTCCCTCATTAGTATATAATCTCATTGTGAGAAGGACTGTTTAATTCTTTGTATTTGGCCCAGTGAACAGAGCTTCCTGGAGTCAGGAAGACCTAAATTCAAATTTGACCTCAGACACTTGCTAGCTGTGCGACCTTGGTTCAATCATGGCAACCAAAAGCAATACTCCATGCTATGTGTGTTGTAACTGGATTTGTTACAAGAGAGAAGCACATCCATGTGAGAATGCCCTAATACCAAGGAATCCAGTGGTGGAGGGAAAGCCTTGGTATTTATGTTACAGGGAAAAGGGAAAGTCTTAGGGGAGGAGAAATTGATTAATATCCTCCCAAAGGAGAGGAGAAATAATGAATAAGTAAAATGGCAAAAGCAGAATTCTTTCCCCTTGGGAGCTGCTAGATTATGACGATATGATGGTCTGCTTACCTACAGGGGTTCCAGCTGCAGAAACAGTTGCTCAGTTTGGTGCAGACTGACTGGTGCTTGTCTTGATTTGCAAGGACACATAAAGAGTCCAGCTTGGGGAGAAAATGACAAAGGTCAGCTGAACAGGGGCTTTGTCCTTGATGTGTTCAGGGCCTCCTGCCCACTCCAGTGTTTCTGGAAAATATGGCAACTCAAAAAGACAAGTCCAGGGGACCCCTCAACAGTCGCTTGGCGACTGTTTGCCTCAGTTTCCTCATCTGTAAAATAGGGATAACAGCACCTACTTCCCTGGGTTGTTATGAGGATCAAAGGAGATAATCATCGTAAAGCATTTAACTCAGTCCCTGACATAGAGTGCTAGCTATTAATTATTATTATTAATTTACTAGCTATCTGTACCTAGTAAAGTACCTGGCATACAAAATAAATATTTGTTGATTGATTGAAGATGTAGCACCACCTTCTAAATGAAAGCTTTTCTCATCCCCTCAACTGCTGGTGCTCCCCCTCTAACCACTTTGTATTCATTTGTATGAATGAATGCCTCCCTCTTGTCTCCCTTGCTGGAATGTAAATTTCTTGCCAGGAGGGATAGTTTCATTTATTATATTTGCAATCCCCACACCTAGAACACAAGTAGGAGCTTAAATAAATGTTTTTTGATTGGTTTCATGTTACTGTTATAATGTTGAATTGATCAGAAACACTGTTGATCATCATCCCATTACAATAACAATGATAGAAAAGCAAGGAAAAGAATAGCTTATTTTGCATATATAAAGAAGGCGCTTAATACCTTTCAATTTGAAAGACTGTCACATTTTACTATGTTTTGCAAAAGGAAAAATCCATATGGAAAACAGAGAAACTGCTCAAATGAATGTAACTGAATCTTTTTTTTTTTTTTCCTAAACCAGACCTTTGATTTCACAGATAAAAGAAACTTACTGGGAGGAAACTTCCTCTACCTAACAATGCATATAAATACCAACTCTTAATTTATAATCTTAGAATATCCTGACTGAGGTATTGTGAGATTAAGTGATTTACCTAGGGTCACATGACCAGTATATGTCAGAGATGGGACTTGACCCCAAATAGGTCTTGATCTTTCTGAAGCCACTCTCTCTTTCAATTGATGCATTAAGAAACAAGAGCAAACATAAAAATATCCTGCCTTGCTTACTATTCCATGGGGCAAGTGAGAAAGCTTCTATTATTAATTCTCAGGCCTGGAATCACAGAATGATGAGGCTGGAGGGTCAAAAGAGGCCATGTGTTCCATCTCCCTAAGCTTTAAAACCTCATATATTGCAAAAGCTCCAAAAGGCAGGAATAACTTTACTCTATGTTATTTCCAAATAGAACAAGAAAACCTGATATTGATTTGTTTCCATCAGAGAGAAATCAGATTTGATAATCTTCACAAGGATTTCAAAATGTTGCCAAAAAACCTCTATAAATTCAGCAGGGAATTCTGAGAGCTGATGGTTTTAGGCTGGGGAGGAAGAAGGAAATCTTTTTTTCCCTCATATGGAAGAAACAGGTTATAGCGTCATGTTGAACACACAAAAGTCAAAACCATTATTCAACAATTTGTCCTATGTCTTTCTATTCACTTTTCTTTTTTAGTTATAAGCAATGATGGAACTGCCAACGTCAAAACTGAGAAGGCTCTATTCTGGGAATCATTTATAGTGTAAGTAAAAGTCTAATTAAATAATGACTTCATTTCACCAGGATCCCATGATAAGAATCAATAGTTAAGGCACTGGTCTTGCATTAATTTGCCCTTGTCCTCACTAAATCTTGTCACAGTCACACTTTCCTGACACCCTGAATTAACCTTGACTATAACCTTAGCTCTAAAATAGAAGCCAGAAAAATCTCTCACATAAAGTCTTTCTCCATTGACTCCAACAGTCATCCTACAAAACATTTTATTATGTAAAAATATAAAATCATCTTTGTGTTGAAAAACTACAACTATGTTTTCTCCCATAGTAACAGGCTTTATTCAATATGATGAAATTAGCTGCATCTTATTATTTCATTGAATATCAATGTGCCTTTCCTTTCTACATAATTATATTTACATAGAAAATTCTAATTTTAATCAATAATAAATATGTAGAAAAGAGATGTATTGAGTAGTTGATGGGGCTGGTCTTGAACTCAGCCCTGTTCACCAGGGTTCAAGCCCCAATTTTGATCATGAAACAGAGAGTTCCATGGATAAGTAACAACCTCTTTCCAGGCAACTCTCAAAGACCACAAGGTATGCATAGATCTGCATCTGTGAAGGGATTTTACATAACAGGAGTTGTTTATGCTAATGATCTCACAGGTTCAAACTACTTCCCTCTCTCTCATTTTCTCCTTATCCCAAGTCAAAATGCTAGTATAAATGATACATACGTGTCACTCGTTAAAGATAGACAAATGCATAGCAATAAATTTCCTGTCTCTATACTGGACACCCTATATGACCAAAAGTAATCCCTCCTTACCTACACCTCCAAATTTCTCTCAAAGTTCAGTTCAAATGCCATTTTGTTCATGAAGTCTTTACAAATCTCATCAACTGCTAGTACCACCTACCCCCAAATTATCTGGTATTTTTGCATTTATTTTATATTTACTTCATAGCATGTATTTTAAACCACCTTGATGGCATTCTGTAGCGTAGCTGTTATGGCATTTAAATATTCTTAAATAAGAGAGAACAAAGAGATTGATCAGTTAAGATCCTAAATTCCCAAACAAGCCCACTTAAATCTTTTTTTCTTTATTTTTTGGAGGGGGGAAGACAGGGCAATTGGAGTTAAGTAACTTGCCCAAGGTCACACAGCTAGATTTGAACTCAGGTTCTCCTGACTCCAGGGCTGGTGCTCTATTCACTGTGCCACCTGCCACCTAGCTGCCCCGCCCACTTAAATCTTATTTGAGAATTTGTTATTGAGACACACAGATACTGCCTCTCACTGAAGACAGTGTTTATACTTTGGAATGTGAATCATTCAGCAATACTATTAGAATAACTTTTATTGGCTTGAAAGGTAGTATATCCCTTTAAAAAGGGCTCATTTACTTTTTTGTCATCTATAAAATTATACCCAGGGGGCTACTTATTAAAAATAAAGAGGATATGACATAGTCATTTTTTATTTTTAAGAACCAAAAAGAATCTGAAGAAAATATAAGCACAAAATGGTTAACAAAACCATTATTTTTTTTTTAATAAATTAGATTTAATAGGTATCCCTGAGCATAGGATTAATCTTTTGTTGGTAGTAGCTTGGAAATCGTGTTGCCTAGATCAATGGTTCTCAAAATTTTTATCAGGAATACTTTGCACTCTTAAAAATTATTAAGGATTTCCCCTCCAAAGTGCTCATATATATGTGTATATATATATATATATACACACACATATGCACACACATATATACATGTGTATATATGTATACATACACACATATATATACATATATGTATAGCATTGAAAACCAAAATTTCTTAATATCACTATGAAAATAGTTTTTACCTCATAGATCCCTTGAAAGAGTCTCAGAGTCCCCCAGGAGTATCTGGACAACACTTTGAGAATCACTGGTATAAATTTAGGCTCAGTATATTTCAATTTAGGAATCATAAGACCTCAGATTTAGAAGGGGCCTCAGAGGGTCATCTAGTCCAATCTGTGGCCTATAAGAATTTCTGCTGTAATACAGGGGTCAAGCAACCTCTTTTTGAGGAATTCATGGAAGTGGTTGGAGAACATCCTCCTGCCTCTTGAGGAAAGCCATTCCACTTTTGAATGACTAATTTTTAGAGAGCTTTTTTTTTTGTTTTATTTTGCTTCTTTTATCTATTTTTTCTAGTTCTGACTTCTGGGTTCAAAAAAAATAAGTTTAATTGTTTTTCCCACATTGTAAACCACATCAAATCCAAGAGACTTGAAGACATCTTCCTT
This sequence comes from Trichosurus vulpecula, assembly GCF_011100635.1. Lineage (NCBI taxonomy): Eukaryota > Metazoa > Chordata > Mammalia > Diprotodontia > Phalangeridae > Trichosurus > Trichosurus vulpecula. The sequence goes on along the minus strand of NC_050576.1, from coordinate 365,043,179 downwards.
ACACTTTTTGGTCTTCATCATATTTACTTCAGGATACAGCCTCAGTTCCTTCAACCAATGATCATGCGGCATAGGCTCAAGGCCCTTTTCTGTTCCTCTTCCTTTAGATGTTCTCCAGCTTGTCAGTGGTTTTTCTAAAATGTGGTCCTTAGAACTGAGCAGGATATTACAGATGTGGCTTGATTAAGGGAAAGGCCTACGGCTTTATTCCCTTCCTAGATCTGAAGACAATACTTCTCTTGGGGTAGTGTGACATAGAATTAACTTTTTTATTTGGCACTATATTGACTTATGTCAGCTCACAATACATTGAAACTTCCAGATTTTGCTTTTTAAGGTGAACCTCTATTTAGTTTCTACCTATTCTATTTGTGAAAGTAATTTTATCTTGAACCCAAGCATAAGATTTTATATTTAACCCTAGTAACTTTCTTTGTATTCAGTTTGAACCAATGTTTTGGTCAGTCAAAATTATTTTTGGATTTTGACTTTTTTGTATCCAACATGTTAGTTATCTCCCATGAAAATCTGATAAACATGACATCTATGACTTTAACACCCAATTACTGATAAAGATGTTAAAAATATAAAGCCAAACAAAAATCTCCAGGGCACTGCATTAGAGAGATCTTTCCAAATTCACATCACCCAGTTAATAACCACTCATTTGTTGTTCAGTTGTGTTAGTCATGTCTGACTCTGTGTGGCCCCTCTTGGGATTTTCTTGGCAAAGGTACTGAAATGACTTACCATTTTCTTTTCTGCTTCATTTTATGGATGAGGAACTGAGGCAAACAGAGTTGAGTGACTTTGCCCAGTGTCATATAAGCATCTGATGCTGGATTTGAACTCAGGAAGATGAGTCTTCCTAACTCGAGGTCCAGCACTATCCGCTGTACTACCTAGATGCCCTGCAACCACTCATTGGGTCCAATCTTTCAACAAATTCCAAATCTGCCTATCTATATTATATGTCTAGCCCAAATCTTTCCAACTTTTCTAGAATAGAACAAGACTCCTTCTTTCTATCTTCAGTTTCCATTTTCTTACTTCTTTGATCTCATTTTCTTCAATAGAGCTTTAAAAAACCTCCACATTTCTGTTGTTAGCTTTCTTGGAAAGCATCAGATCATTCATGGCTTTAGTTCTGCTGACACTGTCCTTATAGCATTCTACCATATTAATGGTAGAATTCACATTAATCCTCTATCACGTCCACTTGCTACATTCTTTTATACCTGTATATTCCCATCAATTATTGTTAACAAGTTCCTCCTCCTCAGAATTGTTTCTCTAAGCATCTCCATTTCTTTCTTGGAAGTTTACCATCCCTCCTGGGCTGACTCCCTCAATAGAATTTTAGGTCATGGGGCTCCTTCTTTCTTATCCATTCTCTGAATTCTTTGAAATATGTTCTCCCAAATCTAGGATGCCTGTCAGGTTTTGCCCAACTTTCCTTTCCTTTTCTGTCACAAATTATAAGATGTGGTCAATTCCTCTCCAAGTTCTTAGGATCCCCATCCTACCAACTAATGCTTCCTTATCAGTGAGACTCAAATCTATAATAGAAGTTACTTTCAATGCTTTATTTAAAGCCCTTCAAAACTTGGCTCTAACCTACTTTTCCAGTCTAATTACACATTACTCTTTTCCTGTGGTCCACACTGTGGTCCAGCCAGACTGGGCTTCTGCTTATTCCTCATATGATACTCCATCTCTCACTTCTGTGGTTTTGCATTGATTGTATCCTTTGGAATGTACTCCTTCCATTCCTCTGTCTCTCAGAATCCCTTGTCTACTTCAAAAGCATCACTTTCTACATGAAGTTTTTCCTGATTAACCTAGTTCCTACTATCTATCCCCACTCCAAATTATTTGCATATACCTATGTAGATTTTGTCACTCCCATCTAGACTGTATTTCTTTGGGCAGGGACTCCATTACTTTTGTCTCCATGTGCCCAGCACCTACAACACTTGGTGCCAAAGAATAAATCCTTAATACTTGTTTATTAATTGACAAACAGCATGAAATACACCATGCTACCCTTTTCATTGCATTTGAAATGAAAGTATTTCCATAAATTTTACAAGACTGAGAGATGTCATTAAACTTTCTTCATACTGAAGACAGGGGGGAACACAACTACAATGTCTGAAGAAGCAGATTCTCATCCAAAATGGTCACAAGACAGTCAAAGTGGGGCAGTGGAAAAAGTACTGGATGCGGAGACAGCAGAACTGGGTTTAATACTGACTTTACTATATGACCCTTCACCTTTATGCGATGTATAGGGAAGACTAGCACCTCTGGTATGAGGGCTGCTCATCCATGTTTGGTGTCCACCTAATTCACCCAACTCTCCCCTGTGGCTTCAAGAAGCTGTATCATGAGCAGCAGCCATATCCTAGTAGACTATCTCAGTAGACAAGATAAACCAGATTTAGCCTCAACAGGCCTCAAACCTGTCAGTGAGTTAGGGGAGGTCTACCCCAAGCATGTGAAGATTTTCCCTGGTGGAATGGGCAAATGAGAACAAACTGAACCAAAGGCCATGAAGACAGCTGAAAGCAGGTGCTGCAGAGCACTTAGAGTTTGGTCACGCACTGAATCCTGGGCTACCACCAGTCATCTTGACTTTTTTCTTGCCACTGGACTTCAATGACTCAGGAAGAGAGTGAAGCTGATGATTTTGTGCGACTCTGCCTCACCTAAATCCAATTCATGAATGAGTCAAGACATCACCCATGATACCATTGGTCCTCTTCAAAAATGAAGGATGAACAACTTTATCTCTCTGAGTTTCAGTTTTCTCATCTGTTAGATAAATGGCTTGAACCAGGGGGTGTCTAATGTCTCTTCCACTTCTAAGGGAAGCATGGTCTTGGGTTGAATTACAACACTGACCACACCTAGCTTTCATTGTCCATTCTGAAGTTCTAAACAAGTGAATTCTTGGAGGAGTTTCACTTGGTACTGCTTCAGGAAAAGTCTTAGTATGCTGTATTGGTAATTAAGACGGGCTTTTAGCACTTTTTCAATCAAGTGCCCTTGAAGAATTTGGCCTTTGTTTCCTTGACTAAATTAGGAGTCCTTGATGACCTCCTTGCCTCAAGGGAAAGGCTAGTTTACATGGGTTTGAGTGACTTGTTTGTGACATCAGAGGCTTTTAGACCACGTGGGTTTAAGTCACATTTCTGTGACACTTTTTAGGTCATGTGGGTAAGCCGCATGTGTGGCTTACCTTTGACCCCGAACAAGATATATAAACCCAGAGGTTGGCATTCTCCCTTGGGGCCTCTGAGCCACAGGAGGAGTGGCACATGATTCTGGGCTAGCCGTTGTTAAGCACTCCCTGGCTCCTAAACTCAGATGTTGATAGTTTCTTGGTAACTATGAATTGTGATCTGGTCTGTTTATATTGTATATGTTTGTAACTTGTTCGTATTTGCTCTGAAGTTCAGGTTGCTGGTTTTTCCTCCTGTGCTAAGTGAATTTATATGTATATGTTGGATTAAACTAAGATTGTTAATCCCTTAACGCTATTTTCCTTAGTAAAGCAGATCAAAAGATCTGCGCTGGCAGCATTCATGTTGTTGGGCTTGTGTTGGTTTTTCACCCCCACAACAGCTCAATTGTCACAACATATGCACCCACACTTATCCATTCCTTATCCCTTCTGAAATGGAGAGAAATTTCTGGAGAGCTACTTCTCTATAGTTTTATATTGATAATCATATCCATGGATATACTTCTAAAGCAATAACTATCCTTTTAGAATTGAATATGAATCAACCATTAAGATTTCTAAATGGCTTTTGAAGGAAATCTAAAGAACAGTGGATTTCTAGCCTCGTAGATGCAAACTACTTAAGCAAACAAATTCTTAATTGTCACTAAATTTCTCTATTAGCCACCTAATTTCAAATACAGGGATAGAAGGGAAGGGGGTAAGGCATTGAGAAAAGTGCAATCACGAAGCTAACTGAAATACTTATGGTATTTGGAAGACAGTACTAGTATGCTATGAGTTTGCAATATCAAACAAACATGACCTTTTCTCCTTTCTTTGTCTTGAATAAAATATAAGAAAACTCTCCAGAAAATAGACCACATATCCCTGAGTAAAATGCCTTCTAAATATATGGCAAGGAAAAATCAATTCTGTTCTGTTCAATTCAACATTTATTAAAAGCAACTACTACATACAGTAAACATTTATTAGTTGAAGATCAAATATTAGGCTTGACTGTTATTTTTGCAAAGCTATCATTTCATTATTTTCTCCAAAGCCCATGGTTTTAGTTTTATGAAATGTAATATTTGATCTGAGCCATTTAGTTATGACCTCCAGAGTTCTGAATAGTATTTGTGGAAGGTACTCATCTTTACAACATTCCTATTGAGATTCTCAGGCATGGCGACCATTCTAATTTTACCGAAAAGAAACAAAAGTAAATCATGGCAGTATTGAATTTTTAAAACACAAGTCTGGTTTTTCAAATGTAATTCATATATGCTTTCCCATAGTTTTTTTTTTTAATTTAGGCTCAGTTCATACTTAAGAAAAACTACTCTAGCCCTACACAAAATAAAAAGCCTATATTTTCCCCATTGTCTCAACTGCTATCCTCTCGGCTGGCACAGATACACCCTTAAAGGCATGACCTGATTCACACCTAGGCAGTTTTCACACATCATGATGTTTTCCCACAAACAGTACTTCTTTTTCTCACTAATCTGAAAATACTAAGTTTCCCCCCCTACATGTGAAGAGAAATCCCATTAGAGAAATCTGTTGTGAAGAGAAGCAGTCTGAATTGTGACAATATTATTATGGTAGAAATGTTTTTTTTTTAATTCTCCTAGTAGTAGTATTTAAAATTTCTTTCTACCTATACTAAAATTCAATAACTAGGTAGAGGAATAATCTTCTTTAATGCCAAGACCATTGTCATGTTAAACTGTGCTTTGAAAAAGATGAAATACATTTTCATGACATTCAATTCAACAGACATCTAAGTCACCTATTATGTGCAAAGGTATGGACAAAGACATGAGTTTCAAAACTACTTTATGACCTATGAAAACCTACAATCTCTTTCATGCTATTTGTTTACACAGAGCCAGAGACTTTTTTTTAAGTTAGGAATTTTCTATTAAAAGTTGGGAGTATTTTCATCTATTAAGAGCTAAATGGGAGATTTTTAGTTAACTTGACCAGGACTGACTTAACAATGAAGATGATTTAAAAACCTGAAAACAGAAATGTAAGCAAAATAACTAATGGGATGCATTTAACCTCTCCTCCTCTCTGTCAATTAGAACTGTCTGTGGACTCTGGACTTTTGATTTCCCTGGAAATGGAAGGAAAGTAGGAAATATATGTTTATTAAGCATTTTCTACAAGCTAGGCATTGTGCTAAGAGGTTTACAGACATATCTCATTTAATCCTCACAACCACCCTGGGAGAGGTGCTATTGGGATCCCTACTTTACGAGCTAAGGAAACCAAGGCAGACATAGGTTAAGTGGCTTGCCCAGAGTCACACAGCTAGTAAGAATTTGCATCTTTGCTCCAGGCCCAGTGCTCTATCCATTGTACCATCTAGCAGCCTCTACTGGTACCAATTCAATTGGATATTCATTTATTACACACCTACTATGTACCAGGCACTGTGCCAAGCTAAAGATGAAAACAGTCATTTCCCTCAAGGAACTCACATTTTATTGAGATAAATGAAATGTACATATTAAAAATTATAGAATGTGCACAAAGTAACTTGAAGAGATAGAGGGCATATTAATTAGAAGACCATCCTAGGGCATTGATGGCTTCTATGAGACAGAGGTGGGGAATAAGTGCTTCTAGGTACAAGGGAATTGTCTGCACATGGAAATGGGAGGAGGAAGGACCTACAACAACACGCAGGCAAGTTTGACTCTTACTTAGAATGAGTAGAGAGTAGTTCACCATAAGTAGGAAAGGAAAGGTGGAGCCAATCTGTGAATGGCTTTAAATGCAAAATAAAGAAGTTTGTATTTTATCGTATAGACAAGGCCTTCTCAAGCAGCAGAGAAACATAGCCAGGGTTCATCTGAAGGGATATCAATGTGGCATCTGTGTGGATGGATGGATGGATGGATGGATGGATGGATGGATGGACTGAAGAGAGGTGGGATAGAGGTGAGGGAGTTCAATTAGGAGGCTTCTTCTGCAGGAGTGCAGGAGAGAGGTGATGAAGATTACAAGTAGGGAAGCAGTCGTGAAAGGGGCAAATTCATGTACAAATTAGGAAGGGTGACAATTGGAATTTATGGCCTCATCCAACAACAGGTACCATTTGTGTTAAGTGCCATACTGGGATCCTACTTGTTCAGTTGTTCGAGTCGAGTCCCACTCTTTATGACCCCCATATGGGTTTTCTTGGCAAAGATACTGGAGTGCTTTGCCACTTCCTTCTCTAGCTCATTTTACAAATGAGGAAACTGAGGCAAAAGGCTTAAGTGACTTACTCAGGGTCACACAGCTAGTAAGTGTCTGGGGCTGAACTTGAACTCAGGAAGATGGGTCTTCCTGACTCCAGCCTTGGCACTCTATCCATTGCACCACCTCACTGCCCTAGGGAAGATACAAAAGGGAATGGTAAGGCTATTACCTCACCTTTGCAATTTAACCTCGTAAGATTTGTCATCAATGGACTTAGATTTGTAAAGTATGCTATTTGGAGGCTAGTTAGGTCATCCTGAGGTTCTGTGCCTACAATTCCACCATTAAACTATGACTATTAGAAGACCAATGGGTAGAATTATTCCAGAAATAGGGAAGTATTTCTTGGAAATCAAACACATCTTTAGTATGCTTTTCTTCTAATACATATCTGACAGATGTTTGGTCAAGCAAAACAAATTCCCTCATTGACTGTATATGAGTGTGTATGTGTGTGTGTGTGTATGTGTGTGTGTGTGTGTGATTCCGTACTCTAAAACTATTACCTCTCTGGTCAGAAGGTGGATAGTATTTTACATCATCAGTCTTCCAGAATAACAGATGGCTATCTTATTGATCATAGTTCTTAGATTTCAAAGCCGACTGTTTCTACATTATTGTTGATAAATTGTTCTGCTGGTTTTTTGTAAAAGATTTCCAAATTATTCATTTGTATAGTATTGATGTCATAATATAAATTTTTCTTCTGGCTCCGCTTACTTCTCTCAGCATCAATTCATATGTTTTTCCATGTCTCCTTGCAAGGATTTATTTCTTTATTTCTTGCATCACAGTAGTATCACAGCATGTTTATATACCACAATTAATTAAGCCATTCCTTGGTTGATGCCCCCCCCCCACCCCACTGCTTCCAGGTTTTTGCCACCACAAAAAAAGAACTACTACGAATATTTTTATACATACAGGAACTTTTCCCATTTCTTTGATCATTTTTTGGCCATAGGCCTAGAAGCAGCATGGTTGGGTTGAAAGGCATGCACTATTTATTAACTTTTGTGTAAAATTCAAAAATGTTTTGCAAAATATTTGCAGCTATTCACTGACTCACCAACAATGTGCCCCTCCAACATTTATAATTTTCCTTTTTGGGTCATTTTTGCCACTCCAATGGGTATGATGTAAAATCTGAGAATTGCTTTAATTTCCAATTTTCTAGTTAATAGTGATTTAGAGCATTTATTTCTGAATGACTATAGATAGCCTGGGTTTCTTCTCTTAAGAATTATCCGCTCATATCCTTAGACCATTTGTCAAGTGAGGACTGGATCTTATTCATATAAATTTGAATCAGTTCTTCACGTATATCTTAGAAATGAGACCTTTACTGGAGAAATTTTCTACAAAACTAATTTTCCTCAGCTGTTTCCCTTTTAATCTTAGCTTTACTGGATTTGTTTGTACAAAACAATTTGATTTTATATATTGAAAATTATCAATTTTATCTTCTGGGATTCTCTCTATCCCTTCTTTGGCCATGAATGTTTTTTTCTTTCCATAGATCTGACAGTAGTAATTCTCAAAATAATTTGGTACCACTTAAAAAACAGAGAGATCCATAGTGCAATAATTTAAGTGTACAATAGCCAGAAAAAAAATATATCCTGTACCCTGGTATTCAATAAACATAAAGATACCAGGTACTGGGAATGGGGATTCACTATTTGACAAAAACTGCTAGGAATCTGGACAACATTATGGAAAAAATTAGATTCATATCACCACTTTACGTTGATGATCTCCATATAAATATATAACCTAGATCATAGATTAAACAATGATGGAAAATTTATTTTGTTATTTGTACCACAGTTCATTTTCAGAGAGGACTCTGAGCTCTGTGGTTTCAGCCACCTCAAAGCACAGGGTAGTCAAAGACTTTCATATAGATAATAGACATTTTACACATGAGGAATCTGAGGCTGAAGGATGTTAAGTGACTTCTTGTACCTGAAGCAAGTAGAAGAACTAAGATTTCAACACAGGTCTTCTGAAAAATACATTCCTCACATATTCATTTAAAAAAATCATCCTAAGGAAAATTTCATTTTCCAACAATTCTTCTAGCCTGCCCATGGATTGTCCCCTGCTGCTGTTATCTTTTCTTAGCCACTTTTTATGTGTCAGGGCTGAATTAAGGCTTGCTGCTTGACTCCGAGTCCTACAAAGACTGGTTTACTGCTTATTCTAGCTGATTGTCCTCTGGTATTGATATTCTGCCTCTCTTCATAGTCTTCACTCCCTTCTACTAAACCTGAGGCTCAGAATGATCGTTTTATCTTTGAAAAAGCTGATTAATATTTAAATTCACTCAACTAAATGCTATATTTTATAAAACTAAAGAGCTTGGAGCTAAAAGAGAACTCAGAGGTTACCTAGTTCAATCTTCTCCTTTCAGAGATGAAGAGACTCTTGTCTGAGGTATTATGACTTGCCCTTAGTCACTCAGGTATTAAATCCAGGCAAAGGCCAAATCTAGAGGCTCTGATTTAAAACCCAAATTTCATTTCACTTTATCAGGTGGTCTTCTCCTAGACTCCCAGCAGCTCTCCCTAGCAGAATTAAACTTTTAAAAAAATACTGATTCTAGGGGCAGCTAGGTGGAGCAGAGAGTAGAGCATCAGCCCCTGGAATCAGGAGGGCCTGAGTTCAAATCCAGCCTCAGATGCTTGACACACCAGCTGTGTGACCTTGGGCAAGTCACTTAATCCCAATTGCCCTGCCTTGCCCCCTTCAAAAAAAAAAGAATAAATTATTGATTCTATATGATTTTCACACAACATTAATTTCCTTCTCCTCTACCAACTACTCCCTTATAACAAAGAGAAATAGTTAAACAAAAGTCACCATATCAGACAAAGTGTGCTACATTCCATTCCTGGTATTCCTGAACTTTCTGCCAGGAGGAAAAAAGCATTTTTCTAAAAATCATCTATTTTCTATGAGGAATATCAGCCATTGCAAGCAATCATAGCTCAGCTGACCTTTATCACTGTTTTTATTTACATTTTTGTGGTATACACACACACACACACACACACACACACATGCACAGACACACATATAATTCTTCTGGTCCTACTTTGTTTACTCTATATCAGGTTTACATTTGTTATTCTTATGTTTCTTTAAATGCTTCACATTTGTCCTTTCTTAAAGGGCAAAAGTATTCACTTACATCCTTATCCCATAATTTGTTCAGACATTTCCCAAAGGATACCGTTTCTAATTTTTATTTAAGCAATATTTTCTTTAAAAAATTATCTTTAATGTACTGTCATGTTTCATTAAATATTTCACAATTGCATTTTAAAAAATTTAACATTCATTTAAAAAAATTTTAGTTCAAAATTCTCTCTCTCTTCCTCCCACCTCTCCACCACCCCTTGAGAAGGCAAATGACATGATATTGATTAAACATGTGAAGTCACACAAACCATACTTCCACATAAGCCAGGTTGCAAAAGAAAAACAAAAACCAAAACCTGGAAGAAAATTAAACTGAAAAAGTATGTTTCAATCTAAGCAGTATTTTCAAAGTGGCTCCTTAACACTTTAGGGAAAAAAAGAGGCCTAATAAATATTTTAAGTATACTTTCAACACACTAAATGCATAACATTTAGCTGCCCTCCCATTATATATCATGAGGAATATATATATATGTATATATATATATTTAAAATATTATGCTTCAGCATTTGGACATATTTAAAACATTCATTTGAGAGGAAGTACAGTGTAGTACAGATCAGGAAGACCTGGGTTCGTTTTGTTCCTGCTTCAGGCATTTTTCAGCTATGTGACCCTGGGTGAGCTACTATAACCTCCCTATGCCTCAGTTTCCTCATTTGAGGAGGGCTGGCTTTACAGTATATTGTATTTTTTTATCTATAATCTTATGATTAGGCTAATGTGAGAAGGAAGTGGGACAATCATATTTTATAAGCAAAGGATAACAGGCTACACCATCATATTGATAAGCTGAAGAAAGCTGTTAGCATTTGGGACATACTCCCACTGGAATGGAAAGCTTATGTGAGGTCCTAGATGGGAGTTAGACAAAGAGAAGGTATGAATGGCAATGTGTCATCAGAGAGAGTACTCACATTGGCAAAAGCCCAGATCAAATGAAGTACCAAGGAATTCCTTACAAATATTCAACATACAAAGAAAATAATGTAGAAATATTTTAGGGTATTATAAAAATATATGAAAATTAATACCTTACAAACATTGCAACTACACGAGGGCGGAGAAGCAAAAGAATGTCTAGATTAGGATAGAGATAAACAAGAAATAATTCCTAGAAATGGTGGGTTATCCTTTGGTTTTTACTGGTTGATGGCTTATTCAAATTTTCAGAAGAGGGAAAGGAATAGAAAAAGGCAGTTCTGTGCCAGGAAGTTTAAGTGTTTTCTTGGCTAAATACTTCATATTGGGGAATATAAATGTTATATGAATAGTAAATATTTATTGGATGAACGAAAAGTGAATCAAATTTTAAAAAAAATTAAAATTTAAAAAAAGGCAAGTAGATTGAATAATTTAGTAGCAAGACCACACAGATCAGAGGTGTCAAACATGCCAGGAGTACACCCAAAGTAGACTAACATGTAATTGAGAAATATTTAAAAAAATAAAAAATATAATAGAACATAGATAAAATTAACGTGTGTTTTTCTGTTTGTCCCACAGGATCCTGATATACAGCTTAGTGGCCCAAGTTTCTGTGTCTTCTTGACACCACTGATGTAGAGGATTATGTACCTGTATTCAAAGAAAATAGCAAAACACCATCAGCTTTTGAGCAGGAAGGTGACATTATGAAAGGCTATCTTGTGCACTAGGATTTTTGTGGGTTATAATATTGGTTTATATCAGCCATTCAACAAAGATTTATTAAGTGTCTCCTTTGCGCTAGGCACTGTTATACTGGGGACACAAAGAAAGACAAAAAAATCCTCTCCTTTCAAGGAGGCCACAGTCTAATGGGTGGGAAATATGTTAATGTTATTCCAGAATATTACTTTTGATTTAGAAAGAAGTAATTCTACTTAAGAAGCAGCTAATTGGTATAGTGGATAGAGTACCAGGCCTGGAGTCAAGAAGACTCATCTTTGTAAATTCAAATTTGGCCTCAGATGCTTACTAGCTATGTGACCCCTGGGGAAGTCATGGAACTTTGTTTACCTCAGTTTCTTCAACTGTAAATTGAACTGGAGAAGGAAATGACAAACATTTCAGTATCTTTGCCAAGAAAACCACAAATGGGGTCATGAAGAATCATATACAACTGAAAAACAACTGAAGAACAACGATTTTACCTAAAGTAAAACATTTTATCTTTTGTGGATCTGATAATATTCTCACAAATTTTTATTAGAATATGACTCAAAGGTAAAAGAACAGCAAGGAATAAATGTGGTTCATTTTTGCTCTTCAACAGCAGAGTGGGAAAAGTAAAATGGGGTTATACATTGTTTAGGCTCCAGAGCATTATAATTCTGCAGAAATAGCTTTCAAAGTGACACTTTCACTCTAGCATTCCTCCCCTTACACTTTGGGAAGAGACACTTATTTTTGCATAAATGATCAAAACAAGAATTTGAAAATCAGGAGACCTCTGGAGATAAAGCTGGTATTTTTTGTGGTTCCAATTTTATTTAAAACTACAATTATCCTTCTTGGAATCAGGTCACCTGTCTTCCTCTGCATATCATTTCATCATAATTTCAATGACTTCTTTGATAAAATGTATAATTACTTATTAAAGATCAAATAAAATCACACACGTAAAGTGCTTTGCATGTTTTAATGAGCAATATAAATGTTAGCTATTATTATTTAATAATCTCAATTAGAAAGATACTCAAACACCTCAATAGACTTAACATTTCTTTGATTTGGGCATTCTTGGTATAGGCAGGAACCCATCTGTGTCCTCTGATCCTTCTGATTTTTGTCTATGTTCTCTAATAAGTCCTCCATAGAATACCTGCTTAACATGCAGAAAGCCTCATTTAGATGTTTTAACAAAATTCTTCAGGTTATCAGTGCTTGTGGAAATGGCCTGGATTGGATTAGGAATATGTATTCCTCCTCATTTTGACTGGCTTACCTTCTAATCATGTGTTTTCTGGATGACATCTTTTATGCCCAGTAATGGCATTGCTGGGTCAGACGATGGGCACAGGTTATTACTTTTGGGGCATAATTTCAAATAGATTCCCAGAATGGCTGGACCAATTCACCACCTATGGCTTCTATAAAGGCACAGATCCCCAGAGCCAAACATACAATTGCACTGAAGGGGAATTTCATGAAGTCTCTATGAAAAGAGGAAAAGACTTCCAGAAGCCAAGAATGATAAGGTAGCCCTTGGGTTGTTCGTCACTATCATTGTATTTTAAGCTTAAGTCCATTCTTTCAAAGCCCCTTGTGTATGCAGAGGGAGAACACTCCTGCCCCCAGTTGAGGGGAATGTTTTTGGTAATTACTATTCTCACTATTTTTGTGTGTGTGTGTAAATACCTTTCCTAAAAGCTTATTGAGTCTGATTGGCTGGTTGCCAATGGGAAGCATAGCAATGACGGCTCATGAACTACATATTAGAAATCTAACCCCTCAAGATTACCCTTATATACCCTGAAACAGTAACATTCACCTTATGGGACTCTGGCCCACCAAAGGGAGCACAAATTATCGAAGCAGTCAGGGGGAGGGGATAACATAATTATTATCAAAATGTTTTATGTTAGAGAAAAAAAACAATATAATGGATAGCATAGGTCTTGGGAGTCAAAAAGATCTGAATTCAAGCCCAGTCTTTGACATATCAACTGTGACTCTGGGCAGGTAATTTAACATAAAAGCAGTTCAGGATACTCTTATAAGATGATAAGTTACAGAACAATTGCTGTTATGCATAGGTAGAAGGAATTTCCTCACCAGGAGTTCCCTATGCCAACGAAATCAGAGGTCTAGACAAAAAAAAATAGTACACAAAAAATAAACCTATGCTCACGTACACGTGCTTTATATTTTTCATTCCTGAAATGCTTTTCATTCTTATCATATTTAGTTATAATGTAATTTGTATTATCTATTCACTATTATTTTATTACCTTGGTAAAACCTGAGCCAACAGGAAAAAGCTCCTATGCTTTTTTTTTTTTTTACTATGCAAAGCCAACTTCATGCATCAAATAATACCTCGGATGGTGTCAAAATATGTGCAGAAAGACAAATAGCACCCACCTCTCCTCAATAATTAAGCTGCTACATAGCCCTGTGATGATGAACATATCGGATTATTGAAGGAACTGTTGAATCAAAACAGGACAGCAGAGATCAATCAAAGTCAAGGTCTCCACAGGAGCCCAGGAACATTTTAAGCTGCTGGAGCTCATTCCCACAGTGTCTGAAGGAATCCAAAGTGGCTGTTAATTATTTTATTTTTATTTTTTTTAAACAAAAAATGAGCAACTCAGAATATCTCCCTTCTCCTTTTAAAAAACTATTTTTAAGTTTAGTTTTCCCAACAAAAAGGCTAAGAGAAATGGGTACACAAAGAGGGAAGAGCATTTTGCTGCTATCTCCCAATTGAGCTCTAATCTAGCCCATATGTGAGTTGTAATTCTGAAGAAAAAGTTACTGTTTTGGTTTTTTATTAGTCATGAAACAATATTTCTTTGAGAAATATTTTTCCATTTGGTGAAATACATCACGTGTACAAAAATACATGAAGACTTGTATGCACATACTACACACACAGCGGCACAATATAGCTTTGACTAACAAAAGTGAATCAGAGTTGGAAGGCTCCTAAAAGGTCATTTAATCTAGAGGTCAAGCTGTCCTTGACCAAGAAACTCTACTACAATATACCTAAGTAGTCACTTTACCTTTGCTTGAAGTCTTCAAGCAAAGGTCAACACCGGGCCATGTTTTTCTGTTGTCATATTCAATATTTTTAACGTTAGTTTCCAGGCCATGATTTCAGCTATTACAGTTTATCTAAATCTCTGTAACTGAACCAGGGATTACCTACTCTCTTTTTTGGCAGCACCATTTATGGTCCAGAGGTGAGTTTTGCAATTGCCACTTAGCTGACCTGCCTATTTATATTTTGATACCCTTTTCCTAGAATTTGAGTTACTACAGAAATGTTCTCACTTTCTTTCTCCCCCCACCCCCTACCTCCCTACAACTATCTGTGTTGTTATTGCTTCAGTCATGTCTGACTCTTTGTGAACCCATTTGGGGTTTTCTTGGCAAAGATACGGGAGTGGTTTGCCATTTCCTTCTCCAGCTCATTTTAGAGATGAGAACATTGAGGCAAATGGGGTTAAGTAGCTTGCCCAGGGTCACACAGCTAATAAGTGTTTGAGGCTGAATCTGAATTTAGGAAGATGTCTTCCTGATTTCGGGTCTGACACTCTATCCATTGTGCCCCCTAGCTACCCCTGAGTGGGGGCTAGAGTAGAATAAAAAGAGAGGGTTAGATTGCCTTTGGGGAACTGCAACATTCTTTCAATGATACAAAGCCCTTCCTGACACTGAAGGCCCATCGTTTTAATACTGTATTCTTTCAGAGCTGTTACATAGATTCAATTATGGAACATTACAGTCTCTGAAGAAATGAAATTGAAGAATTGCTGACAGGATAATGTAGGGGTGCATGGACATGAAAACGTAGCAAACTATTGTAAAGAATTATGCCTAAGAACTAGGATAAAAGATATCAAAGAAATATATAAATGAAAAAGAAGTGCTAGACACAAAGGCAAATGTGACATAACAGAGAAACACCCCATACATTCCATTAGCATCAGTGTGATATCAAGAAATAACAAGGAAAGTTTTTAGTTTAGGTGGTATGCCTGTGGAGAACAAGGAAGAGAATCTGTCACAATGGGAAGGCAAGGATGAGTTTCAACCTGTATTCTTGGAGGGAATATCCACATTAATGAAAGCACAAATCCATTTGAGTAACTGGGCATGTATACTATGCTAAAGGCAAAGTAGGTAACAGTATAAAGGCGAAGAAATACTAACGTTCTGGTGCCACTTTTGGTTGTGAGGGATAAAGTTTAATTGTATGTAATTAAAATGGGACAAACTCTTTCTTTTTTCCCCTTCTTGGGCTCCAAAATGTCTTTTGAAGGAACAAGAGAGAAAGGGAAGCACATAAATTGTTGGATGGGCAACGAGAAAGATTACAATGAAAGAATGACTGAAGGATGGAGAAAAGAATGATGCAAATGGAATAAATAAAATGTACTTGATTGAGAAAGAAAAACAGCTTCAGTTTTAATGCCAACTCTACCAACCAATAACACAAAACTCGATTAATTAGTACTCATATTGAACTGGTTATAATTTGGGTATAAGATGGAAGAATGTGTATGTGTACATATCTATCTATCTATCTATATGCACACACACATACATACATACATGTAAACCAAATCCATGGAAAAGGGGAAAATAAGACTTAGGCAGTGAACAAAAGCAGATAACTTGCTACAATAAAGGCAGCAAGATTTTCCCCATGTTTGCAGCACCAAAAATTATGCAAATAACTACAGTTTTTCCTCACAAATTAGACTTTTACATCATGAATATAGATTGTGAAATTATAATATTTCTGAGTTTCCTTTTTTAAAATCAAATTGTTGCCAATCACAAATCAGTAAAATGTGGCAGAAGGGCAAGGGCAAAGAGACAATTTTTTAAAATTTGAGTAACAACCTGAAGAAAGACGATAAAAAAATACATAGATAAAAATGGAAGGGAAATTTTATTCTTGCTTAAAACTTCATGTTTACTTGAAATGAGTTATTAAACTCTTGTTTCAGAGACACTTTTAAAAATGATATGTACTGAACAGAAATCCTAATGAACAGAAAGGATGTTTTTAGCATGCTTAACAACAAACTCCATATTCTCTAATGCAGAATATAATTTGCTCTGAAACCAAGGATTAATATAACTGACAAGGACCATTCACAAACATTCTGAGTGACACTCTCAACACCCTCCTTCCTTCTTTTTCCTTATTGGAAATATCTGGGAGCTCACTAGATTCCATTCAGATATCCTATATCTATTTGGGCTTAACATCACTGTTTATAGATGCTTAAAGCACTACACTGAATGATCTAGGTCTCAGGAATTGGGGGCATCTGCTTTTTAAATTTTGTTCAGGGAAAAAAAAGATCTGCACTGGGCATTCCCAAATTTACCATGGTGTTTATGCGCTCCAATAGATGGAAATGCTAAGTTTTCTCTTCTCAAAGAGAGGCCTACCTCACTTTAGTTACAACATTCTGTAAGGCACTGATGACTAATCATTATCAAGGGATATAATCTATCCAATTAGATCTTCCTGTATATCAAAAAATCTTGGTCATGGGACTTTGATAGAATAGAGTTGTTTCTGCATAGATGCAGGTAGGCTTACTTAGATACTATATGCAGTACTTATTATTAGCCTAGAATCAATATGCAAATAAACATTGGAACAATAAAACAATATATAATAAAACATCTATTTAAGTGACTATAAGCCTGCAGGGTCTCTTAGGTGCTGGGAGTCCTCAAACATAGAAGTGATTTGAACCCAGGACATATAGGAAGTACATAATTTGAATGTAGTTCTCCCAAGCTGCTCTATTCTGTGAGTGTGCAAAGGAACCCGCAGCTGATGCTCTCAACTTATGCTTCTAGTTACCAAAATGAAGACCCAGAAACTCCACAGGAATTCTAAACTGAACTCACAGCAGAGTGAAATGGATGCAGGATCTGGGTGGGCTTGAGTTAGAAGCTGCCACAGCTGCAGTTGTTCTCAGTCTTGGCTTTTTTTTTTTTCACCAGCAGGCACCACAAATATCTTAATCTCAGGCTAGGACATCAACAAAGAGCAATGAGTGGACTCGGAAAGCAATTCCAGCAAAGAGAAGCCTGCCCTTGACAAGTGGTTACCAGCAGCCCTCTTTCTCTGCTTTGCTTTCCTACTTCTCCATTACAACCTCATTTTCTACCACTTTCTGTTGCCACCCTGTTTCTCACTTTTGCACTTATCCCCTAAGCCCACCAAGGTTGGGGAGAAGGCCATGAGGTGGGCTACCCAAGTAATCCCCAAACCAACCCCATAAAACCTACTCTCAGCAAGGAAGCATCCCCTCGTTCTACTCAACGTTATCCACACCACTCAATGCCAGCTCCACAGTGGCAAACACATGACACTCTTTTAGAGCCCTGCAGGAAATTCACAACTATTCACAGCTGTGAGTCCTTTTCACCTGGGGGCACAGCTGCTGCCTCTTCAGAGTCTGTCAATAAAAGCAAGTGGTCCAAATCTAGGATCTGATCACTTCTCAAGCTACTTCGTGTAGGGGAAAAGGAACTCCAATAATTCTCACCTTTGCCAAAAACACTGCAATTGTCAATTATTTTAATTTCTCCTTAGAACCAAGCACCTAAGATTTAAAATTGTGTATCTTTTTAAAAAAGTCTGAATCCCAAAACATTTTGAGTTAGCATATCCTCTACTAAACAGGAACTAGAGTTGCAATATAAGATATTGCTTTTCTGTATACTATCTTGACTTATAGGAACTCATAAACCTTTACACTCCACGACTATTATTTCTAAACTGGCCTGAAGGACCAAAAACAACAACAAAAAAAACAAAAGAAAGAAACAACTAAAAAGTATTCTTTTATAGCTCAGCAAGAAAAGGGGAAAGAAAACTTTGTCACCTGAACCATAATATCAGAATAATGACAATAATAAAGATGGATTTGTGACAGCTTTTTCTATCATATTTGAGCCAAGAAGGGCATCTCTTTTGCATTGATTTTAGATGCACTATGATATAAACTTGGAGATACAAAGTTTAGGGCACAGTATCTGGAGTCAGAAGACTTAAGTTCAAAACCTGCCTTAAACACTGAGTGTTCCTAAAGTCTGGACACATAGGCAAAAATGCATATTTTGGAGAAATGAAGTGAATGGAATTTTCAACAACATTTTATTTAATTGGAATATTAACAAATAACATCCTCAATACTATTTCCATCATTTGTGATGCAAAGGTTGATGCACTTTGCAAGATTCACGTGAACTTGATGCAGTAACTCCACATTTCCTGTGTCCAGGCTTTAGGAACAGCCTGTAATTTTGGGCAAGTAATTTAATCTCTGCCTCAGTTTCTTCATCTGTAAAATGAGGATAATGCACCTACCTCACAGAGTTGTTATAAGGATGGAATGAGACAAAATTTGTAGAGCATTTTGAAAACCCTAAAATGATATGTAAATGACAGTTACTGCTTTTATTAAAATGAGACAAAACCCAAACCTCTGGCGGCCCGACAAGATGACTCAGGAGCTCACTGGTGGAAGTATTATTACAACTGACACATTTTCTTATTACTGTGACTTCTCCCTGGGGTGTAAGATAATCTTGGCAAAACTAATTCTTGTCTTAGTTTTCACCTTTAGACCTTTCAGTTTCTTTTGACCATGATTCACACATGTAGGTCAAGAACCACCTATACATAGCAGGCAGTATCAAATAACAAGGAAGGAGAGAAGGCAATCTCTGATTTATCACTTCCTGCATTTGGGATCAAGTTCATCAACCTGACACCTCCTACCCCCTTTAACACTTAATGTTGGCCCCCTACATCCCATCACCCTCCATTTGACTCCCCAGTCTGCAGACCATTAGAACATGCCTTTTTGATTATACACCTCCTTGCTAGCCCAGTCTTATGGTTGACAATCCCCGGAGGGACATGTGATACGTCGGTTAAATCCCTTTTTACTGATATGGTAAAACACCTGGTCTTACAAGCTCTTTGAGTGACAAGCATGGCATAGTGGATAGAATGATGGACTTGGAGTCAAGAAAGACTTGGGTTTATATCCTGTCTCAGACAAACATCTGTGCTATCCTGGACAAATCGCTTAACCCTCTGGCCCTCAGTTTCTCCCTTTGTAAAAAGAGGGGTTTAGTTGAGAGGGGTTTTTTGTGTTTCTGAATATGTAATCCCATTCTTCTTCCTTGCCACCTCCCTCTCGGTACAAAATACAATGCAAGAAATTGAACTACCATTAAACGGGGAGGGGGGGAAACAAAACATGTCTTGTGAAAGCCTGCATCAAATCTACTGAAATTCAGATAGAATGATCACTAGCAACTGATCTTTCCTTTTACCTGATTTCAGATTCCATAAAGGTACACAATATCTCTCAGTGGGAGGATGGAATTATCTATGGTATGGGAGAAATGAATGATAGTTGGATTTTCTGATAATTTATGGAACCATGAAACGTGGCTTCCAAGCAAGTGGCAGAGACTAGAATCCACATTTCAGACACACAGGATTAACTGCTTATAAAATATATCTCTTTACTCACACAACAGATCTTTTAGGGCATTACAATATCAGTAAGTTTGGTCACAAACCCTATAAAAAATCAACCCAATGCTTAAATACCTGTGCTAATCAGTGTTAAAAGACAGAGAGGAAGCTTGGTGTGGTCGATATTGTTGGATTTGGAGTCAGGGAAACCTGGTTCGAATCCTACTTGAGTTTTTGCTAGCTATGATGTGACATTGGGCAAATCATTTAATCTCTCTCAGCCCCAATGTCCTCAGCTCTAAAACAGGGTTAATAATAGCATTATTAACTCACAGGGATTTTGCAAGAATCAAATGAGATAACATATGAAAAGTGCTCTGTAAATCATGAAATGCTATAGAAATGCTACATACTATTACTGCTATTGCTACACTTAATATTATCTAGCAAATTTACATGAACTAAGTAGAGTGTAAGGGAATTACATAATGACAGATTCTAGAGCCTGAAGAGCTCTGTGGCATCCTTCAGCATGACATGCTTATTTTATGGGCAAGTAAGCTCAGGCCCAGAGTCATTTTCCCCAAGTCATTGGGAAGTGTGTGCACAAAAAGCTAATCATTGGCAGGACTGGGAGAAAGTATCAAATGGATGCCTTCTCCTCTCTCTTTACTGTCTGCTAACCTCACTTTTTATAAAGAGGGCATGCCTCAGGCCTGAGGAAGGGTGACAAGAGCTGAAGTGGCCACAGCGGCCACCATGAAGGTGGTGGATCAAACTGGGGAAGGAGGATTTGGAATGGTACCAAGGGCCAGGAGGTAGTGACCAAGTGAAACTTGGCACCTTGAATTTGTGAATTGGGGAGGACTACCAGGATTGATATCTAGCCTTACAGTCTGCAAAGCAGTTTTGGACGTATCATCTCATCTGAGCATCACAGCTAGTTGGTGAAGTAAGTTATGAGGAATATGTTATTCCTTTACCCAGGATCACCCATATAGTGGCAGGAAAGAAATTTAGAACCCAAATCTCGTTGACCCCAAATCCAGCACTCTGCCCATTATTCTATCCCATCTGACACTACCTCACAAAAATATTGTACATGTAAAATGAATAAATGTGCATAGCAATTTTTTATATAACATAGAGTATACAAATTATGATTTTTGCAGTAGTCATCTGGTTCTTCCCATTCTACCTGAAATTATTAACATCAAGTTTCCTCCCTCATAATGGAATTAACATCAAATATACTAAAAAAAAAAGAAGTGGAGGGCATCTCAACACTGCATTCCAATTTCTTCTTCTGACTGGCTTTGTAGTAAATTATAAAGAAAACTAACTCATGCACATATAATAGATAGAAAATTCTTTTAGCTTTAAGTACTTGATAAAAGAATGGATACACAATTATATTGCGGCTAACTCATTTTTGGAAGGCAACAAAGACTTATGTAAATTTAAGTAATAAATCATTGATTTTATGGGAAATCAAAAGCTTATCAACCTATCATACAATGAAGCCCATTTGGCTTTCTCTGACAAAGAAGCAAAGTACAAAGGGAATTTATTCACTTGCGAAGTTTAGTATCCTATATGAATACTGAAATGATGGACACAAGCATGGCATTATGCTACATACTCGATGTCTCTGCAGTAGTCATGATTTTAAATATCCTGTCTGCTCCATTCACAAATGACACAAAAATGAATGATGTCCTTTGTTGCCCAATATGTCCTATTATTTAGTTTGTATGTAAGGTCCCTGGAATTATATAGCACCCTTAAAGAATGATTCTCCAAAAGAGTCTGGATGCTACAAACCAAAGTAAGCTCAGCTGTACAAAGTGGGCACATATATAGAGTTCAAGTCAATGAATGAAATCTTGCCCCAAGAGGCTAACATGAGGGATAGGATGCATTCTCTTTGCCATTTATGCCTTCTATTGTAGTTCTCAGATGGTATACCATGGGATTGTATTGCCATGGTGGTCCTCTCTTGGTGCCCACCTTCCCTTGAACTCTCATGAGGGCCAGACTCTGCAGAGGATGGACTGCTTCTTCTGGTGATGTAAAGCAGAACTGTCCACAATACCCAATGCTAAGGATGCCAAAATAATTTTGATCCAGGTGCACAGGGCTAGTTACATCAATGCTAAGATTCACCACAGGTTATGTTACTTGAAAAATTAAATTATTAGCTCTACACCTGAGGGCCAAGGGAAACAATTCATTACATTTTAACAAGCTTCTGTGTATTTGCTGCAAGTGAAAAGAGGGAAAACATGGCAGAGATGATTATAATTTGAAACGCAGCTTGTTTGGGTTCTTTGGCCATCTCTGGTTCGGGGAATAAAAAGTCAATTAAGACAAAAAGATAGAAACATGGATATGTTAATTCTGAGTAATTAGGAACAGCTCAGCTAACAAATAACCTCTTGGGGCCACCAGAATGCTGCAGGTGCTTGTCCTTCTGTCAGAAGTGTCAGAAGTTGCCTGAAAGGACCAGAGCCAGATGAGCATCAGATGCTTTTGTTAGGAGTTTCTCCAGTCAAGTGTTGGGCTGTTGACTGCAGAGAGAAGTCAAGGGATGGTGCACTAAGCAAGGAGTTGGAGAACAGTATTTACCTAGCCACATTATCCTAAGTTTACCAAGTATATGTAACTAATTGTAGTCTGTGGGTCTTGTCCTTTACTTCTGCTCACACATTCAGTTTATAATAGCCTGTCTTTTGCAATTTTGTCGTGACTAGATTTTCCAACTAGTTGTATTCAGCTATGGTGTGTAGCTTTAGTACTGAAAAATAATGCACTTATGGCTTTCACATCATGGGGGACAGGGGTGTGGCACCCTTGTGATCTGGAAAATCCACCTAAAATATGTTAATATTATACAATACTACACATGCATTTTATGCATTTCTGAATTTCTAAACTTTTCCTGTGTTGCCTATTGGCCCTTCATGTGTTGTCTGTGGCTTCTGCAAAACTCCCCCCAAATTCCCATTTAATTTCTTATACTGACCAGTGATACATTGAAACTGCAATGGGGAAAGTCATGATGTAGAAGGAATAACTGTGCTATCCTTTATTACTGTTATTGCTGTTGGATTTTTTTTTTTTGCATAAGGAAGTCAACTGGATTCATAGTCACTGAGTTTTGAGATAATAAAAAGAAGTACCATTATTAACAACACAAACCCAAACACCACCTTCCGCCAAATGTACGAGGCCCAGAATGTCTAATAGTATGCTAATGAACAGCATGAAATGCAGCTCCCATTCAGCAGCTTGACCACAAATGAATGAGAACAGTAATGCGCTTGGACAATAAGTTTGAAGGCACCATGGAAGCCTAAGAAGAGACACATTTCAGAGTTTTAATACATCTACACTGACAAAGGAGAAGGGTGGCTAAATTAGCTCTATTGAAGAGTTCAGGATTCCTAAGAGGGCCACCTGAAAATTACATTTAATATGCTAACACTATTACCAGGATATCTCTCCTCTCCCCCATAAAGGTCTTGCTAACAGTAATTAAATTTTAAGACAGTCAGATCTGGAAAGAAATAAAAGTACAGTGAAAATACGATTATGATGACTAGAGGAGGCCATCCTTTTCAAATACTAATTAAAAAAAAAGATTGAATTTGTACTACCTAGGGACACCAAAGCTGGTCACGTCTATATTAAATTATACTTAATCACACCTATGTTCTCAAAAACCTAATGCACTTACACAAAAATGCCGAGGACTTCAAAAATATGTTAATGGAATTCTAAATAAATGTGCTTTTCCCCTTTATCAATAGAAACATATATAGTAGAAGGAAAAGAAAGCCCTGCAGACATGGTAGAGATTACACAGCAGGCCATCCAGAAGGAATAATTGCATTTGGGTCAATAAATTAATTAAGATTGCCAGGGTCTCTTTACAGTCATGGTGTTGCTTTAGATGTGTACTTCCAGGTTTCTATAAAGAATTGATCTTTTTTTTTAAAGAGCAAATCCTAAAAAAAAAAAAATTGAACATGCCCTGGAAAATTATTTTTCATTTTGTCATTTACAGATAGAAAACCTGTATATTAAATGACAAGGAAATCTTGTCAAGCCATTTATTTAAATAAATATTAAATGAACTCATTTGTGACAGATGTTTGGATAATATCTAGGAACTTAATGGAGCTCTATCACTTACCAGATGTTCTAGCATTTATTCTTCCTTAGCACCTTGGTCCCTTGGTCATGAGCTTCTACTTTTATCAACTAATGCATTAAACATTCACAAAATTCTCAAAGGAGAATTCTAAGAAGTTAAGCAATAAAAACCTAAGAGAACATTTATTTTTGACATACTAAATTAGTTTTAAAAAACCCTTAAGTTTAATATTTCATAATGGAAGTAAGACTAGAAATTTGGAGAAGAGAATTAGAGGTGA
Organism: Trichosurus vulpecula; assembly: GCF_011100635.1. Lineage (NCBI taxonomy): Eukaryota > Metazoa > Chordata > Mammalia > Diprotodontia > Phalangeridae > Trichosurus > Trichosurus vulpecula. Next base: position 365,018,856 of record NC_050576.1, on the reverse strand, counting down.
ATAAGGAAGAATAGAGGAAATGGAGAGAAAGAATTATGGGACTTGAAGAGATATTAAATACCACTCAGTTCATCTCCCCAATTTTATAGATGAGAAAACTGAAGGACAGAAATGTTAAATGATTTCTCCAAGTTCACATGAAGTTATTTGGGAAGTCTACTGGAAGACATCTTGCTTATTCATTTCAATGTGGTAGTATTGTCATTAACAGTTGGCACCTTACTACATTCCACTTTTTAATATATTATCTGGATACCAAATAGACTATGCCTTATTTTAGCATGTGCCAAGCAAAGGTAAGTACAGAATAAGATGCTTTGCAGATATGACTAAGAAAGCAGCTGCCCAATCAATGATGAAGCAGGATCACTCACGATTTGATTTTTATGTACCCCAAGAGTTAAGACAGAAGAAGGGCTGAGAGCAGGGAAATGAGAAAAGCAAATAGGGTCCTTTCCTCTGCTAAGATGTAAAAAGATAATTAGATCTAGGAGAGCTGAGGCCTATGGGAGACTGATAAAATTAATAGCTAATATTTACATAGTATTTTATGATATAAAAAGTGATTTGATTTGTAATCTCATTTGGGAAAAAACTGCAAGGGTTTTTGATGTCAAGTTGCTTTGATCCTAGAAGCAAAAGTTAAAATGTTGTATAGAGTTCAGAGGTTCTAGAAGAACCTATAGTGACTAGTGGTACAAAGATGTAAGATATGCTGAAATAATATTTCAACTCAAGATTGGCTTATGAGAAGACAAGTGTGAAAATGGAGGAAAGACCAGAAGCAGAGATTGGAAAAGATTAAGGATTAGTAAGAAAGATCTTTAAAAGTTATCAGATATCTGTTCTTCTTATTAAAAATCAACTTATTCTAAAAGTTCAACTTTCCTAATACAATATTTAATTGGACAGAAAAATGCTTATGCTATTTTAGGTTATATTATGCTTAGTTATTTCAATAAAATTCTACTTTTTAAATAACAATTTAAATTCAATGAATAAAAATGACTTTCTTTTGGACAATTTTGGGAAGTCACCTGATGGCAGCTTACCCTAATGATATGTCAATTATAGAGATAGAGATGGGTTAAGTGATTTTATTGACAGAGAGCAGTGGTTCTCAAAATGTGGTCTGCAGACCCCTGGGAGTTCCTCGGACTCTTTCAGGGGATCCATGATGTTAAAACCACTTTTAATAATATTATGAAGACATTACTTGTCTTTTAAAATACTCTACTTTTCCAACAATATATCTATATGAGGCCAGATTTTCTCCATACACTTCAGCCAAAACAACATATAGCACCAGACAGAATGTACAAGCAGATTTGAGAATCCAGCTGCCTTCTATTATGCCATACACTAAAGAGATTTGCAAAAACATGTAAAACAAGTTTTTGTAATTACATGTAATGGTTTATTGTTGTCATTTAAAAATGAATGAATAAATATTTTAACACATTGGTTTTAATTTCTAATATGGTAAATTTTTAGATACCCAAAATAAACAAAAGCTCTTTGAGGTCCTCTGTAATTTTTAGGTACAATAGGCTTCTGAGGCCAAAAAATTTTTGTGCCATTTATATAGAAAACTTCCAGGTGAGGGAACTCCCTCTACTAATATATCAGCACCTTCTTTGCAATTTATAGTCTAAAAGAGTTGCCTGGGCATTTAGAAATTAAGTGATTTACTCAGTGTCACAAAGCAGTATGTTAACCCCAGTCTTCCCAACTTTGAGATCTATTCTCTTTCAACTTTGCCAACTAAGACTACATCTTAGGAGGAAATAATTAGATTTATGAGCAAGAGCCATATAATTCAAACCCAGTAAAATAACAGGAGATATTTTGTATTAACAAAATTAAATGCTGTCCCTGAAAGCTATGATTAATTCTTTTTGAATCAGTAGAATGCTGCACTGTATTTCAATTATCATAGACTGATGGGATTAATTAAGTTGAGAAATATTTATAGAATACCTACTATATTATGTTATTTTGGTTGTTTAGACATTTTCCGGTCATTGTCTGACTCATTGTGATCCTATTTTGAGAGTTTCTTGGCAAAGATAGTGGAGTAGTTTGCCATTTCCTTTTGTAGCTCATTTTACAGATGATGAAACTGAAGCAAACAGAGTTAAGTGACTTGCCCAGGATCACACAGCTAGTGTCTGAGGACAGATGTGAGCTCAGGAAGATGAGTCTTCCTCACTATAAGCTCTGCATTCTATCCATTGAGTTACCTAACTGGCCCTATTATTTCATTTATGGAGTCTCCAAGATGAATAAAGCATAGTTCCTCCTCTTAAGGAGTTTATAATCTAGTAGTAGATTTTAAGCAAACACACAAATAAGTGCAATACAATGCAAAATATGTTTACATATATCTAGGGACACATACACAATCATCTCCAATACACTAGTCCAATAATGAAGAATTTTGAATATTTTTGTAAGTCTTTAAAAATAGTTTTCATTTCATAATAAATACTTACTGATTAACATGTCACAGACTATTACTTGCCTGAGGGAAGGAGTTATTTCTAACAATCATTTAGATGCCTGTTTCAAAATACACTCTTTTTGTATTGATTTTTGAGTTATTAAGAATATCTTGCTTTGCTCTACATAAACAATTTGGTGAAATCCAAGCCAGTGTCCAATTTCTTCAGTCTTCTTTTCCTTTTAGAATGTTATTCTTTAGTTTGGTTGTTTTTTTAGATTTTTTCCCATCAATAATTTTTTTAAACATTCCATAAATGTATGTTTTATAAAATAAAAAAAAAACTTCTATTAGAGTAACATTTCTTTCCTTTTAAGTATCATCTGCACATATTTGAGGAGTGTAGTCATGTCTCGATATAGCCATGGCTTTGCCAAGTTATACATATTTAATTCTTTTAATCTTTCCTCATAAGTCAGACCCTCCAAACTCCTAATAGTTTCTGTTGTTCTTCTCTGAAGTCTCTCCAGTTCATCTAGAACTCTGTAGTATTCCAATACTAAGAACTGGATACTGTACAAATGGGGTCTCAGCAGAGTTGCAAGAAAAAGAGACATCATTTATAACTGTCATACCCTCATAACTACTGCAGTACACTCACAAAACAAATATTTATCATTCCATTACCTGTAGTTGCTGAATGAGGAGTGAAAGAAAACCTATTCTAGAATAGATTTACTAAAACAAACAAACACACAAAAAAAACCAGTATGAGAAGATTAAGCGAATATCATTTAAAATGTCATTTGTTTATATCAGACAGAATGCTAATAGTTATCAGCTGAAGTGGAATGAGAGATGTTTGAGAGTTGAAGCAATTAGACAAAAAGCCGGGAAAGAATAGCATATTTGGAATTCCTGCCCTTTGCCATCCAACCTTTGCATACCTTATCCCAGCTATGGCTCATTTATCTTACATTTCCAGAAATTTTAGGATGGTCTGTAACAACAATGCTACTTGCTGCTACTGTGGCTGTATAAGACCAATAACACCAGCACACAGGAGGGCTGCTAGCATAGGTCCTCTGAAATGCTTTTCTAAGGAAAGCAACTTAAAGGGGTTTACAATCTCACTTTAATTAAACATACATATATCCTTCACTTAGTTCAGGGGAAAAAGTCAGCACCCTGAACTTCAGAGCAAATACAAACAGAAATTACAAACAGAAATTATAAACAGAGCAAAATAACACAAATCAACACGCTCAATCTGTCTGACCACAGCAATACATACACAATTACCAGAGAGAGAAGCACCAACATCTGGGTTTTCAAAGCTGGGGGGCTCCTTAACGGCTACCTAGAGTCTCGTCTGGTCAAATCATGCTATACTCTTCCAGTGAGTGATCCCCAAACAATATGCTAACCTCAGAGTATATATATACTTCTTCAAGGTCAAAGGGCTTCACACCTCTCCAGGGCTTTACATCTCTAGTGACTTAATTAGCAAAAGGGTGTGAGTCTTCCTACAAATAAAGGTAAGACTCAATCAAAAGTATATGATTATTTTAGTGCTGAGAAGTACTCCAAAACAAAAGACAACAAAAAGTCCCACTTTGGTTGCCATTCGGTCATTTGGTCGGAGTCCCTTTATAACAAACTCCACAGAGTTTCTACCCAGGCACATAAGAAAGTCAACATGGTCAATACTTTATCATATTTCTTCAAAATGTCATGCTTTTTCATAGACATATTAAGCTTCAAAGTAATCAGAAGTATGCAAAGGCAGAGACTATTTTGGTTCCAATCTATATGTAAAATAATCCAACACTAGTAATCAAAGTAAATGCAACATGTCAAAATCTAGTCAAATGTATCTAAGAATTTAATGACATTTAAGTCATCTGACATTGTAAGGATACTTTAAAAATATTAACCAAGATGGACATTTTGCAATCTGTGCTGTTCTTCTCGTAACATGTAAAAGAGATGGTCATTTACAAGCACTGGTTACGAATGAAAGAATCTGAAAACTGTGCAACCAGAGGAGAAAACTTCAGATTAAAAATCAGGCATTTGGTTTACCAAGGAACTCATGTTAAAGCGTGAAAGCATATTGCTAATCGACAATGGAGTTTTGCATATGTTTCTTTTCTTCTAAAACAAAAACAGAGGAAATGAATGAATGAAAAGACAAAACACAAAATTATATGGATGGGTAAGGAACAAGAGAAGGGAAAAAAGAGGAATAAATTTTAAAGAAACTTGTAGATCAGAAAGGCAAATAATGTTCAGACAGAACCTATTCAGTGCATGAAGGTTGGCTAGACTGGAAGTTTCAATGTGAGCAAGGAGTATGTCTTAACTATTTTTCAGCATATTTTATACTTCCTCTGGGGCCAGAACAGTGTTGTTTGCAACACTTGTTTGTTGAAAGGTTGACTAGGGTAACTACTGGCCAGAAGAAATTAAGGTATGCTACAGATAGCTGTTTCGGGGAGGAAAGATCTTCACTCATATCTCTGGTAGCCAGTTGGCAGTTTCTTTTCCATGAGAGAACACCCATACGATCATAAGTATGTATTTTGGATCACATCTCCTGTCTCCCAATCCCATCCCTGCTCTTTCATTGGATTACACATGCTTTGGACCCACTTTCTTCTCTTCACAGCTTGATCTTAATCCATTATACACTATTCTCTATCATCAAATCCCTTGTCACCTTTTCCAACAACCACATATGTTTTACTAAACCTACCCTGCCTAGCACCTACCATCTGTTTTCTGCGATTTTACTTACAACTGTGGAATACTGCAGTATGAAGTCACACACAAGCCATTCACTAAATGATGAATTAATGTTATATGAATTAATGGCATATGAATTAACATGAATTGATGAATTAAATGAATTACCATTATATTATTTCAATTAGGGTCTTACTATGCCACGGAAATTCTTCTGTTCTTCCTTGATTGATTCCCTTTCACATTCACCTTGACTGATAGACTGTCACATTCCTACATGAGGTCTTCCAAACTTTCTGCTCAAGTCACCTAGGCTTTTCTCCCCCATTTCTCTCTTAGCAGAGGGCTTTATCTCCTAAAAAAGGTCATCTGTTGTAACTCACAGAATCACAGAATTAGTTGGAAGAGACTTCAGTGGCCACCTACTCCTAACCAAAGCCCAAAATGAATCACTAACATATACCTGACAAGGGATCATCTATGTTCTAAGTTTTTATGACATAGTTATCCTGCTTCTTCTCCCACATCTCTAAGTGCTCCTTCTAAATCTGCTTTGCTAAATCTTCATCATCTATAATACTCTTGAACTATGGGAGTACCCCAAAGCTTTGCCTGGGCCTTCTTTTCTTTTCTCTCTGAAAACTCTCACTTGACAATCTCATCGACTCTCATTGGTTCCATTACAATCTCTATGTAGTTGACTCCTAACTTCATTGCCAGGGTTGGCTGGACATTTGTCCCTGGATTTCACATTGGCATTTCAAACTTGACATATACAAAAGGAAACTCCCTCATTTCTGTTAAGGTCATCATCATCTTTCCAGCCACTCAGGTTTACAACCTTAGAGTCGTCTTTGAGTTTTCTCTATACAGGACACCCTCCCCTGACTCCCATCTAGTCTGTGGCTAACTCTTGTTGAGTGCACCCATACGACATCACTCAAATCTGTCCACTTCTTTCCACTTATATTATTATCTCACTGGTTCAGAACCTTTTCATTTTTTGCTTTGACTATTGTAATAGCTTCCAAATTGGTCTGATTTTTCTTCCTCCATACTATCCCCTTGTTCCAAAATCTTTATGGCTTGCTATTGCCATTAGGAAAAAATATATAAACTCATGGGCTTGGCATTTAAACATCTATTATCAATCATTTTCACACTTGGCTTTTTTGATTTTTTTTATATGATACCCAGGTTATAAGTTATTCCTTGAATACTACATGCCACCCCCTGTCTCTGTACCTTTGCAGATTGTTCCTTATGTCTTAAGGCATTCTTTTTTCACCCCTGCCTCAGAAAATCATGTTTGCTTGAAGACTCAACTCTGATGCAAAACATCCTTGCAATTCCTTTCCTGGTCCCCAGGTGTTAGTCAAGTTTCCTCAACTTGTTTTTTATATTTGTATATTCTTTTTATCTCCCCAGCAAGTTTGTTGAGGTGAATTATTATTTCATTTATCTCTTCATTTGCCTAATGATTAGCACACGGTAGGAATAGAGAGAGAGAGGGGGCCTGGACTCATGATTTCATTTGTAAGGAGTACTCCCCAGTAAGAAAACTTCTTCTACCAAAATAGGTTGTCACCTTCTCTGCAACTTAGTCTGAAAGTACTGCCTCGAGAAATGAGATGAAATGGCTTGCCCACAATCACCCAGTGAGTATGCGCCAAAGGACAGACTTAAACAAAGGTTTTCCCAGCTTCAAAACTGGCTACCTAATGATTACACCATGCTGCATCTCTAGCACATTGCCCAAAATCAATCGATTAATCAACCAATATTTATTAAGCATCAACTATGTACGAGGCACTGTGCTAAGTGGTAGGGATACAAAAAAGAGGCTAAAAATAATTTCTGTCGCCAAGGAGCTCACAGTCGAATGGGAGAGACGACAAGCAGACAACTTTGTACAAACAAGTCATAGGCAGGTGTAACGGCAAGCAAAGTGGGACTTTTTGCTGTTTTTTCTTTTGGAGTGCTTCTTAGCACTAAGGCAATGAGGTGCCTTTGATTGAGTCTTGCCTTTGTTTGAATCAAGAGTCTTTGCTTGAATCAAAAGTCCTTGATTGGAAACAGTACATATACTCTGAGGTTAGCATTTTGCTTCAGGGCTCACTCACTGGAAGAGTGTCCCTGTGATTTGGCCAGACGAGACTCTGGGTAGCTGTTAAGGAGCCCCCCAGCTTTGAAAACCCAGATGTTGGTGCTTCTCTCTCTGGTAACTGTGTATGTATTGCTATAGTCAGACAGTTGGAAACCCATCTGTTGATTTGTGTTATTTTTCTGTTTGTAATTTCTGTTTGTATTTGCTCTGAAGTTCAGGGTGCTGACTTTCCCCCTGCCCCGAACTAAGTGAATGATATATGTATGTTTGATTAAAGTAAGATTGTTAACCCCTTAAAGTTGCTTTCCATAGTAAGGCAGATCAAAAGACCTGTGCTAGCAGCCTCCCGTGTGCTGGTGTTGTTGGTCTTACACCTCCACAGCAGCTGCAAGTAGCAAACAGGAGAAATAGGAAGTCATTAAAAAAGGGAAAGCACTAGAATTAAGAGGAGTAGGGAAAGTCATCCTGTAGAAAATGAGGCTTTAGTTGGGACTTAAAGGAAGCCAGGGAAGCCAGTATGCAGAGATGAGGAGGCAGAGCAGTCCAAGCATATTGGACAGTCAGGGAGAATGCCCAGAACCAAGGGTCTTGTTTGCGAAACAATCAGGAGGCCTGTGTCACAAGATGAAAGAGTACAAGGAGTAAGGTATAAGATGACAGGAAAGGCAGGAGGAAGCTGGGTTAGTAAGGGCTTTCAATGCCAAATACAGATTTTTGTATTTGACCTGGTGGTGATAGGGAATTTATCGAGTAGGGACAAGACATGATCTGGCCTTGAGTAGGTTCTCCTTTTGTAAAGGCTGACATTCAAACTCCCTAACCTGGCAATGAAAGTTCTCCACAGGATCCAGGCAACATGGTGGAGTAGATAGAATGTTGAAGAAATAGGTTTGCATGCTATCTCCAACACTTCCTGGATATGAGATAACGGGCATGTGATCCAAGCAGAGTGTCATCATTCGTAAAAAATGGGACAATTTCATAAATGTACATGCATACACATGCATGTACATATGCATGCATATAAGATATATGTATACGTAGCCATACCTATACATGTGTATATATACATACATGGAAACATATATATATATGTGTGTGTGTGTATGTGTGTGTGTGTGTGTGTGTGTGTGTGTGTGTGTACACATTCACACCCTCCCCCCCCATACATCATCAACCTTAATTGTACGGAAAGGCACCTGCAAACTTTAAATGCTCTATAAATGTGAACTGTCATTATTATCCTTCATTTGGCTCCAATCTATTTTTCTGCTTCCTCTACTGACTATGCTCCCTTGTCTGAATCCTGCCTTTGCAGACCAACTTTGCACCTTTGCTCCCAGTATGCTCCCCTGACCTTCAATGTCTTGTTGACGCTTCATCAGATTAACAACTGAATCTTACCCATTCTTCAAGTACCTTCTTAGGTGAAGCATTCCCCTGAACTCTTACCCACAATGATTTCCTTTCCTTCTACACTCATTTACTGTCATATGTTGTTCATTATTTTTATAGGTATAAATTCTATCTCCCCAGTTAAATTGTAAGCTTTTGTAGGATTGGGTAATGTGTTACACTTTCATATCTAGGTATCTCTTACTATCAGTATAAAGCCTTCTGCTGATTACACGCTACATAAATATTTGTTTAATAAATAAAGCCTGGAAAACACTCCAAAACCCTCAGTTTCTTATATATTAAATTTCAACTTGCCTTCAACACAGCCTTCACCATGTGGCTTTAATCAAATCTCTGTCTTTTTTTCTTCCTCTTTATTGCTCCCTTCATGTCATAGAATGTCATCTTCCTGCCTTTAGCAAATATTTGTTGGTTTGAATTAAAAAATTTCTGCCTCCAACTGTTGACCACACTTTTATTCTAAAAGCTGAGTGTACGCTGTTGTTTTTCATTTAATAGCAAGTCTTGCTCTGGGGTTCTAGGTCAATGGCCCACAGTCCACCTCAATGACTTCATGGTTGGGTAGGACAGGTTTACGTTTCCTGAACAACTAAGCAGTATGTTGTCCACAAGGATAAGTTTGATACAGTTAGAAATTATATTTAAGTCTATTTTACATTCCTTGAGTTTTTGAGTGCTCAGTCCTTACTTTTCTTTCTTCCTCTCTCTCTCATTCTCTCTCTCTCTCTCTCTCTGTGTGTCTCTGTCTCTCTGTATCTCTCTCCCTCCCTCTCTCTTTCTCTCTCCATCTCTCTCTCTTTCTCTCTCTCTCTCTCTCTAAAAACAAATGTTTCTTCCTGCTCTGGCTAGGTCCCCCTGATCACTGGCATTGACAGACCTTTGTGTATGGGAGAAAAAGCTCAGAGACAGTTTTCTCAGCCTTCAAACTGCTTCCAACTCATGTTTTCAGCCTTGTTAAATATTAATCTTCTCTTCATTCACTCACTAGGCTAGCCAAATTTGCCTTCTTGTCATACTAGCCATGTGATCCTGGGCAAGTCACTTAACATCTTTTTGCTTTAGTTTCCTATGATCCACTGCTAAAATTCCTTTTCATGAATTATTGAAAATTGTCAAGCTCACCAGGCTACACATCAGGCAGAACACATGCCAGTAATCTCAGTTACTGGGGAAGTGGAGGATAATGGCTCTCTTGAGCTTGGGAGATCGAGCCAGAATGAGTGATGTCGATCAGGTGTCTGTAGGAAGTTTGGCATCATTATGGTGAAACCATGGGAGTGGGGAAGCCACCATGCTGCCTGAGGAGAGGCAAACCAGGCCAGTTTTGAAACAGAGCAGACCAAAATTCCCATGTTGATCGTAGGGGTATCTGGCCTGTGAGTAGCCCTTGCATTTCCAGATTGAGTGAGATGGGGAGACCCAGGTTTAAAAAAAAAGAAAAAAGAAAAATAAAGGAAAAGGAAAGAAAAGATAGTGCTCATATAAAAATGGATCATGTTAGATAAATACAAGTTAATACAAAGATGAAAGTTTAAATGATTGTGCAAATTTACTCACTGTTAGTTACTCACTGTTGGTAGAGATTAGATTATTGGAAATACTGTATGAGAGGAAAATAAACAATGTATCTTGCACATAATAGCATTAACCACATACTAATTAAAGAAATTCTGAAGAATACTTTCATTTAACTTACTGCAGAAAATATTAAAACTTATTCAAAGGTTAGGACAAAAATATGTTTGTAGTACTATTAATAACACAGTTATTTGTCATTATGAAATGATTCAGTAAAGTGACATAGGCCGTTACATCATAGGATTTAGAGCTAGAAGACACCTCAGAAATGATCTAGTTGATGGTCTCTTATTTTACAGGTAAGTAAACCGAGGACCAGAGAAGTTGGGTGATTTGCCTAATGTCACACAGCTAATAAAAAGCAGAACAGGATTTGAATTCAGTTCCTTAGATTTCAAACTTAATGTTCTTTTTGAGAAAAATAATTTAAATCTAACAGCCTACCCTGAACACTTCCACATGTAAAACAGAATAGATAAAAAAGGATTATATGTGAAAGTATAAGTTTCTATTACATATAGCTCTCTTTTGTTCTGGTGTATAATAAATTCAACATGTTATTTTCAAAGATATCCTGCTTGTTTGTTTTTTTCTGAACATATTTCTGTTCTCTTTTGTGCATTAAAAAGAAATGCTTCAGTGATTCTCTTTTATTATGCCTTCTTTTGCAGGGAGAGATCAACACTATCCCTAGCTTTTCTTTTCTCCCATCCCACTATATATTTTTTTAAAAAGGTAAACAATCTTTCTAACAAATAAGCATAGTCAAGATGAATGATTCTGTGTGTCTGTGATGTCCCAAAGTGTAGGTCTCTTTCTGTGTCTTAAATCTGTCACCAGTCTGTCAGAAGCTGGGTAGCTTGCTGTATCTAGGTGGCACAGTAGACAGAGCATGGGCGTGGCCTGGAGAAGACCTGGGTTCAAATATGGCCTTAGATACTTCGTAGCTGTATTAATAAGTCGGTGGGGATAGAGGAAGGAAATCAGGAAAGGCCTCATGCAGCAGGGGGCCCCAGTTATGATGCTATATGGTAGAAAGAAAAAGGGGGTGGATTTCAGACATGATTGATCACTTGGGCAAAGCTGCAGAGGCAGAAGATAGTAGGTTGTAAATGGGGAACAGCTAGCAGGCTAGTTCGTCTGGAATGCAGAATCTGTGAAGGGTAGCACCATGAAATAATACTAGAAATGTAGACGGGAGCCAGAACACGGAAAGCTTTAAATGCCAGACAGAGGATATCGTATTTTATCTTAGTAGTAATAGGGAGCCATTGAGGATTTTTTTTTAAATTAGAAGGCACAGAGTAGAACTTAAGATTATAGCTGTCTAACATAGCATAAATGCCACAATAATTTATAAAGAGAGAATAAATATATGACTCTGAAACAGGAGCTGAAACAAGTCAGGGCATTTTGAAACATTACAGTTAAGTTAGCCATCTAAGTAGTTTAGTGTTTTTCACATACATTAGGTGACCATCTTATGGGATTGAGGAGCTCAGATCAAAAATTTCCTCTGTGTTAAGAAACGCATGAAAAAATAAATACGGGGAGAAAATCATCAGCTTTCCCCCCAGTGTCAAAACATTGTTTAGACATTTAGATAGGAAGTATTTTTGGATTCTGTCTCATTACCAACTTTCTCAACTAAAGTTCTCACAAGAAAGTTAATTTAGCTTCTTTAGGTTCACATTCTTTGTGAACAGGAAGCTTAACATACAGAGGATATATAATGAGCCCATATTAACTGTGCTACACAAAACTGAAAATTTGTGTCTTTTTTTTCCTCCTGAAGTCTGTAACCTTAGCATTACAAATATTAAATCTGTTTCTCTGATTCTCTGAGGCATTGGAGTTGCTGAGAGTTTCATGCTAAGATCACGTCTGTGGGGCACAGAGCAAGGCAAGAGATGATTTTAATGTAGCTTTTGCAATTAGCACCTAATTAATGAGGTGTGAAGCATTAGTGACCTGAGGTGCAGTGATATTAGACAGTATCATATTATTGTATGTCTCATTAGTCATTTAATCTTAGTTTTCAGTAGCAGCAGCAGGCATTGTTAGCTGCCTCACGAAAGTGATAAGAACATCTTACAAAGGAGAGGGATGTGTACAATTTTAAAGCCTTGGGAAAACACAGCTAGTAATAAGCTTAACGGTGTTATAGACGAAGCAGGTAAGTTAAGAAATAGCGTAAGAAACCCTTGTCTTTATGGGATGAATATCCAATATTGCTTATATTGTTGTTTTTCAGTCTTTTCAGTCATGCTTGACTTTTTTGTGAGCTCTTTTTGGGGTCTGCTTGGCAAAGGTACTAGAGCAGTTTGCCATTTCCTCCTCTAGATAATTTTCCAGGCAGGGAAACAGGCAAACAGGATTAAGTGACTTGCCCAGGGTCATACAATACTCTGGGGCATTCTAATTTTTTTTTAAAAAAAGAAACGTATTTTTCTCACATCTTCTTTATACATTTTTAGAATTATGGAACTTTAGACCTGCTAGGGAACTTAGAAATAATCTAATCTTACCCTCCCACTTCACAGTTAGGAAACTGAGGCACAAAAAAGTGAATAGAACTGTGCCTAGCAAAGAGCAGCTGAAATCAGAATTTAGGTTTTATGGTCCCTTTTCCAGTGGTGTCTCCATGTTGTTACAGAAATATTTTAAGCCAGGCCAATAGGTTGCAAAGCCTTTCTGAAAATATTTTTAATTTCAAGTTTTGTTTCAGATTTGTGAGCTATTTTTTTTGGTGGGGGAGCAGTCTGGACCTGTGATTCCATCAGTGTAGGGAACAAGAATGACAGCTTCCAATGTTGCTGAGTGAATATGCAGTGACTAAGTACTTGTATTCCTGTCCAGTAAGGCAGCTAATTTTGGTTGAGATGTAACATAGTATGCTGAGAGGGGACAGAGGAGTAATCAATCAGTCATTAAACAAGCATGAGTGCCTATTATGTGCCAGTGTTGTTGTCTGGTCATTTTCAGTTGTGTCCGACATTTTGTGACCCCACTTGGGGCTTTCTTGGAAAAGATAATGGAGTGGTTTTTCATTTCCTTCCCCAGCTCATTTTACAGATGAGGAAATTGAGGCAAACTGGGTTAAAGTGAGTCGTCCAAGATCCCACAAGTAATGTCTGTCAGGGAACTCTTTATTTTATCAGTACGGAGCTACAAATGTTCTATGACAGTTGCCTTGGGCACCAGGAAATCTACTGACTTGAGCAGGATCACACAGCCAGAGTATGTCAGGGTCTTCCTGACTATATCCTACACCATACTGTTTCTCCCATTTAGATTAGTGGGGCTGAAAATCTGTTTCCGATGAGAATGTCTGTTGTTCACTGATGAAAAGCCCCTAGTATATGCCAACACATTCATCACTCATGACTTATTCTGATGTCATTCTGAGAGATCAATTTGTAGTACAATCTGCTCTGTGAAGGCCCACGGTAGGGCAGGATTGGAATAGTGGGCCTCCTTATGAAGTTACAATTCATTAAGGAAGGCTTAGAGAACAGCTCTTTACTGATCATTCACGTGCAACTCAAAGTCCTAATCCTTTAGACCTTTTCTGCCAAGAAATCACACTCATAAGGTGTTGCCAGAACCATGACTCAGGGTTTAACATTGACAGAAGCAAATATGGTCATCCTTTAATAGTCCCCTGATGTGCTCATGTTGAATATTTGCCTATTAGCCACTTAACAGAACAGGATAGTCATAAGTACAATAAACTCTCAGATTTCATTTTAATAACTAGCAATTCCTGACTCTCCTAACATAGGATGTTAACATACATGTATGTGCCTGCACACACACACACACACACACACACACACACACATACGCACGGACACTAAGTAGGACAAAAAAAAAGCTTTGGGGAACATGAAGCTGCAAAAATACTTGTGCATTACTGAATAATTTGATAAATTCATTTTTATGTATTCTCTACCCAGTCCAAGAAAACTAGCAGAAGTTTCTAACTAAAAAAGATCTGAAAAGCATTTTATGTGGTTGCTTTTAATTGGATTAAATATGAATTTCTCTTAAGTCTTTTGATGTCATGTGGGTTGTAACTAATCATATGTCCCTTCAGACAAGGTTTTCTTACAAATAAGATGGTGCTCTCAGAAGATTTTCTAAACTGAATGAATTTATTCAGTTAAATTAAAAATCTCATAGCTTGGAAGAAAATTGATTCCTGAATACAGAAAATTTATTACTCTATTATGCAGTTGCTAATACAGAAGTACAAATGCTAAAAGTTTTGTTTGTCACTTTTAATCATTAAAGTAAACCATTTACAGGATCTAGATACCTTCTTTCCTGTCAAAAATAATTTGGGTTTATATTCTGGATTGTTTCATTTGTTAACGTGGCATTATAGGAACTGAGAAGTATGGCATAGCACATAGAAAGCCACTGTAGAATCAGAAAGACCTCGGAATCTATCAGTTGCGTGCTGGTAAATGTCTAACATCCGGCTGTCTAGGAAAAAAAATGCACTCAGGGTACTCTTTTAAATTTAATTTACATTATTCATACTTTCTCTTTTTGCTTACGTCTAGACAATCAGTAAAATGATAAATTAAGCCATGATTTAAAGATTTGCTAATTTTTGAGGTATAAATGCACACATTTAATAATGGGATCTGGCTCCAGCATACCCCTGGCCAGCTTGACCTACTAGCTTTATGACCATGGGAAAGTCACTTGCCACAAACAACTCTCTAAGACCCACGATCAAAGGTTGCCAATCTGCACTGATTGAAGGAATTTCTACATTAGTTTTCCTTTATAACAGAATTATAAGTTTAGCCCTCTCCCCCAGCTATACCTCCTCTATCCATATGAAATATTATCTAATTATCTTGTGATGCAGCATGGAAGTGGAAGTAAAATGAGATCAGTCAGAAATGATCTAACTTAATTGTTTTATTCCACAGTCAGTCAACAAGAATTCATACTACTCTATCTCATGGGGATACACAAGAAGTAGAAAACTCCCTGCCCTCAAGGAGTTTTTGTTCTAACAATATTTCTAGTCAGTGACAGAAACAATCTGCAATGACAATTTCTAATATTGCTGAGTGAATATGCAGCTGAGTCCCGTTTGGATTGTCCTTATATTTCTGTCCAGTCTGTCAGCTAACTTTGATAGAGATGCGACACCGTAAGCTACATGCTGAGAGAGGCTAGAAGAGTCATTTAGCAAGCAATTATTAAGCGCTTACTGTATGCTGGTCACAGTGCTAGGCACTAGGGATGCAAGTATAGAACTCATAAGCAGCTTATATTCTAATGGAGGATACAACATATAGCATAATTATAAAGTGAATAACCTCAAATATATATGTTGCTGTTCAGTTGTTTTGAGTCATGTCTAACTCCTCGTGATATTTGGGGTTTTCTTGGCAAAGATACTAGAGTGCTTTGGCATTTCCTTCTCTAGCTCATTTTACAGATGAGGAAATTAAGGCAAACAGGGTTAACTGACTTGCCCAAGGTCACACAGCTAGTAAGTATTCAAGGTCAGATCTGAACTCACTAAAATGAATCTTCCCGACTCTAGGCCTGACACTGTATTCACTGCCCTTCCTAGCTGCCCACACATATATACAAAATAGTTTAATTCGAAGCAGTTTGGGACGGAAGGCCACTAGTTGTTTGGAGATAGAGAAAAGTTTCATGCAGAAGGTGGTGGCTACATCTTAGGGGAAGAGGTCTCTGAGGTAGAGACAAAGAGGATAAATACATTTCAGGCATGGGGGACAGCCAGCGTAAAGACACAGTATAAATAAAAGATGTTGTATCTACCCATGATGATACTGACAAACAAGGTGGCCAGAGAAGAATTATTGCCTTTGTACTTCAGGGCTATCATGGGTCCTCAACAGGTACCAAAAATGTCAGTTTAAAATTGCTCCACAGAAGATGCTTCTGTAATAATTCTGCTTTTGTTGTTACCCCTGGAAAAGCATTTTAATAGTCGATGTTGCAGTATACCATCTGTCCTCTGGATCTTTTACAGTATAGTTTCTGTGATAAAAAAACAAGGATTCCTTTGAAAATATGTGTGTGGCTCTGCTCTTTAGTTCATGGCAGATACTAAGAAAAGATGCTACCTGAATGCTTCCTTAACTGACATTTCACTTGGAGGTTCCACAAAGCCCCACTTGACTGTTAGACACATTTGCTACAGGCCGCAACACATATAACTAATTGGAAGATACCTTATTTGACTATATGTTCAAACTACTTTTTCTTTTAAGGAGAAAAAATTACATTTTAAGATTTCAAATCAACTGGCGCCATAGTAGAATTTT
The DNA here is from genome assembly GCF_011100635.1 of Trichosurus vulpecula. Classification (NCBI taxonomy): domain Eukaryota; kingdom Metazoa; phylum Chordata; class Mammalia; order Diprotodontia; family Phalangeridae; genus Trichosurus; species Trichosurus vulpecula. The sequence goes on along the minus strand of NC_050576.1, from coordinate 365,002,232 downwards.
GATGAAGTGATGATGGTTGCTTCTTGTAAACTTCCTTTACCTCTGAGAAGATGCTCTGAAATCGATGTAACACATCTTGGAGTAGGGTGATTCTTATGTCTAATGTTTTATACAATAATTCCTAGTGACTGAAATTAGTTCTGTCTTAACAGGCTTTCATACCCTTCCTCAGAGATAGATAGTTGGGTGGATAGATAGATAGATGGATAGACAGACAGACAACAAAGTATTTTGTAAGTACTTACTATCTCAGGAACTATGCTAAGTGCTGGGGATACAAATCCAAGCAAGGAAATCCCTGCCCTTAAGACAACATGGGGATAGCAAGATGGGGTGAGAAGGGGAGAAAAGAATCTATATGCTGAGAACCAAAGCAGTTGTTGAGAGGGAAGAAGAGAGGAAGGCCAGGGAGTCTAGCTGCTAGTGAAGCAAAGCATGGCTTGGTCCCTTCCTGAAATAGAGGTGTGGGTAGAAGTCAGTCACCATTCAGAAGAGCCAGCCACAATGTGAAGGTTTCTCAGGATTGGCCAAGAAGAGGACAAAAAGACCAGAGAGCCTGTCAAAATAAAATGTATTAAAGCTGCTTTAGAAATTACTAATACGTTTTATCTACTTCTCTGCTACCTCCTCACCCCCATCAAACTTGACTTGCTGTCAGAAGTTGGGGACTTCAAATGTGATAGTTTTCAATTCCTAATTCCTATATTGTGGGGGCATATATGTAGGACGTTCTAAAGCTATTAATGCTTAAAGTTGCATTAAGACTTATGGGATAGCCTCTCTCTCTCTCTCTCTCTCTCTCTCTCTCCCCCCCCCTTTCTCTCTGTATATATATATATATATATATATATATATATATATATATATATATATATATTTTTACAATAATGAGGGTTAGAAGAGTCCATGGGGTGAGCCTGAACCACCTTTTGAGAGCTTATTGTTAAATTTTCAGTGTGAGCGTTTACACCTTATAATTCTTTAGGAATAAAGTCTGGACACATAGGCAAAACTGCATATATCCCAGAAATGAAGTGAATGAAATTTTCAACATTTTATTTAATTGGAATATTAACAAATAACATCTTCAATATGACTTCCATCATTTGTGATGCAAAGGTTGATGCACTTTGCAAGATTCACATAAACTCAATGTAATAACTCCACATTGCCATCAATTTTCTTATGTGTCCGGACTTTAGGGATACCCTGTATATATGTGTGTGTATCTATATCCATATCTATATCTAGTGTGTATATATATGATATAGAGTATACGTGTATGTATTTGTGCATCTATACTCTATGTGTCATATATATATATATATACACATACAAATATGTGTATAAATGCACATAGAAACAATTACTTTGTGAAGAAATGTACTTATGGAGGTAGAGGTAGAGGTAGAGGTGTATACACATACAAATATGTGTATAAATGCACATAGAAACAATTACTTTGTGAAGAAATGTACTTATGGAGCTAGAGGTCCATCCATCTAATCACTGTTCCTTTTCTCTCTCCTTCCTATTCTCTCAACTCAATTTTTCTCTCTGTCACTTATTTTCCTTCCTATGGAGGAAGTGATGGTGTTTTTAGCAATATGTGGTTGCATCAACATTATAACTTAAAATCCTAAAGCATTAGAAAGAGAAAGCATGTTAGGAACAGCTTAGTCCAGGGATGTGCTGGTGACTATTTCATAACTGGCTCTCAGAAAACACATGACATGCTTTTAAATTTAATATGCATTATTAATATTTTCTCCATCACTTTTCTTAAAAACTAGATAATCCATAAAACAATAAATCAAGCTCTGACTTGTACTATTTCTTGATTTCTAAGGTGTAAACGCTCACACTGAAAATTTAACAATAAGCTCTCAAAAGGTGGTTCAGGCTCACCCCATGGACTCTTCTAACCCTCATTATTGTAAAAATGAGGAAACTAAAGCCCAGAAGAGGGAGATGACTTGTTCCAGTGAAAGACCGAGCCAGGACTAAGACCCAAGTATTCTAATTTCTAGCTAAGAGTTTTGCCACGATTCTAGTTTTCAGTAGTCAGGGAAGATAAGGAAACACGATTTTCCTGATGCTCAATTCTACATATACATTTCAACAGTGACTGGAGCCTGGAACCAGCCACACTAGCCTAAAGCTGCTTTGGCTAAAAACAAGTTCCTAGTACTCTCTGTTCTCTGTCCTCAAAGTTCTTTCCAGTTAAAAGGGCAGACAGTAAATTATTTAAGATTAAGATGGGCCATACATGGTAATCCAACCAATAATCCAGTCCAGTATACAAGTGGAACTGGTTAGTTGTGACAACGATGTTTGAGGAACTGTTTTCTCTGGAATTCTGGATAGGGTAGGCCTGAAAAACATGGTTTCCTTTAAAAATAGCTTGTATTTAGGACAGGCCAAAAGGCAGTGGCATGTGTGCGTGCGTGCATGCGTGCGTGTGTGTGTGTGTGTGCAGTGGAGCAGCGTGGTGTGGGGATAAGCTTGCGGTTGCTGTTCAGGTGGTGACTGGCCAGACTAGAGTGGTTTAAGCCCCTGGACTGATTTTTTTCATCCCTACTTATCACCCTACTATTTTCCAAATTGGATTTATAGGAGATGCTCATTAATTAAACATGTAAATGAAAATGTTCTCTCTTCATTAGCAGCTTGTACTTCTCTGTCTTTTTATATCCACAATAGAGAATAATGACTCTCTGATCCTGATTATTTTTTTCTGGGTAAGAAGTATTTTCTCAAACCAAGCTAATGCTCTAACTTTCTTTGCTTAGGGGCTCTTGGATTGGTTTGAGAAAGAACTGGCCCTAAAAGAAAACGGAAACAAATAAGGTGCTTCCCACCCCTCCCCTCTTTTTCTAATAGCAGAACAGTGTGGCTATACTGCACCAAAAGACACTTTACTAGCTTTTCAAGACAATAGGATTTTCACTGCATTGCTTTCAGTTATACCTTTGCTCCCTGGGTATTTCTGGCAGGATGATCAGAAATAAATTTGATGGCATTCAAAGAAGCTCAGTTAACTCTGTTTATCATAGGTGCCACCAGCTGGTATTTTAAAAGAAAATTACAGTTCAGTCCCATTATCCTTTTAAAGCAGGATTTACAGTACACAAAAGTGATCACCTCACTCCTTTTATCACTGTTTCTAGATTAGTCCTTATAGTAGTTGAGGCCTCATAAAAGGCCTTTGGTGCTCTGATACCCTAAACAATTTGGAATGTTTCTGTTGTGTCAGCTCACTGCAACTAGAATCCAATATTTTAGCATTATTACACTTCCCCCTGCCATTGATGATAATGGGATGATTTTATGGTCTTTTTTGACACAGAAAATAACATATGATACCACTGTGTGCTGACCTCATTTTCTTGGCTTGCTAGTCTAGCCATGTTTGTTGAGGATGGTCTCATACTGAATTGTTAAGGGAGCTACCTTTTTAACCATACAGAATCACAAGTCTAACTTAGATTCACAACTAAACTCAGGAAATTCTTTAGGACGATTCTGATACTTGTGTAATGGATTGTCTTTCTTCATGACCTCCAAAAGAATCCCTGGGCGAGGTCTCCTTTTACTTCCAAGTAGTTGAAGATCAGTTACAACCATTGTTCCTTTGGCAATGATTATTTGAAAAAGGGTACTAGGGAGGATTACACAGCCACAGCAAAGTGAGCCATCAGGAAGGACAAAAAAAATTGACAATGTGCCATCTGAAATGATCAAGTTGTCAAGGATGACATTGATATAAAATCCCCTGTTACTGAGGATGAACCAGAATAGTACCAAAGGGCTAAACATGAGCCAGATTTGATTTGTCAACGGGTCGCTCTTATTTTGACAACATCTCAGTGAAATTGTCACATCTGTCGAAATTGTTGGAAAATTAGATGTAGCAAAGAACTCCAAATAATCTTATTTTTCTAGTATGGGTTTGCTGGGATTTTCCTACAATGAGTCACCAGTGAGAGCAACAATGAAGTGTCACAACAATCAGAAAGATATCATCTGTTGAAGGGAAGTAATCTAAAGAAAAACTTCCATAGCTCTAAAAGGGTGTGCAATCCATCAATGCATATATATATATATATATATATATATATATATATATATATATATATATTTTACAAAACTGACTATAAATTAAAATCAAAATACCTTAAATCTCCCCTGAACTATTATTAACAGAACAGAAATTTGTAATTAGTTATTTTGCATTAATAACATCTGCTAAAACTATAGATATGTTTATTTAAGCTTCCAGTCTTGGGAACAGCTGACATTTGAAAATGTGGAAGATATTTACATCACCTGTAGCCTCCCCATGTGGCGTTTAAAAAAGTTTCCCAATAGGGACTAAATATTATGAACTTTCATTTCATTCAATGGTCATGAATAAACAAAACCACCACAAAAGGCAATTTCTGTTAAATAGTCAGAATGTGTATACTTGGGATTCCTTGAGAAGCCTGACATTTCCATCCTCATCCTTTAATAACAGTAGTGTATTTTTGTGTACATTTCAAAATTTAGTAAGCCTTAGAATTTTGATGCTTATTTTTGAAAATCAAGAGGACTGTGAATAATTATTAAAAATAGTCTATCCACAGGTGAGAGAGCCAGGAATACAGAAAAACCATGAAATGGAGGCCTTAGTTAAAAGTACATCTTACTAAAATACTTTAAAAATATCTGTGATTCAAAGTACTATAATGGTGATAAAATTAGGGGAAATGTCTGCCTAAAGGGGAGATATTTGCCATGCCAGTAAATGTCTAAGGAAGTAAAAATATTAGGAATTCCCTAATATTGTTATATTTTATATTTATTTTTATATATATTATTTATATTTATTTTATATTATATTTTAATTAATGGTGATATATAATTAACATGTATATTGACATGAAAATCAATAAATAATAGGGTACTTGATTGCATCATTGATATGAAATATTTCAATTCATACGTTTGTCCTTTAAGTCAACTTCTGTCTGTAGAATGGTTAGCATTTCTATAGTGCTTTAAAGTTTGCAAAACACTTTACAAATATTACCTCAACTCATCCTCACAAAAACCCTGGGAAGAAGGTGCTATTATCATCCCCATTTTACAGAGGAAGAAAGTGAGGAAGGCAGAGATTAAGTGACTTGCCCAGGGTCACACAGCTAATAAATGTCAGCAGCTGAATTTGAACTCAAATCTTCCTGACTTCAGGTCTGGCCCTCTAGCCACTCTCCCACTTGCCAGTCTCTTAAAAGAAATAACGTGGTGTATGACTTAAAATATAGTACAATTCCTTTTGTAACTTTGGTTTTAGGTTGACAGGACAAATGTCTGTGTGACTGATTAATCTATTACACTGAATTTTTCTGATATGGAATCAAGCTTCAAGAGATATGATTTGACTCATAGTATATACGAAATCACATAATGGAGAAAAAAGTTATATTATAATTGGTTTATTCAGAATGCTTGATAGTGGAATTCATATATTGTTTGGATTCAGAGGGCTTGTTTTCAAACCCCAGCTCTGACATCTAATACATGGGTCACTTTGGGAATATCACTTCAGTCCTCTGGCCCTCAGCTTCTTCATCTGTAATCAACTGGTGAGCAAGTATTTGTTCAATGATGACTATAAACCAGACATCGTGCTGGGTGCTGGGGATAAAAACACAAAAAATAACTCTCTACATGAAAGGAGTTTATATTGTAATATGAAATATTATATTGTATATGAAATATACACAACATGAATATTTTAGACTAGACAAGCTTCCTTCCAACTCTAAATCTATGATTAGCAAACAGTGTTACTGCTCACAACTGAAAGTTGTGAATGTATGCACATGGAGCATGTTATAGGGAGAAAAGAAAGACTAGATCTGATTTCCCTTCTCCTATTGCTAAGATACAGTACCTGGAGTAAGTTATATAACTTGCTTCTTTCCTTATCTCTGTAAGAAGGGGGTCAAGTCAACTGTTAACAGACCTTTATTAAAGGACTAATGTATGCCAGGCACTGTGTTAATAGCAGAGGATACAAAGAAAGCTTGTGGCCTAATGGGGGAGACAGCATGCAAACAACTATATACTAACAAGATAGACATGATAAATTGGATATAATCAACAGAAGGAAGACACTAGCATTAAGGGGGATCAGGAAAGGTTTCCTATAGAAAGTGAGATTTTAGCAGGGACTTGTGGGAAACCAAGAGACAGAGAAAAGGAAGGAGGATTCTAAACATGGGGGAACAACTAGAGAAAATGAAGAGGCACATTAATGAGGCTCTTTTAATTGGACCGCATACTATAGGTAGAAAAGTACTGGGAGATATGGAAGGAAAAGTAGGTAGGAGCCAGAGTATGGTTAGGTGATTATTCTCAATTCTGTAGGGAGCTGAGAGCTGGCAAAGTGTTTTAGGAATGACAGGGATACAGTTGGGGGTTATACTTAGGGAACATTCTTACGGAGGCTGCAGTGGCAGGGCCAAGTGTGGGCTTTGACACTCCTGCTGGTAGTACTGGCAGCAGGCATGAAGGACTTCTCTAAAGAATAAGTAGTTTCCAAAGATAAGAGATAAGGAGTTGTTCAGACACACACAGTCACAAAGGGCTCCAAACAAAGTAATACTTTTATAAATAGATTATAAGTTAACCCCATAATAACACCGAGAAATGACACGAACATGGCAATTAGTCCAAACATTGGAGACCAATTCAGAATATATTGAAGTCTATTCTCTCTGTTCAGCCCTTCTCCTCTCAATTTCCTATAGCATATTTGCTTTCCTCAACTCCATCCAGCATTCCTGGAAGGATCCCCTGCAAAGAGTGATGTCCCAAATGTTCTCTTGCATGTCTCATATCCCACACTCACAGTCCTAATGAGACCCTTATGGGTCTTACCACCTATGCTGGGCTCTAGATAAGCCCCATGTTTCCTCCCAGGGTTTCCCTTCTTCCTCATTGTTAGTGATTCCTCAGGTCCTCTGCCCTTCACCCATATTCTCTATCAATCTAACTGCCAAATACTTGGCTCTACTCTGCTTAGGCCTGTCTTTCCCCTTGCCTGGGGATATTCTGTGGCCACATCACCCTGAGAGATATCAGTTGAGCTGCAATCAAAGATAGGCCTTCCTCTATTCTTTTTGCTCCTCCCCTGCCCAGATACCTGATCTAGCTGTCCATTTTTATTTATGACATGGTTCCCATGGTACTAACGTTTCCTCCCCTCTCCTCAATGTTGTTTCCCTTATAGTTGGATTTTCAAAATAACAATGACGTAGAGCATGCTTGAATTGCTATTTTTTCTCCAATCATTCAAAATAATTTAAAGTAAGGACTGTGACATTCTATAAGCATTCACGAAGGCATTGTAATATTTCTCTAACATGTCAGTGTCTTGATTGGATTTACAGGGAAAGTTAATTACTTAGGGGAAATCAGCATTAAGAAGGTTTCTGAATAAAGCTATTGGAAAATTATCTTGATCTTCCATATAAAATCATAATTTGCTTTAGAATCTACACATGCTTTTAATCTACCACCCAAATTCCTTGATACCTTACTAGTAGTTAAAGATGAGAAAATTTTTATTTTAAACTTTGATATTCTTTGTGTTTCATTAGCTATTTTATATCTTGCTGTGTGTCTTTGTTATATTTCAGTAAATTTAGCCCAATGGGATTAATTATAGTCTCTCATTTTAGATTTTCTAATTTTCTTTTGATAATTAAATATAACTACTGCGCCATAAATGGTGGCTGATGAATTAAATAATGGAATTGATAAAATCATCATTTCAAAGGTAGTCTTTATGGACATGTTAGACCAACCAGTTGCAAAGCTGAAAAAACTCATTAATTCACCCGGTTGTTTTTAAACAAAATAAAATCCATTATTTTGTTGTTACATTGACACAAAATTAAAGGCCACTGAATTCAACTGAAGCAAAGTGAATTCAACTAAATCACACGGAAAGGAAAAAAAAAATTCTAAGTGTGAGCTAGGCCACTCTACAAAGTCACAGCTATCGTTCATTAATATGTTTAATATATGATAGAGAAAAAGCATTGTGCATGAGAAATCACAGTGGAGTTGGCCCTAGGTAAAGTCATGAAATTAAGTAAATTTGTCTTTGATGCTTCTAACCTCCCTTCTATGATCTTTCCTCCTCTTGGCCAATATTTAAGGGATTTTTTTTGCTATTCTCCTGTTGAATCCTACTCCCAGGAAAAGCACTGACTAGCTCATTCCTAATGAGGGCCAAATAACTGTTAAACCACAAGATATGATGTATCCCAAGGTTACTGGCATTTGGACAGAAGACTTGAGCCCTCAGTAAGAAGGATGGATTTCTAATTGCGGAGTTTTAGGTAATTAGAAAGCTAGTGGGGGACATATTTGTGGGGGAAAGGAACTCTGTCTAGTTTTGGAGAGGTCCATAAATAGAATTTTTGTTTAAGGGATTGTAGATTGCAGATCTAGCACTGGAAGGGACAGTATTGACGATCCATTCCAAATCCTCTCACTTACAGATGAGGAAACTGAGGTTAGGTGACTCATTCAAAGTTATATACCTAAGGGAATGACAATTCTAGGATTAGAATCAGGGCTGAGAGTTAAACCAATGTCCTCTGACCTTAAAACCACTATTCCTCCTCTGAACCATACTGCCTCCAGTAACACTAATATATTTGCATTTATGTAAGTATATATGCACATACACACATATATGTATCATGCATATTTATACATGTATATATGCACATATACATGTGTGTATATATGTATAGGTACGTATATATATATATAGGCCTAATTATATCATACCAACTCACAAAAGCATAGAAAGGTTGCAATCTGTAATTGGTAACAAAGGGCCAAAACTCAAAAAAGAAAACATGGATTTCTGAAGTGTTAAGAACCCATATACATATATTTGTTCATTTAAGAATCTGAGGCAGCTAGGTGGCTCAGTGGATACAGCTGTGGATCTGGAGTCAGGATAGAACTGAGATTAATCTGGCCTCAGACACTTATTAGCTTTTTGGCCATTGACAAGTTATTTAACCTATGTCTGTTTCACAGCTTTCTCATCTGTAAAACAAAGATAATAACACCAATGAGAAATATTTGAAAGCACCTTGAAAATGTTATGGTGCTATATACATGCTAGGTATTATTATTATTATTAAATTAACAGAAAGTTAGAAACTAAATGTAATTTGGGCCAATATAACCCCCTTTTGATGAACCAATAGTCCTTAGAAATATTATCATAATTATATCATCATCCCTATGGTACAGTAGGGCCTGGGTGTATTATTCTCATTTCTTTGCTAGTGTATAGGTCATTTTAAAAGAAGCTGCAGATTTAATATATTCATTATAGCATCGAAGAACAACAGTCTTACATTTTCAACAATGATAGCACGGATAATGCAAAAGTACCATATCTGTGCCATTTGTTTTTTTTTTAAAATAGGACATATTCATTTTTCACTGAAATTTCCTTTTTGATATAAGGGAATCAGGTTTATAGAAGCCAAGGAAGATCTAGTAATACTGTATTCCATTAGTATGGAATTTTGTACTTTTCAAAACACGTTTACACTTTTACTTCATCTCACAAATGGTTCTATGAAGTAGCTAGAAAAGATATTATCCCTTCATTTTAATACAGTGAAACTCAGGTGCAAAGGGCAAAGTTAGGACCAGAAATTCAGTGTCCTTTTCTCTTTTCACATAAGAAACACACTCATGCAGTAGACTTACAGGAGCCGTGCCTTCCTCGGCTGTAGTCAAAAGCTATATTGGCTATTCTGTTAGCCCCGAGCACAAGCAACATAAGTTAATAAGAACATAAGCTCATAGATCTTGGGCTACAAGGGACCTCAGAGACCCTCCAGTCTAACCCTCTCTCTTTATAAATGAGGAAATCTAAGCCCATGGAGGTTGTGACTTGTCCAAAGGCACACAAGGAGTAAGCACCTGGAAGGGGACTTGAAAACAGGTTCTCTGATTACAAAGACACTGCTTCTCCCACTAACTATACTTCAATAATGGTCCCTAAGAAGTGGAAAATGATCTACAAATGTTGAAGATTTATCTGACTAATCTCTGAACTGGCTGCGTTTAGCATGCCCTTTTCTCTTTGACTCATGGGGATATCCAGTGGGAATGGGAGCATAGAGAGAAGCTGTTATGGTTCATGAGGTACGTCAAGTCAGTGGAGGCTGTGCCATTAATATCACTTGCCCTGTGAGTGAACCTCTGATCAACAGTGTACACTTTGGCACATTTCTCTCACTTTAAGCAATCCTAGGACTTCAGCATACTGTGCTCACTACATTTCTTTCCTGAAAAATTCGAGGGTTGGTCTGGTGAAGATGGTTACCTCAGGGGAAGTCCCCGCTGGCATACTCCAGCTATTCACGAAAGCAAGATGATTTCAGATTTCTGGTTGAACAACCCAAGGTCTATCTTCCGACTGTAAAAGATATTAATCTTTTACTTCAAGACAGATTAATACACGATAAATTTGGTGACCTTGTGCTTTAGCTCTTTTCCTGTAAAAATATGGTAGACCAAATGCTTCTCTTCTGTTCTTGGTCCTAATAGCCAGAGTTGCCAAGGGTATAAAAGGGGACCTGAAATGATATCTGTGGTTCAAGAAGGTAATTAATCTTGTGTAATGATCAAAAAACTATGGACTAGAAGTTAAAGAAAGAATACTCAACAACTCGAATGAGAGTTTTAAAGTAATGTCTCAGCACAGGTATCTCTATTGGAGTATGTCACCTTGAAATGTGCATTATTTATTTTATTTCTTTTCTGTAATTTCTGAATGAAGAAAAATTTTCAAAGACAGCTACAGCTGCTGGTTCATCGAAGGTGGAACTTAGGAAATAAAACAATGTAATATAAATAGTTGAGGGGCAGCTAGGTGGTGCAGTGAGTAGAGCACTGGCCCTAGAGTCAGGAGGACCTGAGTTTAAATCCAACCTCAAACACTTGACATACTTACTAGCTGTGTGACCTTGGGCAAGTCACTTAACCCCAATTACCCTGCCTTCCCCCCTCCAAAAAAAATATAAATAGTTGAGCATGTCAGTCCAAGTGGTGGAAACAGATATGTCTTTTTGGGCAACACTATGTTTTTGCCTAAACCCTCTGCAAAAATGTGTTCTGGAGGTCTTAGGTCTCTTTAGGACACGCACAGTGCTCGACATATACTAACTCTATATTTCAACGCCCTGTGATTTCATTAGTATAAGAAAGCAGATCGCAACTTCCCCAAACTCTAGTAGACACTTTGATGACTTTTCATGAGTGCCCCCCCAATTCATCATTTGGTGGCATACCCTGAGGTAACTAGCCTCTCTGACCTTAGGGAGGGTGGTTCTCTGATGATAAACATACAGTCCACTTCTGGATAGGCAAAACTGTCTAGCTTGGTAAGGCCTTCCAGAACTTGTGTTCCATTGGCATAGCTTTCAAGAATCCTGGGTTTCCTCTATGTGATGATAAGATTGTAGGACCTCAGTGCAGGAGGTACACAGTAAATAAATTTGAGACTTTAACCTTGATGAGTTTAAGTGGTCTTATCTATAAATAGAATTAATTACAACCACTTGGCTTATTCATGGGGATGTTACGAGGATTGTATGAGCTTCATTTGTGAAGTAGTACATGCTGAGAAGCCAATAGAAGCATCAGGCAGGAAAAGGAAGAGTGAGTTACCATAAACGATACAGCACTGTAGGCAGTAATTTAAAAGAGAAAAATGAAAATATGGAGGGGGCATGAAACACGTCAATTCTGGTAGAACATTTTTAAACTGCATAAATATCAAAAGGAAGAATAGAACTATAGAGGTTGAATAGGCACAGTCCAAGCCATCTTCTTTCATCCCCGCCACTCACCTGGAATATAGTTGATATCAGAGGCCAGCTGTAAATGGTAATTTGGAGGACAAGAAGTGAAGAAGCATAGATTTATATAACTGGAAGTAACCTCGATGACCATCTAATACAACTTATACACGCTAAAGTATTCCTTCTACAAATTTTCCATTAAGTGGCCTTTGCTTGAAAACTTCCAGTGATGCTGAACTCACTAGTTCCTGAAGCAACTCTCCACTTTTGACCAGCTGCAATTTTCAGAAATTAACAGAAATTTCAGAAAGTTAATTTGCCTCTCTGCCCTCTCCAATTATTGTTCCTCATTCTTACCTCTGGGGCCAAGCAGAATCAGGTTGATACTTCTTTTACTGTGATTGCTATTCAAATATTTAACAACTTTTTTCTTTCCCCAAAGTCATTTCTCTTTCAGTTTAAATGGCTCCCATTGCCTCATCTCATCCTCAATGGCATTACTGTGAAGTCCTTTATCATCCCAGTTGTCTTAGTTCCTTCTTAAATCGTCATACCCAGAAGTGAATACAACATCCTAGATGAGGCTGAACCAGCATAGACTACAAAGGAACTACAATGGGACTCTTATTTCCTCATTCCTGGAAGATATGCAGCTCAATTCTGTTTAATACCTCATTAATATTCTTGGCTGTCCTATTATATTACTGAACTATATTGGTATTACAGGCCGCTAAAAAGTCTACATCTTTTTCAGATGAAAATATTAGTGTCTTCCTTCTGAGATTAACTCCATTTTATCGTGTATATACCTTGTTTGTACACAATTGTCTTCATGTTGTCTCTACCATTAGAATCTAAACTTTGAAGGCACCAGTTATTTTGCTTTTCTTTATATCTCCAGCATTTAGCACACTTACTGGCAAATGCTAGGCCCTTAATAAATGCCTGTTTGTTGTAGTTATCGTGAATAATATTCTTGTTGCATGGCTGTCTAGCCACACTTACCCCCTTCTTGTGTCTGTGATGTTGACTAGTTGACTTTTTTGAACCCACACATAGCTTCTAGGGCTAAGGAAGTAAGAGTCCCATCATAGTCTATGCTGTCCAAACTCATCTAGAGGCAGCTAGGTATCACAGTAGATAAAGTGTCAGGTCTAGCGTCCGGAGGACCTGAACTCAAATTAGGCCTCAGACACTTAATAGCTGTGTGACGCTGGGCAAGTCATTTAACCCTGTTTGCCTCAGTTTCCTTATCTGTAAAATGAGCTGGAGAAGGAAACGGAAAACCATTCCAGTATCTTTGCCAAGGCTACAAACGGCCTCATGAATAATCAGACATGACTGAACAATAAGACTTTACATTTATCTCTATTAAATTTTATCCTTTGAGATTTGGCCTGATGTTCTTGCTGGCTGAGGTGTTTTTGAATCCCGTGTCTGTCAACCACCGTATTAACCATCCTTCCCATCCACAAATGTGTTAAGTATGTCACCTACACGTTGATGATGGGGTGGATGGAGAGAGTATTTTAGCTCCTTGGCCAGTACATTGATTTGTTGACACAGCAATATCTGCTAATTCTTTCAGCACCTGAGGTTGTAATTCACCTGTTTCTGGCATCAAGTCAGGTAAGTCCTTGCTATGCCTCCACCGGTCATTATCCTTCCTCCTTTCTAACCTAAAGTGCATTCTACTGGCAGAGAAAAAATACAGCCAAATAAAAGATGAGCAGTTTTGCCTTCTCTCCATTCTTCTCTATCGGTATTTCATCCACCATATCAGCAGTCCTATTACTTTCTCATGCTCCTCCTTTCCCTCAATATGGCTAAAAAAGCTCTCCTTTTTTGTTTTGTTCTTAGCTTTACTGACAGCCTCAGTAAGCTTTAGCTATCTGAGGATTTCTTAGAGAATTGTGCAACGCTTTTGTTTTTATACTCTATTACCTGACCATACTCCTAATTTCTGCTATGTCTTTAAAAAAATACCAAGTTGATGAGTTCCCTCTAGATCCAATGAGAGTTTTCCCTCCAAGAGATTTTGTGGAGAGGACCCTGATTATTAATTCAATTGAGGTGAACCTAAGGCACATATTTGCAGCGACCCAAATCACAGAGAGTAGGGATTTGATTGCAAGCTTCAAATCAACGGGTAAATTAGATTTATTTTGGATGGCAGTAGGAGGAAAGGAACCAGTACTACTGACAGAACTTTGGGATGATACTATTTAGCTTGAGGGGGGGGGCGCTAACTCCTCCTCCAGGTGCTTTTTATTTAGAGATAGAAAAGGGTGGTAGCTGATATAACAGGCAGCCAAAGATAGGTTCCTCAACAAATCATCTGAGTGTAGCATGCCATCAAGAAAACGCCAGCTATAGATGTGGGGAACAAGGACACTGCAGCCCACCTTGTCAAAAGAGAATTGTGTGTAACATTGGTGTTGGAAAGGGGAATATCTTTGTGAACCACCCAAAATCATGCAATAATAAAAAAAGAGAATGGTCCAGCAGGGGCAACTTCCTCTGCCTAGAGAGAATGAAGGGAAGACTTGCTAAGATTTGTCCAAAAGAATAATCTTAGCAATGGGATGCATTTGTATAGTGCTTTATGGTTACAAAGCACTTTCTCATACATTATTTCATCTAATCCTTACAACTATCCTATAGGGTAGGCAATGAAAGTATTCTCATTCACATTTCACACATACAGAAGCAAAGGGCAAGGGAGTGTAAGTGATTTGCCCAAGGATATATAGGGTGTGTCCCCCAATTTTTTTAGGTTATTAAAGCTTAAAACTGAATTAGGACCTTTGGGAGACCCTGTATATAGTTATCTCTTCCACATTGGGGGAGTTAAAAGCATGGTGCCTTGTGATCTGGAAAATCCACATTAAATTTTTTGGCCCTCCCTTTGTACCAGAGAAAAAGTCTGGCTTTTTTCTTTTATGGGATGTTTACAGTACCTTATTGTAAAATTTGGGTTAAATATTTGGTCATAAGCTCTATGTCATGCTGGCCTTCACCTATCATCTACAACTTCCACAAAGCTATCCCAAAATTCCCATTTAATTTCTTATGCTAAGCCCAATGGGGAATGTTGCAATGTTGAAGGAATAATTGTATTTAGCAAGTAACAGAGCTACTACTCAGACCCAAGTCTCTTATTTTTAAGATCAGAGGTCTTTCAATAGAGAGTAAATGAAACATATGGAAGATTAATGTTCTCTTCTTCCTGCAACAACCCCACACATATGCGGTCCATTTTACATAAAATAATCTGTTGAGGCAGATTATTACCCTCCCTGGGTACAATCTTTTAATACTGCCTATCCATGTCCTCCTATTGGCTTCATCTCTCTTATTTGTTTTTCCTGTTTCTGTGATATGAAAAATGCTGTTTTCCAGGCATTTTCAGATGGAGAGCCTTCTGTTTGTTCCACAGCAGAGGTGTCAAACATAAACCCTGCCCACAGCCAACACTCACAAACCAGAACTTGATTAAAATATAATTGGAAAATAACTAACAAAATAAATAAAAATACAATAGAATATGGTTATGTGGTTTTCTAAGTGAATCTGCACAGGCACTGATTCTTATTTACATGGTAGTGCCCCCTCATTCCACCCTTTTATATTTGAGTTTGACACTGCTGTTCTATACTCTATATTGTCCCAAGCCCTAGTGTTTCCACAGATTTATTGAGAGATAGAGAAAAACCGTATAAAGAAGACTATAGTTTAAAGGTTAGGGACTAATTTTCATTTTCCTGTGAGAAAGCAAAAGAATTTATTATTTTGGAAAGGGAGTCAGATTTAGACCACTACCTAATTGAAAATTGTTGGTTGTGGGTAAAGAGCATTGGAGATAAAACCTTGGTTTGTCTCTTATCTACCAGCTATCTGAGTGCCTTTGGTCAAGCTCTTAACTCATTTCTTTATCCCTAAGGCAAGGTAGGCAGCTAGGTGGTAGAATGGATAGACTGAAGTCAGAAAGATTCATCTTCTTCAGTTCAAATCTGGCCTCAGATACTTAGAAGCTGTGTTACTCTGGGCAAGTCACTTCATCTTGTTTGCCTCAGTTTCCTCATCTGCAAAATGAGCTAGAGAAGGAAGTGGCAAACCATTTTAGTATCTTTGCCAAGAAAACCCCAAATGGGGTCATGAAGGGTCTGATAACTATTGAAAAATGACTAATCAAAAGGCAAGGTGACTGAGGTTTTGCCCCAGAGGAGTCAAATTTAGAGGGTTGTGATAACTTTTGGTCCCTTCAAACAGGCATAGTCAACTGAGCTTAACACCAAATTAAAAAGAATAATTAGTTAACAAAGAAAGCAACCATTTAAAGTGAGTTCCCCCCCACCCCCAGCTTGGCTCCATACTTCTCTTTCCTCTATGTTGTCTCCCTGGCACCAGTCTTGTGGCACCTTGGGGGTCTCTATCTCTCCCCCTACTGGATGTTGTTTCATGGGGTCTCTCTTACTCCATGGAACTTTATGCTCTGATCCTTTCCTTCTCCTTCTTCTACCTTAAAACACTGCATATGTCCATGCATGTTGTGCATGTACAAATACGAAATTGATGCTTGTACTGGGTGCCAGAAACCCTAAAGTTCTGCTGATCTTTATCGTGGTCTCAAGTTTTAGAGAAATTTATTAGATGACTTATAAAACACTTTAAGTTGCTCCAAAGAGAAGAACCATATTAATATAATGTGTCATTATTATCATCAATTAAAAGTCTTCTAGGCTGGGAATAACCTTTTCTCATGCATCTACGCCAACAGGCAAGTCATTAAAACTTAATAATGTTTAATATCACTTAAATCCCACCCGGTCACTTTAAAGTTTGCCAAGACCCTATCTCCTTCATACTAATGAAGGAAGCCAGTTTATTAGCATTAGTTAACACTCTCCAGTGAGCCATGGGGAAAAGCACACAAATATAGACATAAATACTTTGTGGCTGATGGGTTATCCTAGAGGTTTCTTATAATGACACCACAATTAGGAAGAAGCGATAGCCATGAAGGTCATGAAAAATTCCACTGAATTCCTCAGGCTGACAGAAGGGAAATTGTGTTTATTCTGGATTCAGAGGTCCTGAGCTCCAATCCTGCCTATGATGCTTACTACCTGTGTGACCCAGGGCAAGCTACTTGTCTTAGCTATCTATAAAATAGCAGGGCTGGACTAGATGAACTTTATGGTCCCTTCCAGCAGTAAATGGGTGACCCATGACTAAATGCCTTCTGAGGTCCCTTCCAGCTCTGGATCTATGACCCTATGGTCATGATGTAATAAAGAGAACAAAAGACTGCAGTCTAGAGCCTCCATAATATTGTAGAAGAGCAGAAATAGCCTGCTTTTTGTATCACACTGGTGCACTATTCCACTCGTAATATCTTGGTGATCAATATATGTACGAAAAGAGTATCCTGGAAATGAGTTGTGAAACATCTCTTGATTTAGGTTAAGAAAAAAAGTCAGATGAACTGACCCTGAAAGCCACAAACTGGATTGCTTTACCCTACTGTCTCACTCAAGGTACATGTAGCATGACTGAAGTCAACTCTTAACTCCCCCTGCAAAAGAGAACCTTTTCTGCAGTGAATAAGAATAGTTCTTATATAATCTATTCTACGGAGTTATTATTAATTAATCAATTCTTAAAAGTTAGTTCAAAATGAAAGACTGTGCGTAGTAGTGAGTAGAATCTACTTATTTCAGATATACGTTGTATCTCAACTGGCTATCTCAAAAATATAAAAACATTGGGATAAAAAAATGATTCATGGAATTAAGTGAGTTGAGGGGAGAGGAATAGAAACTGATTTTACCTGTCAAAGTTCACTACAAAGTAAATGCAAAACCTACAGACCAAAAAGCACACTAAAGGCAAATACATCAGTAATAACGGTTGTATATTCAAGGTGCATGCATGGTGTAAAAATATCTCTATCATTACATAAATAAAGCAGGTCAGAGTTTCAGTGTTAATCTGAGTTAGAGAAGACAGTTATTGCCTCATATACTCTCTCTCTCCTACAGTACAGTGTTTACTCACCTAAGCATGCGGGTTTTTGAAGTGTATTTGCACTTAAAAACAACATCCGCAACATCTTTGCTGAGCCATAAGTAAATTATGCATTAAATCGTATTTTTGTTGTGATACATATTTTGTACCAGTGGCAATTATTTAAACACATAGCCAACATGGGATAAACTTGTTAATAATTTAAGAATGAATTGCCTGGGCACCACTCTGTACAGTTCATGAATTTATAGTGAAACATGATTAAATGAGTCTACAAGAAGGAATCAAGCAACAGCAGAAGTTCACAGCCCCCAAGATGACCTAAAAGAATAATTGAATCTTCTAAGAGAAACCATTTGTTAAGCAAATCAATCAAATCTATCTAGCTTGACATAACCAGTTGTCATTCCCATACAAAAGGAAATTTATATTATATGAATATGTATGTGAGCAAGAAGGTAGTTTAAAAAAAAGATAGGAAGAAAGTAGGCATTAAAAAGAATATTTAGTAGATAAAATACTAGTTCTATGGTAGTCCTCAGTTACTTTTCCCTGGAGAAGAAAGTGTGAGTTAACAAGTTGTTTTAAAGCCCAGAATGAGGTTAATTCTGGTATTGGCAATACTGTTTCCTATTTGAGACAGAGAAACAGGGACTGACCTGGGACTTCACTGATACAGGAAGGTGAGGAAATTTACCACCAATGCAGGTTGGTACCCTTCTCTGCAACTTAAAGATGAGTTAAAATTGCACTGAAAATGTCACACAGCATTAGAGGTAGGTCTTGAACCCAGATCTTCATAGTTTTGAGGCCATCTCCTATTCATTGCTTCAGATTTTCTCTCACTTGAGGCTTGCCTGAAATATATCCTTATTTTCAACAAAGAACCCCAAAGAAATCAATGAAGCCTGAAAAATTAAGTATATTACATAAACTGAAACACAATTAAGGGAATTGAAAACTGAGAGAGAGAGCCCAGTGCAATATGTCCTCTTAACACCCGGTACTTTGTGCTCAGACTGCAGTGTGGGCCAAATACAAAAGCTCCCTTCAGTATCTATCAGGAGAATTTTGCTAACAATTTTTCATATGTTTCCACTATGTCCAAGACAGAAAAATAATATTCTGTAAGAGAAAAATATGGTAGAGCAAAATAATTTACATAGGAACAATTTTTTAAGCATCAAGATAATGAAAATCATATACATATGTGCAATTAATCAGCAAGAATCTATTAAGCACCTATTAATACTGTTTTAGGCAATGGGAAAATAAAGGAAAGAATACAATTCTTTCTCTCAAGGAGCTTACACTCAAATAGGGGAGACAACAAACATATATATGTATACACACAGGTACAAAAAGAGAAGAAATGCAAAAAGATAATACAGTGCTGACAAGGTGGTGGTGGTCGGTTAATTAGGTTGGAGCAATCCAGAAATTCTTTATGCAGAAGGTAGTGCTTGAGCTGCATCTTGAAAGAAAAGAGTGATTTTGGGAAGGAGAGCTAAGGAGGGATTACATGCTAGTCACGGGAATTCATAGTGTACCCAGTCAGTACCCAGTCGGTCAGGGACTTTGAGGGAACATCGGCTGGGCTGGTGAAGTTCCTTAGCATAAGGGCTAAAAGCTGAGAAAGAAGAAAAAAAATTACCTAGGGGCTGGCAGATAACTGCAAAATATGATCTGAATATTGTAGAAAAATTTAAGCAGTAAAGCCAGGAGACCGACTTTGTATGAGTTGTAGAACCAGTATCATTACTTTCAAGTTGTACCTTCCCAGCTTGCTTTGAAATCTAAATTCAAAAGAACAGCTAATACCCTCCCTATCTCCTTGGAAACAAGATAGTGAGTTGGCGGCATGAACATTTTAGCTACCTCATGTTTAAATCTTCTCTAAACATCAAAGGATAGGATGATATTCCATTTCTAGAGTCAGTCCTCAATCACCAAAGGTGGTAGCAAAGAGATCTTTCTCATACACATGCCACAGTTCTGTTGGGGTAACTGAAGAACATGTCATGCAACTTCCTGGAACCAGGATATGTGAGCAGAACTCCAGATGTGTTGGTATGTATAACTGGCTCTCTGATAATAGGATAAAGTTGTTCTCACACTAAATAAGCCATCCATGAAACTTCTCAATTCATACCCATTAACTGTCCATCTATCCATCATCCACCCATTGATCCATTATGCATCCACCCATCCACCCATCTATCCATCCATCCATCCATCCATCCATCCATCCACTGATCCATTATCGATCCATCCATCCATCCATCCTCCATCCATCCATTTATTCATAGTCTAGTTATCTGGTAACATTCTCAATATGACAAGATTTTAACTTGTACTACTACACATTTTCAGAAAAATGGCTAGCTCTCATCCTGTTTATAATGTGTAGAAGGAAAACTAGATTAAATGGTGAGTCTGATTTTCAAACAATTTAATAATTATATGAGTTTTGCACATTGATTGTACTTTATTTACAGTACTTTAAAACGTTTATAAATGGAAAATGCTTCTGAGACAGAGGTTCTTAAACTTTTATTGTGGATCTCTTTGGCAATCTGGTGAAACCTATAGACCACTTCTAAGAATAATGTTTCAAATTTCCAGAAATAAGATACACAGGACTGCAAAATAATTAAATTACATTGAAATATAGTTCTCAAAATATTACAAGTTCACTGACTTCAGGTTAAGGATTCCTTTTCTAAGCCCTATATAAGATAAAGTAAAAAGGAAGAACAAGGGTATTCCTTAATAACCGGACCATGCTTGGCACAGAGCAGGTGCTTAATAAATGCTTTCTGAATAATTGTAACCTAGGGAAAATCAGTTCATATTTCCGTGGCTCAGTTTCCTTTTACCTACATTTGTATTACATAGCTGGCAATTTATCATTAGTGACAGTTGGGGCATGTAGCCAAAACCGATATAGCACATGCCACCTTGTTACTGCTATACATCCATAAAACATAGACAGTAACGGGATTCAGGATAATAGGTATCCATACTGACTAAACTAAATTATAGTCACCTTAAGGGCACAAAGGTAGCACTATGAGGACAAATTAAAATCACACTTTCAAATGATTTGGCATAGCTATGGAATGCTTGCAAACAGAATAATCTATCTCTGAGTCACTGATGACTTTTTTTTTCTTTTGATACTCGGATTCCCTATCTTGCCCAGGTTGGAAATGCAGAGGACTTTCTCCCTTTCTGTCTCTTCTGCTGGGATCAGTAAGCAAATCCCAACTATCATTTTATAAAAGGCATGTCACCTGATTGTCCTATAACTTGTTGTCATTGTTATTGTTCATTTGTCCGGCCGTGTCCAATTCTTCACGTCCTCAGGGAGCAGAGCACACCGATATGGTCCCTGAGGTTTTCTCAGCAAAGATACTGGAATGGTTTGCTATTTCCTTCTCTAGCGGATTAAGGCAAAGAGAAGTTAAGCGACTTGTTCAGGGTCACATAGCTAGTAAGCGTATGAAGATGATGTGAGCTCAGGTCTTCCTGAGTCCAAGTCCAGTGCTCTAGCCTAAAACTACACTCAAAATTCCTTTAAACTTCCCTAATAAAATATCCTTCCTTGGCTACCACCTACTTACATGTGTTATCTTCTCCTATTAGAATGTAAGATCATTGAGGCAGGGACCATCTTGCATTTTGTATCTCTCCCTCTCTCCCCCACTTCTCCTATCTATCTATCTATCTATCTATCTATCTATCTATCTATCTATCTATCTATCTATCTATCTATCTACCTAATCTATCTGCCTGTCTATCTATCTATCTATCTATCTATCTATCTATCTATCTATCTATCTATCTATCTATCTATCTATCTACCAATCTCCCTTCCCCATAACGTAGCATAATGCCTGGAACATAATCATTCAAACATATTCTCTAAACATCTCCTAGATCATTCAAACAAACAAACAAAGCTATTGTGCATTCATAGTGTGATAAAGGCTGGTTATATTTTGGTATAAGCAGCATTCCCACATGTATCTAAAATGAGCTGTATCTTTAAAGAAGAACCATAATACATTTTTACTATGACTAGCATATTGTGTATGGAATTAGAATTAGCAATTGATTGACAGATTTTACTAATGATTTTTTAGAATGATAGGAATCTGTGTCTGTAGTTACAAAGCTGACTATAAGATGTCATCCTAGGAACAATTAATCTACACAGAACCTGAAGCTTTTAACTAATCTTATTTTCTCCCTGCTCATTTCATATGATTGTCTGCAAATAGTCAGACCATATCATATAAGAAGTCAGGTACTATGTACAATGCATTTTGGCCACTGTGACTGATGATCTTGCTCTGCTCACTGAAGTTCACCTCTAAGGAATCCTTGTTGCCTAAATTTGATACATGGCTTCATACTAATAGAAATAATTTTCAGGATTTTCAAATTCCTGTAAGATAGACTAGCTCAAAAAGCTGATGACATCATGATAGACTGTCTCACATATATTAACCTTTCTGTGTATCTCTGTACCATTCACATCTAAGAAAACAGAACCTTACATGATTTCATGTATCCTGGGAGACAGAAGATCTGATTTTTTATTCCAGTTGTTACACTTAGAGGCCTTGTCCTTAAATGAAAAGTCATATAATCTCTCTGGACCTGTTTCCTCTTGGATTAGATAACTGGATCTAAAACTTTTTGCAATGTTAGAACTCCAAATATTAGACAAAATTTTAATACAAGAGAGGCTTCCTATGAAGTATTTTTAAATTACCATGCCTAATAAAAATGGTACCAAATAAATTGGACGAATGGGTCTTGATGGGACAACTAGGTGGCCCAGTGGAGATTATTCTGGGCCTTGAGTCAGGAAGACCAAAGTTCAAATCTGGCCTCAGACACTTATTAGTTACATGAGCCTGGCTCAGTTTCCTCACCTGTAAAATGAGATGGAGAAGGAAATGGCAAACCACTCTAGTATCTTTGCCCAGAAAACCCAAATGGGGTTATATAGAGTTGGACATGACTGAAACAAATAAATATGGGTCTAGACCTATGATTTCATTAGTATGGAGCACACCTAGTGTAAAAATCCCCTCCAACGATCCGGCTATAATCTTACAATTTTCTGGGTAACTCTGGTTAAATGTTTGCTCAGACCCATACAGGCGAGTGTATATTGTTGTTGTGGTGTTGTGTTTGTCCTTCATTTTCAAAGAGGATTATGATATCAGGGAAATGATGACATGACTTGCAGTTGACTTTGATTTGAATGAGGGCGGGCTGTGCAAGGTCACCAGCCTCACTTTCTCCTCCACAGCCATCTGGATCCAGTGACCAGATATTCATCAGGATGACTGGAGATGATCCAGGACGCAATGGGAGACCCCGGCCCTTTTAGGAGAAGGCCTTTTCATGTACTCACTTAGAGTGAGGCAATGCCCATTCAGTGAATAGCCCTCTTTAAGAAGTGAGTCAAGGGATGGCCCCTTTAATTAGAAAAAAAGAAAAAAAAAACAAGCTGGGAGGGGAAGACCGCTGTTCCAAAGAGAAAGGCAAATATATATTAGTGATGGACTCAAGGCTGACCTTTTATCCTCTAATACATTCTGCCTGATAAAGGGCAATTTTTAAAATTTAAAAAAAAAACCTGATTTTTTTCTGGTCAGTTTTATGTTGGTTCTAGGATCATTACAACCGAATTATGAAGAAGAAGCTATTGCTTGTAAACAAGGGTTTTGCCATTATGAACAATATTGGATGTTATTCAAAAACTCCTACAGAGACATAATCATAGATTCAAAGAATTAGAGTTGAAAGGCATCTCAGACATTATCTAGTCCAACATTTACTCATATCAGGAATTTCGTACCTTGGAAACCTCTGCAATTCTCCTAATCATTCACTCATTCCACTCTCAGAATACTTTAGTAAGGAAGTTTCCCCTAATTTTGAACTCAAAACTTGCATCTATCAATCCCAGTTCTGCTGTCTAGGACCAAATGAAATAGTCAAATCCTTCTCCACTTGGCAATCACGGAGATAACAGAAGATAGATGGCTATCATGCCCTTAGTCTTATATTTTTCATGCTAAACACCCTCAGTCATTTTATAGATCCTTCTTTGTCAGGATTTTGAGTTCTCTCACCCTGTCACCCTCTCCTTAATATACTCCAGCTTGCTGAAGTTCAATCTAAACTAATTTGATGCCCAGAAGTAGACACAATATTCTAAGATCTTATTTGACCAGAGCAGAATACTATCAATCTGCCCATTACTCTGGATAGTATACTAATGGAAACTAAAATCACACTAGTTTATTTAGGTCTCAAATCATTGTACCGATCCTCATGGAACTTGTGGGCCACTAAAACTCCCAGGTCTTTTTCACATGAATAACCTTCTGACCATGTATCTGCCAACCTGTATTGGTTTATTTTATTTTCTGAACCTAATTATGGGACTTTACATTTATCCCTAATACATTTCATCTTTCACCTTCAACTCTCCATAGTGATCTTGTTGGATTCTGAGACTGTCATCTAAAGAGGGGTTGTTCAAATCACAGCTTGAGGAGCTCTAAGTTAGATGAGTTTCTAAGGCCCCCCTCCATTTTTTATTCCATTCAGCTGTTTTCAATGACACCACTATTAACAGGCACGTGTTTTTCCTCTTATGAGGTTATTAGCAGCAGTACAGATTTATTTCACTTCTTTGCTATACCACTCTTAGAATTATGTATATTCTCTCAGGTCCTTTTAAAATACTTTCTAAAGATCCTTGGAATCTCAAACTATGCACTACTTTTTCTCCTGGGTAGGCACCAGGATACCAAGCCAGTAACATAGAAAATGTTTTAAGGTTAATTGATGGCCTTATTAGTGCTGGAATGATTGGCATATAATCCCTCTCTAAGGACAGCAAAAGTGGTTGGTCTAAGATGTTATCTCTGTGTAATCATGTATAAGGAGTTGATATTGTGACTTTCAGAAATCACTCTTACTCTGTGGTTTATACTAAGCTTTAATACAATTTAAACTATAATAACTAGACTGTCAAAGGATCTCAGAAGCATTGTAGACTGTCCTGCCAAGATTTCTACTTCAGATAGTTGAAATGGATCATGAAATTAAGCATCTTTTGTATGTGTACTCATTTGTGCATGTATATGTGAATATGTACAATAACAACTTTCAAGGAACTTAAGTAATTCTCAGTTGGATGTCATTGGTCCTTTAACAGAACCTGATCTTCACTAAATAGCTATCTGAATGTTTATTTTCATATTATGTTATCACATGTATACATACACATATATATTATAACTAGTACCTTCCTCATATTCTAATGAGAAAAATATTCCTTTTTATCTAGATATGACTTATTTTGCCTCTTTCAATAAAGCCAAAATCAAAATATTATATATGTGGAGAGAGTAAATTTTCCAGTATCTTCTCTAACCAAATCTGTATTTTTCAATAATTTAACAAAGAATCATTAAGCATTTATTATATTCAAAGCACACTGTGTTAGGTCAGGGGAAGATATATAACTAAATAAGAAATAATCCTTGACTTTAATGATCTTGAATCTAGTAGAGAGAAGACGCATATGCAAATAACTCTCATGCAAATTACATCATGAGAAATAAATATATAATGGAGGAGCAAATCAAGTGTTCTCAAGGTTTAAGGAAGGAAAGATCTTTTTTGAAGCGTGTGTGTGTGTGTGTGTGTGTGTGTGTGTGTGTGTGTGTGTGTGTGTGTGTGAGAGAGAGAGAGAGAGAGAGAGAGAGAGAGAGAGAGAGAGAGGAGAGGGAGGGAGGTGAAGGAGACAGAGTGCAGTAAACAGGAAGTACAAAGAGCTTGATGAAGATGAACTCCCTGAAAAAAATGATATCCTTTATGGAAGAGATATTTGAGTTGAATCCTTAGGAACAGGATTTCAAGAGGCACAGAAGGGGTGGATGGAATGAAAGATTATGGCCAACTCAAACAGATATGGAAAAAAAGGGAGAGAGAAGATATCTTCACTTCTTGTCTTTCAACTGCCATTACAGATGAATGAATAGAAATTACTCTGATTTTATACATTAATAAAGAATGATAATTGCATTATTTTAATAGTCATAATAATTAAGCCCAATACCCACTTAAACCTCATGGTTCCTTTGCTTCACCACTAATTATCCTTTTTTTGGGAGGGGTGGTGGGTTTCTTAACCAAAGCAGGGATTTTTGTCTTAGATAACTCTATAACCCCTCTTGATATAAATTACTTTTTATCACTCGAAAAAGAAAAACTTTACTTAAAAAGAGGCAGGTTGTCAAAAAAATCTGGTTTTAGATTAATCATCTTGACTAGTTTTTCCTACTTTATAACGAGGAATCAGGCAAAGTCACTGTTTTCCCAAAAGACTGAAACAAAAATTCCATCTTTTATGACCTTAGTTATTTTGGCACGCTCAATGGATAGAAAATCAGATTTTCCAGACATTCCTCCTCCATTTTTAATTGCAACTTAGTCAAGATATTATTCAACACCAAGATCCCTTTTCACATGGCCTTATGTTTCTTCATCTCCCCCTGAAATCCTGTTCCAATTTCTTTTATAGGTGAGTTGAATGCTTCTAATTTAGAATCTGTCCCTTTATAACCTTCCTAAGCTTTTGCACATCAGGGAGGATTTTTTCTTGTCTTCCAATTTTCTTGTGCCTTTCTACATTTCTTAAACCTGACTTTCATTTTTTTTCCTCAAAAGATCTAGACTACAGCACTTTCATTTTCTTGGCATCGTTTTTCAGTGGTCCTATTTAATGTCACCTAATTTCATGTTTTTTTCCCCTAAATATAAAATTACTGCAGATAGATGATACTCTGAAACTTTATGGATTTGCAAATGCCAAACGATGCAACAGCCAGGTGTTACATGTCAATCTTGATTCTACAAATGAAAAAAAGGAGTGAGTTGAAATTAAACTTAGAAGAAGCTAGTTGATGTTAAGAGTTATAAAGGTAACATTTTAAGTGCTAATAAGTGTGTACATTATCTATGTTCTGGGATGGTTGTTAAGTTGTTAAATAACATCTTAAAAATGAAAATGACATCAGTTATAAATTTGAATCTGGGTTTTATAAGCTGTGTTTGCTGCCCCCCCAAGATTACCTTTGATTTAAAAAAAAGTTTATTGATATGTTATTTATATTAAAAACATTTTCAGATCATCTCTACTATGTGAAAGGTCTCTTGTTACTAAGTGAAGCAATGAGAGCACATGCAATATTCAATATCTGTAGCATCTCCACTCTATTTTAATTTTTTTACATTAGCAGAAATCCATTTTGTCTCCCTCCTACCTCGTGTCTCATTGAAAAAAAGGAAAAGAAAAACAAATTCCTTTAGACAAAAGTGCGTAGTTTTTTAAAACTATAAAATGTGACAAGGGTATTTTTAAAATTAAAAAAAAATGATGCACATGATGAAATATTGACCTTTAATGATGGCTAGTGCAAATTAACAAACCTAGTAAATCACCAGGGATGATCAATTTATAATAGTTTAATTTTTTTTCCGAATAATTCAACTGCGATTAATTTCTTGGTGAAAAAATAAGGTTTGTGTAGTTATACAAAGTGAAAGTCTTATTTAAGCCGACTGAGAAACTAAATCTAAGTCTATTTGTAAAGTTAATGTTGATTCAATGGATAGATCATTAGTCTGATTTTCTTACTTTTCTCTTTTACCTACTATTTATTAGAGACTTTGAGCTCCTTGAGGAGCCTGAAGTATTTTTTTAAATTGTTGCTCATTATTTTCAGTTGTGTTGGACTCTTTGTGACCCCATTTGGGGCTTTCTTGGCAAAGACACTGTAGTGGTTTGTCATTTCCTTCTCCAGGTCAGTTTACAGGTGAGGAAACTGACGCAAACAGAGTTAAGTGCCTTGTTCAGTGTTGCACAGCTAGTAAGTGTCTGAGCCCAGATTTGAACTCAGGAAGATGAATCTTTCTGACTCCAGGCTCAGCACTCTATAGTAGCTGTGTAATAAATGCTCCTGACTAAACAGATGTTAAATTCTGAGCTAATGCTAAAGGTAACTACAACTCCCATCTACTTTTAAAATTATTAGATGTGGCTAGGCATTTTTGGTTGGACATGTGGTTTTTCGACATGCTCTTTTCTGACTAAATACAAGCAGAGTTAATATTAGCTATCATAGTAAGATCGAGAAGACACAATCCTCCAAACATCTAATGATGGGATTGATCTGAATTCTGACTGTGATGCCCACAGATATGAATGATAGAGCACAGTCAGAAACTCTTTCCCGCTCTTCAGGGGAGTATGCTTTAAAGGTCGGTTTTCAATAATAATAAGTCTAGCTATTTCTGTGGATTTTTTGAATTCTAGGCCTGGAATGTTCCTGAGGGTCATAATACTAAAGAAATCATCATACAAAATCGTGCAGCAGTCTGGCACCTTGGCTATGGCAAAGTCACTGTCCCATTTAATTTACAACAGCAAAGAAATCACTAGGACAGAAAACATGGAGCTGTCGCGTCAGTTTCAGTATCAATCTCTCCCTTTCTGGGGAATACAAACGTCTGACATTCCTCCTTCACTTGTGCTGTCCCTGCTTTTTTCTTATGCAGACTTCTTATTGATTTTTTTGAAGCCCATAAATAGCCCTGTGTTTTGAGCACCAGAATTAAGAGACATCTTGCCCGCCTAATAATCCCCAAATACCTTGTGGTTTTCTAATCCTATAAAGTCACTAGAGGCATCGGGCTACACCTTACCTCCAAATGATACATGTGGCATTTTAAGTATTGTGGGCTATTGGCAGAGCTAAAGCTCTCCTCAGTTCACTTCGGATGAATCTTACAGCTCAAAACTTGTCTATGGCTTTGATACAATGAGAGGATTTTTATGTAGGCCTCGCTGATAACTTTTTATCATTTCCCCACAGAATTCTATTCTTAATACTTTAGAATAAGTAAATAAGCCATTTCATTTTTATTTTCCCCTTCATGAAATACTTCTCAAGTAACTCAATTAATGTTCAAAACCAATATTTGAGTAGGCACATAATGTAATTAAAATTTCATAAAATGGCTATAATCATACAACTCAGTAATAAGCAGCATTATTTATCACACAAATTATTTCTTTGGATTTCCAACAAGTGCTTTATTTAGCTACTTCAATAAGATTTTTCTCCCCTAGGAGGCTTGCTTTTTTTTCAAAAAACAAACATTTGAAGTTATTTCTGATCTTTTTAAAAATTTTAAGTCATGTATAGCTAACATTTATATAATGCTTACTATTTGCCAGATACTGTGTTAAATGCTTCCCTTGAAGGATATTCTAAATATGAATGAACTGGAATGATGCATTACTGAACTCAACATCAAATCTTCTATCTCCAAATGCACCTTTGGTCTAAAAAGATGCTTGGTAGAATATAAAATAATCTGAAATGACTCTATCTGGTACTTGGGGTTTCTATAGTGTCCCACCTTAATATTCTGACCCATTTTTTCTCCCAACTTGTCTCCAACAAAAACTTCCCACTTCATGGAAGCTAGACGCCTTCTCAACTCCAAAATAATGGCATGGTCATTCTTACACGCTGTCCCTCCATCCTTGGAATCCTTCTATTTTACCTATCCAAATTTCACCCATTCTTCAAGGTTCAAATCTAGTCCCACTTGAAATCTCTTCTGTCTCAGAACTACAATAGTATCTCCATGCCTTTAAGCCCTCTGGCATTTACAGTATACTCTATACCATATCATTTACTATAGAATCTCAGTATTGATAATATATCTTGAGTTATTCTTTTAATATGCATGCCAATGTCTTCTCTTTTTGCTCAGACTGTAAGAACCATCATTGTTCAGTTGTTTTGGTCATACTCGACCCTTCGTGACCCCATTTCGGATTTTCTTGGCAAAGATACTGGAGTGGTTTGCCATTTCCTTCTCCACTGGGTCCATTTTGTCAGGCAATCAGAGGTTAAGTCACTTCTCCAGGGTCACACAGATAGGCCGTATCTGAGGCTGAATTTGAACTCAGTTCTTCCTGACTCCAGGCCCCCGTGCTCTATCTGCTGAGCCACTAGCTGTCTCAGAATTATATAGTATACTTTTCTCACTTATGAATTCTTAAGAACATAGCAATTAGTCATTAAATATTTGACTGATGGAATGAGTTTGGGGACTAAGTTGGAATATTATGAGCTCATTCCCATGATGTTTTTCCTGATTATTCTACTTGCTTCTGCCACTGCAATTCTTGGTGTAAGAGCCAGTGTCCTGTTTCTGTGATTCATGTATTTGTGTATTTTTCATGGTCTGATCTTTCATCCTCATATCATCACATTAAAAGACCCTTTGAAACTAAGACCATGTCCTCATTTTCTTTGGACCTTTTGAAAGTGTCTTGGCTATATTTTTTCCAGAATAATGCCAGCAAAAGCTCAGTATGAATGTAAGAAGTGTTTCTAAGATCAAGGTGATTTGTGCGAAAGTCACTGCATCAGCATCTGTGCTGTAGACAATGGCCGTGACGCTTGTTCTGCGTGGATACACCAAAGCTTCAATGTTCTCTAGATGGTTAAGTGTTGTCATTCTAGTTTGGTTTACCACAGGATGACTATGTAGAAAGTCTCTTTCATATGGAGGTGCTTTCAGATCCTACTACTCTATGGTAAGTTTGGATGAATCGGGAAAAACTTTATTCTTGAAGGCCTTCCTTTTGCTGTATTTCACCTCTCCAAATCTTATCCATTTCACAAGGTTCAAACCAAGCCCCATATACTGATGGAAATGGAAAGAAATATTCAATGGCAATTTTAGATTGCTAATTAAATTGTTTTCTTGGAATTTTTAAAATATAAATTTATGACAATATTTGCACTCTTCCATGTGTATATAGGATATGCTTTTATTTACAGATGACTGAAGTTTTCCTCCTGAAAAAGAATATAATCCTTCATTCCATTTTCAAAATTCCCATATTTAAAATAACTACTCATCAGTTGTGTGTGTGTGTTCTGTCTGTTATGTATTCAGGTTCTACAGCATCTACGTGCACGTTCATCCACCAAGGGGAAATCTCCAAAGGAAAATGAAAAGGGGTAAGTAACCAAAGGGTAAAATATAGCTTTAGTGTCAGTGACAGAACTAATCCTCTCCCAGCTTCACTCAGTCATCAGATATATTTTGGAGAGAGGACTATGGAGAGCTCTGTTCCTCCCTTCAGAGGCTATTGGGGGTGACCAGAGAGAAGATGGAGAAGAAAGCTAAATAAACAAATACAAGTCACTTCAATCCACAGCATAGACCTACCATTAACTTCTAAACTCTTCCACATCTATTTGGACAAAATTGTCACTGAAGGAAACACACTGAAGAAGTTGGACAAAATCCCCTGCGGCAATCAGCATTGTTCTTATAATGATTAGCCAGCAGATTAATCTGACCTTTACTCCTCTGATTGCAAGACAATTAAAATTCTGAACAAGGCATTAATATATCTTTGGAACAAAGTAATAACATATTCAATAGAAATTGCTCTCCATTTACAAAGCTCTCTACATAGTTTAGCATGTTATATAGGTCCAATTGCTTGGCCTCTAATACTGATACTTCTGTGGAAAGTCATTTTAATTAAGAAAAGGTTACAAATTTCTGCCTTTTTTCCCTTATTCTCCCCAAACCTATAGTTCATCCTATCATTTCTGGTAGATAATATTAGTGAAGCTATGAATATGAAAGAATTATACAATACTGGAGATGGAAAAGATCTTAAGAGGTCATCTTATCTCATTTTGCAAACAAAGAAGCTGAGGCCCAGAGAGCTGAAACAGGCTGCCCAAAGTCTGGGCTATGAAAACATAAAGAGTCACTCGTTTTCTATGGCAGTCAAAATATCCAACTTTTGTGTAAGCTTTCTTTTTCGCTTTCCTGTTAGAAAATTGCATTTTAAAAAAGTGAACATTTTAAACTTAGCTGTGGAACTTGTCTTGTATTTTGCCTGGAAATGACTGCAATACATATCTTAGGTAGATGCAGTATCCTCCAAGACCCCACTATATTGTGAGCTTCTTGAGGGCAGACACTATTATCCTCTTCATTTTGTATCTCCAGTACTCAGCTCTGTGTGTTGCATATAGTAGGCACTTAATAAATGCTTATTGAAAGTGGAAACATCATCATAGCTAGCATTTACATAGTGCTTTAAGGTTTGCAAAGGACTTGACAAATACTGTTTTATTTGACCCCCACAGGACCCTGAGAGATTAGATAGTATTATTGTTCCATTTTATAGAGGAAAAAACTGAGGTAGTCGGGAGGTTAAATGACTTCCTGAGGGTCACATACCTAGTAAATATCCGAGGGCACATTTGAACTTGAGTTTTCAGGTCCAAAGCTCTAGTTACTGTGCCACCTAGCTGCCTTTGAAAACTACATTTTGTTCGTATGATAAATGAATGTTATTTTCCTGAAAAGAATATTTTAAAAATAATATCTAAAGAACCTAATTTTCCCATGGTTTAAGTGATGTTCAGACTTCTAGGGATATTGAATTTCTTGTCCCTAACAGGGCAGGACTGTGCTGACTAAAGCTCAATAGGTACAGAAAATAAAACAAAACCTTTACCACCAGTAATTGACAGGGATGTTAAGCTTGACAAGAATTCTGAAAAGCTCACCATCAAAGCCTAAAATAAACACTTTTAAAAATAAATATAACTAATAAAAATATAAATAATAAGATATACACAATTATATTGAAATAAAATAAATACTTTTATTTTTTATTTATTGTATACCCCTGAGTTCACAAATGCTACATGATATACGGGATAGAGTGCTGGACTTTGATTTAGGAAGATTTGGATTCAAATCTTTTTTTTTCTCCCCTTTCTCCTCCACTCATCTCCTAAGCTCCCCTGCCCTCTCCTCTCATCTCCTAAGCTTTCTTTTCCTCCCCTCTCCTTTTCCTCACCTTGGCTCTCTTCTTCTCACCTCTCCTCACCTCTGCTCTCATCCCCTCTTGTCTCTTCTCATCTCCTCTCATCTGGTCTTACCTCCTCTCCTCTCCTCCCCTCTCCTTTCCTCTTTGTTCTCCTCTCCTCTTTTGTCCTCTATTTTCCTCACTGTAATAATATAATGAAACAATCACATCCCTGGGGTATGGTTCGATACAGAAGATACCTGCAGTAGAATGTTTAGCAAATTAATTTGACTGCGGATGTTTATGGTATAAAACTCTAATGAAGCCCACAAACATGTTTTTACTTCTAAGATTTTAGGAAGATAGGACACCACTAGGATAAAGGGGATGGGGGAAACTTTGCAAGAGAGCGGAATAAATGCAGCCTGTATTCACGATGAAAAATGGTCAAAAATAATAAAAATGTTGACATATACATGAAAATTATATACAGATCATTATAATCTATGGGTCAAAGGGTATGGGTGTTTTAGTTAAAAACAAAACAAAACAAAACAAAATTACAATTCCAAATTACTTTCCAGAATGGTTAGACTAATTCTCAGCTCCACTAACAGTGTTTTAATATACCCAACACCACTTACTAAAATGCATAATGTGTGTATAACAGCTTGTTAGTTATCACCTTAATACAAAGCAGATATTTCCAAAGAACTACAGAGAATGTTTTTGCCCTCTACTGATCCACCTCTCATCTTCTAAGCTGATGGAAACTTATTGAAGATTTTTATGTTCACATGTCTAGAGTGATGAGGGAAGAGCCTCTACTTTCCATCACTTTTTCCTTCGTGTCTCAAACTTATTCCTCAATGAAGGGAAGCTTTAATTGCTCAGAGAATATACTTATTCATTGTACTAGGCCATGCAAAGAAAAATGAGAGATTCCCTTGAAATTTCAGTACTGTTTAAACTCAGAATTGTTACAGACAATTTTGGGATCTTCCAGGTAAGGGAAAGGAAATAGGTGAATCCAGCTAACAGCAGTATGTTTAAAATTAAGCCAATGACAAACACAAAACACCCTTTCTTTCAAATAGTGCTGGTGAATGGGAAAAGGCAAAGTAAGCAAAAACTCCCGATCTTTATAGAATGGTCCATTTCTGCTAAAATTATATATCTGGATTTTTTTTTGCACCTCGCCTTAATCACTGAATGGTCATTGTCTCAATCAAAATGAGATCTGCTAAAGGCCTTAGCTTTTAAAAGGCTGAGGCCTTCGACCACATCTGGGGCCATCTCCAGTCACCTGATATGCACCTGTCCACTGGTCACAGATGACTCTGGAAGAGAAAGTGAGGGTCATGACTTTGCACAGCCCTCCCTCACTTAAATCCAATTCACTCAGATGTCATGGCATCACCTCCAGGATGTTACAGTCCTCCTTGAGAATGAAGGACAAACAACCATGTGAGTAGTAGGAGGTGCCCCCTGGGGACTCAACAGGAACTGGTCTGTTGGGAAGTATAATTCTTTTCTTTCCTCCTCTTTCTTTCCTTCCCTCTTTCCCTCTCTTCCTCCCTTCTGCCTTCCCTTCCTTCCCTCCCTCCCTCTTTTCTTCCTTTCCTTTCCTTTCCCTTCCCTTCCCTTCCCTTCCCTTCCCTTCCCTTCCCTTCCCTTCCCTTCCCTTCCCTTCCTTTCCTTTCCCCTTTCCTTCCTTTTCCCTTTCCAGTTCCCTTCCCTTCCCTTCTCTTCCCTTCCCTACACTTCCCTTTCCTTCCCTTCTCTTCCCTTCCCTTTCCTGGAACATGCCTTAAACTCAAATCACTCTGGCTCTCACTGACTGCCCAAGGATAGGTCCCAGGCCAAACCCCACTTGGCCAGTGTTTGGGCCCTGATTGACTGAGAGTGAATGTAAATAGGAATTGTTTCTGCTTTGGTCAGAGAACCTGAGGGTCTTCCCCTCCCATTTTGATTTTTTTTCCTGGACTAGGTTTAAGAGGCCATTTTTTGCCTCATTCTTACCTAGCCTTAATCACCGAATGGGCATTGTCTCAGTCAAATTGAGACTTACTAAAGATCTTAGCTTTAAAAGGCCAAGGTCTTCTACCACATCTGGGCCATCTCCAATCATCCTGCTATGTATCTGGTGACTGGGTGCAGATGGCTCTGGAGGAGAAAGTGAGGCTCGTGACTTTGCACTGCACTCCCTCACTTAAATCCAATTCATTTGCATGTCATAGCATTACCTCCTTGATGTTATGGTCCTCTTTGAGAACAAAGGACAGATAACCACAATATCTAGACTCTAAGTTCATGTAATGGCACTTTGGTTTGTGGAAAGAAAACTGCCCTCCAAGCCAAGAAGTTTTGGGTTTAAGTCCCACAGTTGACACACAGTAGTCATATGACCCCTAGGCAAGTCACATAACTTCTCAATGCTCTCAACTTTTTGAGACTATAAACTGTAGAAATGACTGTGGCTGCACTAGTTAGAAGGAGTTTCTTCCCCTGAGAATTCCACATACCAATGATAGTGCAGGTCTAGTCTCTGTCTCTGTTCTGAATTTATTATAGACTTTATTTACTTTTCATGGGACTCTATTTATTTTTTATCTTTTTTCATGAGTTGGAAAAATTTGAAATTCTGTCCTTTCCCCCCCCAAGGCCATAGAAGCAGGCTGGGTGATTCTGTATCTCTTGAGTAAACCCACCATAATCAGAGCTGTCACACAGAAGGGAATTACTTCCTTCCACATTTTAAAAACATTTATTTATTACTTCCAACACATCATGTACAGGAACATTCAGATAGAGTATTTTGCTCCAGGTAAAGCTGTTCAAATCCTCTCCTGAATGGAGAGCAGACAGGACTTTACACAGGAAGCTGCTGTGAGAGCATACAGTCTTGTCAATAGATAAATCTCTAAACTGTAGAGTGCCATTAGAGATGCACTTACAAGATTTGGGGAAATTCAAATACAGAACCATGTAGCTCTGGTCACATAAGCTCTGGTGACTCATGTGGCCTGGCTCAAACCAGCCAACTGACAGGGCCTGCCTTCTAGTTATAAAAACTGATCTAGAAATAATGAAGTTTGCTATGAAAAGGAACATAATACCTGTCCAAAGCTAGGATCTTATCATTTCAGTGAGTCAGATCATTAAATTTGAATTATGGCATATAACAATCCACTAGGCTAAAATTATGAAATGCTGGTCCCTTGCCAATAAAGTTAAATCTATATTTCTTTATTTTCAGCCGCAAAAGCCAAACATATGCATCGTATAACAGCTTTCCCTGGTGCAATGAAGATGCAAATTTAAGGCTAAATGCTACAGCCTTGAGCAGTTTCCTCTCTTCTTTATGGGAAAATACATATATAATTCAAATTACTAATATATAATAGGCCTGAGCTTTCTGAAGAAGTTTTCCCTAGAGAGATATAAGGAACTCTTTGGGGGTACTTCACCTTTGATTAGTATATAAAATGGCGTAGAAGAATACATGAAGTGTTAATTCATGCCCCTTTATTCACCTCTCTTTGGGATGCTTTAGATGTAACCTTGCGTGAGTTCCAGGGGAATGGTCCAAATGACCTCTCCACATCTTTTCCAACCCTAAGATTCTATGGTTCTTCAGCAGCGTCAAAAAATGGTCTCAGAAAGAAATGCATCTATGTAGAGGTTTATGGCACAGTAGAAAATCTGTGGTGCTTTCAGAGGTGATGGTCAAAAGCAAATTCAGAGGTTTTTTTTTTGTTAAGAAACTATTTCTTATAATAAATCAAATCTCTCATAATGCAAGCAGAACTCGTTTTTTCTTAATCTTCTTTCAGCAGAGATAGAGACTATATAACCTCTTTTATATTCAAAGATCACTACTAAATCACCATTCAGCTTTCTTTTCTCCAGAAGTAGTAAGTCTTTTTCCTTTCATGCCTGACTTTCCAGGTTCTTCATCTCTTGGTGGCCTCCTTATAAACTCATGCCAAGTTGTTAGCATCCCTCTGAAAGATGGATAAGATTATAGTGGCTGGCTAACAACAGCAGGCAAAGTCCTGATGAAAATGCAATTATAGCCTCCCCACCCCCATGATGCCTGCTATCATCACATGTTGTTGCTGTTCAAATGTCTGACTCTTTGGATCTCATTTGGGTTTTTCTTGGCAGAGATACTGGGGTTGTTTGTCATTTCCTTCTCCAGCACATTTTAGAGATGAGGAAATTGAGACAAACGGAGTTAAATGACTTGTTCAGGGTCACACGGTGTCTGAGGTCAGA
Source organism: Trichosurus vulpecula (assembly GCF_011100635.1). Taxonomy (NCBI): domain Eukaryota; kingdom Metazoa; phylum Chordata; class Mammalia; order Diprotodontia; family Phalangeridae; genus Trichosurus; species Trichosurus vulpecula. The sequence goes on along the minus strand of NC_050576.1, from coordinate 364,965,047 downwards.
TTTGAATTTAGGAAGATGAATCTTCCTGACTCGAGGCTCTCACACTATCCACTTAGCTGCCCATTATCACTTATCCCTAAATCCAGTTAAGAAATCTCCCAGTCACTTGGTTCTCTCCCTACATCTTTTACTTCTCTGCCTCCTTCTTGGTTCCTCATTTTTTTTCTTTCTGATCACTCAATGTGCATGCTCCCTGAGGGTTTTTACTCTTTTCCCTCTACAATCTCATTCTTGGCAATGCCATTCACCATCAGTGATAGGAACGTGAAGTTTGAGTGATATATTCAGGAAAAGGGTAAAGAAGTTCCATCCTGGTTGAGGAGTAGGAGAAAGAAATGGATAGCTTTGGTATGATACAATACACAAAAATACATACTGACCTGTTGTACGCTGGAGAGAGAATACTAATTCCAAGGCCAGAGAACTTAGATTTAAATCCTATCTTTGACGTATATTACTTGTACGACCTGGGGCAAATTACTTTACTCCCCATGGTCTAATTTTCCTCATATATAAAACAAAGGGATTGGACTTGGCCCCCAGATCTACATTTATAATCTTATGGTCCTATGCACTATGCAGACCTATAATTGAACCTATGCCAAAATAAGCCTTTATGCCACGAAATGTATTTCCTGATGCATCAGCTCATATGTGAGGAGCACATTTTATATACTCAGCAACGGAAACTTTCCTCCTAAATACTGAAAATACAGGAAGATAATGATCACTTGTTTTCTTTTTATGAAAAGTTAAGTAGTAGAAAGATTAATATTGGATATATAATGTACAAATACTCTTTAGTATTCCCAAGATCAAAAAAATTATTTTATTTCTTCCTTAGAATAAAAGTTATTTTAAGTAGCATAAAATCTGTGAATTTTTTGAAGGGAAAAAGATAGATGCAGAATGTTATAATCTTAACCACATGACGCAGTAACCTCTGTGAACAGTGGATTTTATGCACAATGCACAAAAGGACTTCTGGTCAAGGCTGATCCTTTCAGCATGTGGCCATATGGAGATGGCTATCACCATCAGTAGCATCCCTTCAGAAATCAAAGGGTAGCAGTATATTTTATATATCCAATATGTAATGGTTTGTGTAAATGTGGGTAATTAAGATCGCTAGGGCCTTCATAACTTAAGCATTTGCTGGCCTTGTAAATTTACATAGCAGTCCGTAGATCAATCAACTCCTTTGAAATGAAGAAAATAGAAAAATAAACGAAACCTTGGTCCCACTGCTATCGAATTATACAATGTCATCCTGCATGGATTCACAAATTCGAAGCTAAGACACTACAAAGAGACATAAGAAACCTAATAATAAACAGCATGAGCATGACAGACTGGAGGGCGATTGGCTTGTTCTTATTCTTACAAACAAATACCACATAACATGAGTTTAAATAACTTTGACATGTAGCCAACACTCCATAATAATTATACAAAATAAATGGACATCATTTCCTAGTCCATTGCCAACATATACATAAATCATTGTAGCAGATGGAAAGCAAGGGACTAGTATGGTGTGGTGGTGGGGAAAAACTGGACTTGGGGGAGTTATAAGATCTAAGTTCAAGTGCCATTTTTCATCTGTTCTAGGTAAGTGACTATAAACAAAATGTTCTCACTTAAATTGCTTACTCTTACATCACATGTTCCTTGTCTGGTATGCTAGCCTGGTATAGACAGAGTGAGCTTAGATGACCTTAGAAGGTCCTCACTAAGCTGCTAGTGGGGCATGACTCAAATGAAGTACGATAAGGATCTGAAATACCTACATGGAGTCTCATAAGCCATTAGAGTCCAGAGTTTAGTGATACCTGGGTCTCAAATACATATAGTCTATTATTATTATGAAATGTATCTTTAACCTGCAAGCTACACAGTGAAGTACATAAGCTAAGTGCAGGCTCTCCAGAGCCTCTTGACAATTTTTCCATTTTCCAACTATTCACTCACATTGTATGTTGCACTTTAAGGTTTACAAAGCACTTTGCACACATTATAACTCCTTCGATTCTCCCAAAGGCCTTGTCATTATTATTTTGGTCTTAGAGATGAAAGGTCTGAGGACCAGAAAAGTTAAATGATTTTGCCATGTTCACACAGAAACAGAGAGAAAGTGAGATATGAATGCAGCCCTCTTCTCGGCCTACCCTCATCAACTCATGGTATGAGTCCTTCCAGAATTTTCCTAGCTCTGCCTACTACTGATTGTACCTCTATCTCTCACACAACATGTCACCTAGTCGCCACACACTGCTATATCTCCCTTCTCTCCTTCACTGCTAAACTTTTTGAAAAATTCATTTACACCGAATGTTTCCACTTCATCACTGTTCACTCTCTCCAGCTGCTATAGAGCTTGCCTTCTGCCCCAACCTCTCTATTCAAACAAATCTAGTAATGGTGAACTGCAAATCACCAAACCTCATAGCCCGTTTTTGGTTCTCACCTGCTATGATGGCTCTTCTGCTTTTGATACGACTGACCACCCACTCCCTTGGCTTCAGAAGCTTTGCACTCTCCTGGTTTTCCTCCTAGCTAGCTAACTTCTTGGTGTCCTTTCTTTGTTCCTCATCCTCTTCCAGATCTCTTAATGTAAATGGTCCACTAAGGTCTTTCCTCTTGTTTCTTTGCTCTCTCTACACTCTCTTGGCAGTCTCACAAAAATAGATTCAACTATCACCTCTGCAGATAACTCCCAGATATGCTCATATATACTCAGGTATATGTATATGTATATATGCACATGTACACACATACATATACACAAGTATATACACACATATTGTTGTTCAGTTGTTTCAGTTGTGTCCAACTCTTTGTGACCCCAATTTGGGGTTTTCTTGGCAGAGGTACTGGAGTGGTTTGCCATTTCCTTCTCCAGCTCATTTTACAGATGAGGAAACTGAGGCAAACAGGGTTAAGTGACTTTCCCAGGGTCACAGAGCATCTGAGGCCAGATTTGAACTCAGAAGATGAGTCTTCCTGATGCTAGTCCCAGCACTCTATCCACTCTGACACCTCTATACATATGCATATATGTGTATACATATATATATATATACACACATATATATACATATATATATGCATATATGTGTATATGTGCATATCACATGCACATATACACACATTCATACATATCTACCTTTAGTCTTTACCTTTTCTGATTCCCACATTTCTAACTGCCTACAGGACATTCCTACCTAGACATCTCTCCTGCACTTCAAAATCCACTAAAATTAAATTGATCTATCTATATCTCCCTTCAAACATGTTTCTCCTTATGACTTGAGTATTTTTGTTTTTCTTTCACATACAAACCTATTCACAATTAATTGTGAACGCATAATTCATATTTTGAAATCTCTGTCACATACAACCTATTCACAATTAACTCATTGCTCCTCTGTCTAACATTACTCATTAGTTCCCTATTGTCTACTGAGTAAGAGTCAAAGTTTTATTTGCCTGCCTTTCAAGGGCCTTTGCAACCTTGGCACCATGTTTTCAACCTTGTCTTTCATACATGCGCCATACCTTCTAATTGAACTGGAAGAATCTCTGTGTCCCTTGAACACCCTCTGTGCTTTCCTGCTAATCTGTTGATTGCTCATGCTGTTCCACATGTCTAAAATAGCCTTCCTATCCTTAATAACCTTTTGAACTATTTTTGGTAATTTTATTTTTAATCTGAATATAATGAACATCAAAATAAGGACAACATTTCTATACACAAAATAAAAAAAGATCACTAGGAAAATTTCTATTATGTACAGCTTGCTTTAATAAAAATATAATAAATTGAACACATGTTACTTTTAAAGTATGTCTGTGTTTCCTTCTGACCTTCCTTCTGTTCCCTCCTGTGCATTGAAAAAAAATCAGTGACCAATCTCTTCTGTTTTTTCTTTTTGGCAACTCTAGCAATACTTCTACCTTCTTCGATCTCCTTCAAATACGACATTATACCAAGTTTAAAAAAGAAAGAAAGAAAATATAACAAATAATCATAGCCAAGTAAAACAAATCTCCATGTTTATAATATCTAAAAATGTCTGTTTCATTCTGGCCCTTAAGTCTATCACCCACTCCTCTGTCAGGAGGCGGGAAGTATGTTTCATCATTGGTTCTCTGGAGTTGTGATTGACCACTGCATTGACAGCATTCTTAAATATTTCAAAATTGTTTTTCTCTATAACAGTGTTTTTAGTGTATAAACTGTTATCCTGGTTCTGATCCTTTCACTTACCATCATTCCATACAGATATTCCCAGGTTTCTTGAAACCATCCCTTTCACCACTTTTTATGGCACAATAATATTTCAATATTTATATATTATAATTTGTTGAGTCATTCCCCAATTGATGGGTATTTCTTTTGTTACCTTTTTTTCTACAATAAAAAATGTCTGCTAAAATATTTTTGTATACATGGATCCTTTTGTCCTTTCACACACTTGAATGTGTGTTTATACATATATGTATATTCCATGAACATGTTTTAAGTGTCTACAATATGCAAAGTGCCATCTCTTTGAGATTAGTTCCACTATATACGTGTTCGCATATGTAATGTTCATATTCTAAGGCTTAACATATTGTCTTTATGGAAACAGGGATTGGTTTCTATATTTAAGGTTTGGGGAAACAGCAATTTAAGACCTTTAATTCTGGAAATTTGTTGCTATAGTAACCCGAGTAAATGTCAAAATGGAGGCAAGCTTTTTTTTTTTTTTTGGAATTGACAGGTCTATAAAGAAGTAGTTTTTTGCTTCATTTGTCTGTAGCTGAAATAAAGCACTAACCTCTCTGAGGGGTTCTGGTCTAAGAATGGGATTTTGTAACCTGTGAGTCAAAGTGCTCTGAGATCACCTAATATTCTGTCACTCAGCAGGGGGATGTCAGGTGGGTCCAGTGTCCTTGTTCTAATACCATCACAGCTTCTGCTATAATGCCACTTGAAATTCCTTTAACATTCTAGATTCATTGCATCCCTTAGAAGGGGAGTTAAAAGGAAAATCGTGTTACCCTGGAAAATAACTTAAAGTACCTATACCTGAAACTCTGCATAAAGGCACCCATGTTTTAGATGAGCAGATCAGTTCATCATAAGAATTAAAACAAAGATAATTTAGAACAATAAGTGATTGTATCAAAATTTATAGTTTGAATTGGCATTCGATGGAGTGGGTAAGGAATAAGGAGATAAGGGTTGAAATAGGGGAGGGGAGAGGAAGGAGGCTTTGCGTTAGTGGTGGAAAAGGGTTCCGAAGATGAATGCTCCCGTGGGTGAAGACAAATGGTCTGTGAAGGGAGATAGGGACTTTGTGCTGGGTAGGGTCTGTGGAGTTTGGTACTTGACAAGTCTACTCATCCTTCCTTGAGAGGAGGGGATCTGGAACTCCCGCAGGTAACAGGCACCTGAGAAAATGCGAGAACATGTACCCAGGGAGGAGAGTTTGAGAAGAATGAGAAAATAAAGGTAATAAGGGCAGAATATAGATCAGTTGTGAGTTGATTAATCATGTATGGGGTAGGGAAAGAGCTTTACCGGTGCAGCGTCCTTTCTGACACATAAAATACTTTTATGCTAAGAACCTTACAAAGTATAGGCATACAGGGACTTTTTAAATAACATGATAAACCATCTATCTAACACCAAAAGCAATCATCATATGCAATGGGGATACAGTAGAACCACTTCCAGTGAATACAGGTATAAAGCAAGGATGCCTGTTCTCCCCACTATTGATTGACATAGATCTGGAAATACTAGGAACCACAATAAGACAAGAGAAGACAGAGGTACAGAGAAGAAAAAAACTATCCCTACTTGCTTATCATATGCTGGTTTACTTGGAAAATCCTAGAGAATGAGCAAAGACAACAATTGAGAAAACAGCTTTAGCAAAGCTACAATCTACAGAATTATCCCTCAAAAATCAATAGCATTTCTGAATGATAACAATAAAACACAAGAAGCAATAATGGAAAGGGATATCTCATTTCAAATAACTACAAAATGCATTAAATATCTAGTGATCAACCAACTAAAGCACACAAAAGACTGGTATAGATTTAGTTATAAAGCACGTCTTATAGAAATAAAGAGCAATTTAAATAGTTGGAGTACTATTCTGTGCTCATGGCTAGGCTGTGCCAATGTGATAAAAATGATTAGGTTACCAAAATCAATTTACATTTTAAATTCTATACCAATCAAGTTTAAGAGGGAATATTATATAGAACTTGATAAAATAATAATAAAATTCATTTGGAAAAAACAAAAGACATACAATATCAAGGACCATGATGAGAAGAAGTAGGTACAAAGAAGGAATAGCACTTCAGACTTCAAACTATATTATAGTTTATTTTGTATTTATATTTTTATATTATATTATATATATTTATGTTATAAAGCAGGAGTCATCAAAACTATTTGTTATTAGTTAAAATATAGAGAGATAGAGCAATGATTCGGGCAGCTAGGTGGCGCAGTGAGTACAGCACCGGCCCTGGAGTCAGGAGGACCTGAGTTCAAATTTGATCTCAGACACTTGACACATTTACTAGCTGTGTGACCTTGGGCAAGTCACTAAACCCCAATTGCCCTACCTTCCCCCTTCCAAAAAAATTTAAAAAAAAAGAGAGATAGATCAGTGAAACAGACTAGACAATGAAGAATCAGAAACAATAGAACTCAATAATATAGTAGAAAACAGGATTATCAAGGGGGGGAAACTCTTCATTTGATAAAAGCTGATGAGAAAACTGAAAAGCCATCTGGCAGAAATTGGGCTTAGACCTATACCTTATACCACATTATACAATACATTCCAGATTGATAAGTGATTCTGACATTACAGATTCCACTATTAGAAAAGGAAAGGAGAAAGGGGCGGGAGATGAGTTCTGAACTAAACAGGAGATATTCAATTTCAAAAATTAAAAGAGATGACTGATTACTTGAAAGGAAAAAGCTTAAGCATAAACAAAAACTAATGCTCCTAGAATAATAAGGGAAGTGGTTGAATGGGAAAAAATAACACCAAATTTCATTTGGTATCCAATATATGTAAAAATAAATAAAAACAGACATGAGTGCATGCATGTGCACACACCCACACACATATTCACATATGAGATTAATATCCATTCTCCGATTGAAAATAATCAAAGGATGAACAAATAGTTGCCAAAAGAAAAATTGCCAAGTATTCATCACCACACGACAAAATGTTCTAAACCACTAATACTAAGAGCGTCAAAAATCAAAATAACACTGAGGTTTGATCTCACGTTGCAAATTTACCAAAAAAAAAAAAAAAAGACAAAGCATGACAACAGTCAATCTTAAAGTGGTAGAGAAATTATGGAGACACTAGTATATTGTTGGTCGAGCTTTGAAATGATACAAATATTTTGGAAAGCAATTTGGAAGTATGTGAATAAAGTGACTAATATTTTAGTATTAAAATGCCTTCTGAACCAGAGACTCCATTATTGGGCTTATATCCCCAAAAGGTCACCGATAAGAAGAAAGTCCCCACAATATTCACAGTAGCACTTTTTGTGATAGCTAAGAATTGGAAACAAAGCAGATGTCCATCTATTAGGAAATAACTAAAACGAATTGTGATACAGGAATGTATGGAATATTGCAATCCTGTCTGTAAAAAAACGAGGTATGTGATGAATACAAAGCATGGAAAGATCAATATGAAATGATGAAAAATGAAGTAAGCAGAGCCGAGAAAACAGTATGTGTAATAAGTACAACAATGTAAAAGGAAAGAACAAACCCACACCAAAAAAAAATCAAAAGTGAATGTAACAAAATTATAAAGATCAGGCGGGAGTGGGTTAAAGAGCTAAGAGAGGACACCCTTTTTTTGTGGAGGCTGGAGATCTACATATGCTATGCATTGAACATGTTTTCTGACTTTTTCAATGTATTGATCATTGAAAATATTCTTTTTCCTTTCTAAAAAAACCTGTTTATTATATGGGATGGTTCTCTGGGAAGAGAGGGAGAGAAATACTTGGGATAACTACAATGATGTAAGAGACAGACGATATCAATGAAAACATTTTTAAGAAGACAAAATAAACCAAAAACATAGAGGAGATGGAGTGTCTTTTGTGAGGAAAAAATATGCGGAGGCTGTGGTAACTGAATAGTGAGGAGAACAATTAACAATTTTAAAATACAATTGTAGTCTTTGGGATTTGGTTGCTAAAAGAGGAAGGATACTTTTATAGGTAATGCTCTGTTTTTCACTGGCATGACCATTCTCTTTTCTGTTTCATGCCAATATGGCACCAGAATATATTTAGCTCTATATTGGCAATGCTTTTCTTGTATCCCTACAATATTTAGCTAAGTTCTGGGTATATAGTGATGACTAAGCATATTAATTTCATGGTTGACATAAATTTTGTGAATTCTATTTAAGGAAGTTTAGCTTATTTTCATTTTAATAGACATTTTAAAGAAACCTAATCACTTCTACTGTACTTTAAACCAAAAAATATAAAAGTGCCACACAAATCTATGTGACTGCAATATGGTGAAATAGAAATAGAACTTTCCCTAGAACCAGAAGACCTGAGTTCAAATCCTACCTCCAAAATACATAGGTACCTGTGGGTCCTCAGGCAAATACTTAACAACCTTGGCCTAAGTTGCCTCATCTGCACAAAGAAGAGGTTGGGCCAGATGGCCTCCTAAGTTCTCTTAAGCTCAAGAATTATAACCCTATAATCATATGAAACTTCCTCTAAGCACAGAAGTGTGAATGAACGTGTTAGCATGTGTGTCTGTATCTGAATTTAACATTAATTTATCCAGAACTTATTATATTTGACAAACCGTTTAAGGTAACAGAGTTGAAAAAAAAATAATGGAACAGTCTTTGACCTCAAGGGGCTTGTATTCTCATGTGATAGAATAATATTAGAAGGCAATATGTGTGTGTGTGTGTTTGTGTGCGTGCATGTGTGTGTGTGTGGCGTAACTTTAAATATACTGTGGCTACTTTTCCTCAAGAACCTATTTTTTTAAAGCTTAAAATTCATACTCTGTTACCTTAAGAGGGAGAAGGCAAACGGGCTAAGGTTGAGAGCCCAGATAACCCCAATGATTTATAGTGGCGGCTGAAACAACTTTAGCTGACAAGTGCTGGAACATGGACGAATTAGGTCTTTCTCTGAGGAAAAATGGTGAGTCCGAAATCACTCTGATGAGTACTGACCAGATAACCTTGCCCAAACTTGAATATTTTCTGAATTATTGTGATTTGACACTGGCTTATTTTTTATGTAACCTCAAACAAGATTATATAGGCAAAGAAAGAAGACAATGAAAATGTTGTAGGGAAGCATGCCAACTGCACTCTAGGAAGCATTTTGGTTTTACTGGGTTTTGTTTCAGATTTACATAGGTTTTTTATGCCTCTGACAAACACACTTGAACACAAGATAAACATAAATATAAAAATATTGTAGCAGTTGACTTTTGGTAATGTTTTTAATAACATCAAGTTATTGGAAACAATCTGATGTTTAGAAAGCAGAGAAACCAAAGATTCATGTATAATTTTCTCAAGTTCACTTGTCTAGAAGAGCATGAAAAAGGAAGTCAGAAGTGTTATAATATTCTATGAATGTAACTCAAGGGCTTTTATATTTAGATAGCTAAGGCTGAATTCAATAAAATTCCTCTTTTTTCTGATACACTCTTTTGAACATCTCTCTTACCATAGTTACCTTAGGGACATAGACAACCTGATTGCTCAGGGGTTAATTTTTAAAAAGCTTTTTACAGAGGAATATTTTCTTTAAAGATATACCAAGAGAAACATTCCCCTAATGTTTCAGTGACATAATTTCCCCTTTACCTCCTTGATTGCTGGTGAGGGGAGGGGGAAATTAGGGTCACAGTTTAATTCAGTTCCTACATAATACTAGTTCCAGGTACAAAATGAGCCCCACCGCATTCCCACTTGATTCCTGGTACCTTGTCTTCTCAGTGCTGTCCTCCTGGGATGATCATGATATACGGGCTGGTCAGGTATTAAATTATAATTCAGGATCAGGTGGAAAAGGAATATTCAACCTGTCCTGATATGTATTTTAGTTTCTCCTTGATTTCTGCTTCATGTCCCCCACCCTATTCAAGTCAGTCTTGAACTCCCTGGGAGTGACCTTGGTACCTTCCCAATTTTACTTCCCTCTGATCTTCTATGTTATTGACTTTGAAGTATTTACTGGACTGCTAACTCACAGACAAAATAAAAAGGGAACATGGGATTTTGCTTGTTTCCTTCTTTTTGGTCTAGACTTATAATTTATTGTTGAATTTATGGATTTCAGATAAGGGAACTACTGTAGCCAATGCAAATCTGTAATAGTGACTTGCTCAGGGTAACACAGCCAGTATGTATCAGAGGGAAACCCAGGTATCTCTGATGCTGAGCTTGATGCTAACCATTAGGCTATACTGTCTTGCCTGCATTAATAAAAGCAGCATATGAAGAATGAAAGTGTTTATACCACATTCTTCTTTGGTCATAACACATCTATTAAGGACACCACACTATAAGAGGTATTAACAATGATGCAGTATAGCATAACCTGGCATGGAAACCAAGATTATGTATGTATAGTGGGTTGGAGGGGTGGGGGAGATACACATAAAAAATACTGTTCAAGGATTAAAGAATTGCAGAATTCAAGAGTTGAACATAAGTATGAACATATGACACAAAAGTTGAACACAATATATACCCCAAAATAATTATCCAACCTCTATTTGAAAACTTTCTAGGAGGGAGAACCCATCATCTATTTTGGCAGCCCACTGCATTTTGGGCCAGCTCTGATTGTTAGTTTTTTCCCCCAATATCAAGTCATTGCTCTTAGTTTTGCCCTCTGTGGATAAACAAAACAGGTATAATCTGTTTTCCGTATGCAAGTCCCACAGATACTTGTCCTCCATCTTGAGTCTTATTGCCATCAACTGACCTCATAGGATATAGACTCAAAGCCTTCACTATTTCACTTACCTTCCTCTGGACATTCTCAACTTTACCAATATCTATATTAAACCATGGAATCCAGACTTAACATAATACTCAAAACTATGACAAGGACAGAATACAATATGACTATCATCTCTCTCTGTATATACGCTATGTCTCTCCTAATGCAGCCCAACATTATATTAGAGTTTTGAGCTATTATATCATATTGTTAATTCATATCTAGCTTATAGTCCACTAAAATACCTGAATCCTTTTCAGAATAATTGAGGTCTAACCATACCTTCCCATCTTTTACCTGTGAAGTTGATTTTTTGCACCCACTGAGACTTTACATTTATCCCTACTGAATTTCATCTTCAGCTTTATGTTCTACCCTATCTTGACTGTGATTCAGTATAATAGCCAACCCTCTCAGCTTGCATCAACTGAAAATTGGCTGAGCACATCATCTTTGTCCTTATCTAAGTCACTGATAAAAATGTTAACTAGCACACATGAAGGAGCTGTATATGGTATAGCTTAAAGAAGAGACAACATGGAAGACATGATGGCTGTTTTTGAGTATTCCACTGTCTTCTGTAAGTATAATTAGTCTTACTGTACTTGGCCCCCGAGGACAGAAATAGAAGTAAGGGGCAGAAGAAGGTTCAGAGAAGCAGACTATCTCAATTCAATGAAGTTAATTCAACTATTGAGGTACAAGGCGTGTTTGGAGAAAGAATAAGAAAAAGAGGAACCATGTATTCATCTTGGGGGCAGATAGTGAGATGTTGGATTATTCAATGTCTATTTTGCTTCTGTTTTCACTATTGGGAATAATGATGTTTAAAGTAGATGAGGCAGAGCAAGAAAACTTGAGAGGAAATCAAAATTCAAAATGAGTGTGAGGATAGGAAGAGAATATCTCTATTTTAAATATTTTTGATCTTCTCTTTCAGATAAATTATATATAAATCATCTGACAATTAGAATTTTTCATAAATGGAGGCTTGCCTTAGGTGATAGTAAGCTTGGGGAAAGGAAATAGAAATGGAGGTGACTGCTGGATGCATGACTATGGAACAATGGAGGCTTCTAAGAATGAGAAGTTGCTATAGCAAGTCTTTGTTATTGGATTCTACGCAGAGTCATGCCTAGAGCAAAGCAAGGAGATGAGACATTCTAACTGTGGAAAAGCTGGAACATGACAACTGAAACCAAAAGTAATAAGTAATGCCTGAGGCAAGCTGAGCTAATATGCTCAGAATGCTAAGACTTTGCTCATGTCTTGCCTCTCACAGCTATGAGTTTTGGGGATTGAATCCTCCATCACTATAGGGAATGGTGGAAAGGAGCCATATTCATTTGGGAATGTGACTCAGATTACTTGCTGTTGATTTACTCTTCATGTATTTCCTGATTAAATGTTTTATTGTTTTAATTAGGATTCTTGACTTTGCCTGTTTTGCAGAGTGAACAACCTCGTTAGCTGAATTAACTTCTGAAATTCTCAGTTTTCTAAGTGAACATCCCCTAAGATATGAAGCAAAGTTCTTGAAAGTTCACAGATTGTTGGGTCATGTACAACAAATACAAATCAAAATGCCCTGATGTTTTAAAAATATCAGAAGATCAAGCTGCTTGTTTGCAAGGACAAAAAAATGTTAAAGGCAACTAAACAAGAGGGGACATTATAAGGCATGTCTGGGGCAAAAATAAGAAAAAAAATGAACTATGTCTTCAGCCTTGAGCAGAAACTGAGTTGTGAAAGAAGCAGGAAAAAGTTAGATTACTCAATTCCTACTTTTCTTTATTTCTCTCTACTGGGGATAATGTTCAAACTAGATCAGGCAGAGAATACCTGAGAAGGAATAAAAATCCAAAATGAATGAGGGGATAGGAATAGCATATCTCTAATTGAAATGTTTTTGGTCTACTCTCTCAGACATTACATTCCAATGCACTGAAAGAACTTGCAGATATGATTGTTGACCTACAGTCTTTCATCTTGGAAGGATTATGGAAAACAGTAAGGTGCCAAAAATGTTAGATGGGAAAATGTTTGAATTTTCAATAAAGTATTCCATGAAATATATAAAAGTGAGCCCGCCATTCATTAATTTAGCACTATGAATATGTGATTTCACATTTTTGTCTCTGGCAAAATTCAGAATGGATTATTAAATGGATGGCTCATGAGTACTTATTAAGGGAAGTCATTGTTACTAGGAGCAGCAGGAGGTCCATTGAAAGCAGGTCATACCAAAATACACTAATTTCATGCTTTTAAGTTTTTAAACTGGTGGACCAAGGGAGTTTTATAGGCACAATATAACTGGATTTTAGAGGGAAATATTTGATTAAAATCTCTCATAAACTCCCTGCCCACTGGGTGGAGAAATATGAGGTAGATGATAGTAGAGATGGTAGCTATACAGTTTATTAAATAATTGTATGCAAAGATTAATTAATGGGTGTCATCATAGAGGGATATCTCTAGTGTGACATAGGGCTTTATCCTTGATCCTGTTCCATTAACATTCTATCAATTAATTGCTATGCCTCCCTATTAAATTTGTAAATACCATGAAGCTATAAAGAATGATTTATTTGTTGGCTGGTATAATCAGCTCCCAAAGAGATCAAGTTATATCAGTAACATGGTACAGTAAAAGGAATACTGGCATCAAGGTCAAAGGATCTGGATTCAGATCCTGCCTCTGATGTTAATTTATGTGGGTACGTGAACTTCAGAAAATTTCAGCCCCCTTGGAACTAAATTTACCATCTGTAATATTAGAGGGTAGGGCTCTATGATTTCTTAGATCCTTTATAGCTATAGATCTACTATCCAATCAGGTTAGAACAATGAACTATATCTCTCAAATACCGAAATGGCTCTATGGTAGAGATTTGGGAGTTTCCTCAAATGATACAGATATGATGTTCAACATATATCAATAAGATGGTGTTAAAAGTGTGAAAGAAATCATAGACACAAGTAGTATCTGAAAGGAGCCAATTGTCCTATTTAACTATATGAAGTTTTGTATTCATTTCTATTTTAAGAGAAATTTTGAAAAACTGGATCAAGAACAGAAGAAAGCGACTAGAATAATGAAGGTCTCAAAATTAAATCAGTCAAGAAATAGTTGAAGTAATTGGGGATTTTTAGCTTGGAAAAGAGAAGATTTAATGTGCGGGGGGACATGATAATTGTCTTCAATTATTTGAAGGGCGATCAAGTGCCATAGATTGAGCTTGGACTGGACTTGTTACGGGTACATCCAAAGGCAACTAGAGCCACTGGGTATGAAGAAATAAATTTTGGATTAATACAAAGAAAAACTTCTTAACAATTATAGCTTTCCAAAAATAGAATTTCTTTCTGTGTCCTATTCCCGCTTTTCTAGAAGTGTCCAAATAAAGACCAAAAAAAACATGTCTCCATCATTTCAGTCAGCACTCCTGCGAGAGATGAGATGGACAAATTGACCTATATGGTCCCTTTTGATACAATTGCTTTTAAAACTTATTTATAATTTCATCCAGCTCACATCTGGGAGCAGAGAGAAAAATTAGAGACTGAAAGAAATATGATGTTACAATGTCATAGGAGTCAAGGGAGGACAAGGTTTCAAGGAAAAGGTCGTCAACAATACTAAATGTGATTGAGATTAAAGGAGATAATGACATCAAGTTCAGATCAATTTTTTTTACCTCAGTCCTAAAATGTGGCCATGAAAAAAAGTATCTATCTGAATCTAGGAAGATTTAGAGTTTCATCAGCTGTCATTTTCTCTACCCTGCATCACTAGATATATTACAATTAAATTCTAGAGAGTAAAAACAAGCACATAACCACTATTTTTTGTAGTAAGTTAATTAGCAAGTTAGAGATAATTTTTCTGAATTAATTGTTTTTTCAACACTTCCATTTCTGAATCTCTGAGGTTACGTGTAAAAGAATGCATTGACATTTCCTTTGAGGAGCCATGATTCATGATTTTGTAGAGCCTTTATCCCTCAATTAAGTATATTACTAAACCAAGATTTCTTAGAGAGAAACTGGCCAAAGAATACTAATATGGCAAAAGAGAGAAGGAAGGAAATGTAAAGCAATAACATTGACGGTAGAAAATAATTTCCTTATTTTTATTAAGTATCATTTGGCCACTGATGCAATATTAAATTTTTTTCCAAAAAAGTTTGAAAACCTTGTTGAAAATATCATGTGTTACTTGGCTGACTTAACCAGTAATGTTATGAATATCGCCCTCACTGGAACATTTCAGTGAAGTCTACTGCAATCAGCTAATAAATTTCTAATGTACCAATAGGTACGTTGACCCAAGCAGCTATGATTCTATCAACGGTTCTGGATGAGCATTTGGGTAGTTAGAATACCATGTAAGATGAACATTCACAGGACCATAGACTATTACAGTAGGGGGAAAATTATAATTTCTGACTCCCATTTTGTACATGCGGAAACTTTCTCATGGTTATGAATATTATTTCTACATTGAGCCATTCTAAGTTCTCCCTTATCCTCCAACATTCCTTATTATTTCCTTAAAAAAGCTAATACACTTCCTTTTAAGGTTGGTTACTACTTTCTATGGTTAGATTAAGGCTGGCCTCAAACAGGGGAAGAAGAGAAACATGTAAAAATCATATGATTTCAGAAATGGTGGGAAGGACTACTGTCTCCCAAATATTGTCCTATGGTTGGCATCTGAATTTCACCTATTAAGGTTTCATTATTTGGTGTTAAAGTGCTTTGTCTTGATAAAATGCAGAATATTCCTGGGGCAGGGAGCATAACCAATTTAAGCCTTTTTCAGTCTAGAAAGTATCAGTGACTCCTTCTCCGACTTAAATCCTGATGGTGTAGAGCCAGCGTTCCTTAGCTAATACAAAAATTCACCTGGCATATTCAAAAGCTTTTTCCCACAATTCACTAGAATTAAGCTAAAGCCATTTTTGTGTTTGAGATAGGTGGTGCTTACATGGAAAACTGCGTTTCTCTTCTCTGTTGACTCTCTCCTTCCATTTGTAACTGGTTTTTCCTTAGTGTGAAAGATAAATAAGAAAGAAAACTAGCTTAAGTTTAGAACGACTTAATAACTCTTTTGCCCTGTAGTATTTTTGAAAGTCAAATGTCAGGTAGTAAAACTGAAATAAACTTCCAGGGAAAAACTTAGTTAACTTGTTAGAGTTAGACTCAGCTAAAAGTAGTTTATTCGTACAAAAATAAAAACTTTTCACATTATAAGCAAATACTTCTGAAAGAGAAGGCCTGTTAATTTGTTATAAAGACTAAAATAGTCAGGAAAACATCAGGAGGAAAACACTACTGAAACAAACAAATAAAATTATCAAAGCCACATATATGTACCTTAAACAATGGGAGAGCAATTCCCTCTCGGGGACACAGCAGAGTCTAAACAAGGAGTCCTACAAGCTTAACCAAAATGCTAGACCGATAAGGTACCATCATCATCATCATCAACACCATCATCATTATTTTGAATTAAATAAATAAGATGAATGGTTTCATATATAAGACAGAATTGTCAAGAAGGATTGCACATTTAGCCACAAATGTGTGCCACATATAGCTTGCTTCTTCCTCCTCAGGATACAACAAATTCAACCTGTTATTTCAAGGCTATCCTGATTATGTTCCCTACTGTCCTTACTGTTCTTTCTGCGCATTTTAAAAAGTGTTTCAAGGACTTTCTTGTTTTACTTTTCTTCATTTTGGTAGCACTATTGCTAGCCTTGGTACCCTCCTCCAACATTATGTCACCCCAAAGTTTAAAGAAAGAAAAACAAAACCTGCATCAAATATGCATTATCAAGAAAAAGAAATTTCAACTTTGGCTATGTCTGAAAACATGTCTGTTTCTAAGCCATAAGTCCATCACCGTGCTGACAGGAGGTGGATCATATATTTCTGGAATCATGGTTAATTCTAGGTCTTAATTCTTTCAAAGTTTTTTTTTCTTTCTTTACAATTTTATTATTATCACATAATTTGTTCTCCAGGTTTTGATTGTATTACTTTGCATTCATTCATATAAGTTTTCTCATGTTTCTCTGAATCCTAGGAATCCCTTTTGTCATTTCTAATGACATAATAGCATTCAATTAAGTTTATATACCATAAATTGATCGGTCAATCCCCAATTAATGGGCACCCCCTTAGTTTCCAGTTCTTTGCAACTAAAAAAAGAGCTACTCTATATTTTTTGTATATGTGGGTTCTTTTCCTCTTCCTTTTATTTCTTTCAGGTAGAGGTCTGCACATTTGGTAACTTTCTGATGAGAATTCCAAATTGCTTTCCAGAATGGCTACATCAAGTCAGTTCCAGGAAGAGTGCATTTAATGTGTCTGTTTTTCTACAGCTCCTTCAACAATTATCTTTTCCTGGTTTTGTCATCTTTATTTTTATGTACATTTATCTAATTATTAGTGATTTGGGACATTTTTTTTCCCTTATGGCTGTTGCTCATAAGGAAAAAAAAATGTCTGAAAGCACTAATAATCTCACCTCTGCCAGAAAAACTTGATGCAAAGATTTTTTTCCCCAGTAAACTTGCTCCCTTCAAATTTTATCTACATTACTTTTTTTTTGGTGAAAAACCTTTTCAATTTTATGTAATCAAAATCATCCCCTTTTTTGGATATAAGGCTTTCCTACACATATTTGTGATAGGTATTTCTTTCTTTGCTTCTCTAATTTATGATGTGACCTTTTATATCAGCTTCCTTTATACTTTTTGAACTTATTTAGATATATTGAGTGAGATCGTGGTTGAGACTTCACTTCTGCCAGACTGATTTCCATTTTTCTTTGTCATTTAAAACAACTGAATAGTGAGTCCTTCCCCCAGTAGTTGGAATTTGGGGATTTTTTGAACAAACAAATGGAGAAGGAAATGGCAAACCATTTTAGGATCTTTGCCAAGAAACCCCCACAGCCACGGTAATAAAGAATCAGACATGACTAAAACACAACTCAACAACAATGTTACTATGTTTGTTTTTCTATGTTATATAAATAGTCATTTACACTAATCTATTTTCCTCCTCTTTAGCCAATACCAAATAGTATTGATGATGACAACTTTGTGGTATAGTTGCAATCTTGCACTGCTTTGTCCTCTTACTATCCAACATTCTTTTCATCATTTTCCTTGAGGTTTTTGACCTTTTGTTGCTCCAGATTAATTTTTGTTACTGTTTTTTATAGCTCTATAATGTGATATTTTGGTAGTATGATTGCAGTGGCACTAAGTATATTAACTTCTGAAGTATTATAATTTTTATCATATTGACCCAGCCCAACAATTTAGCATTTGAAATCTTTCTAACTAAGTACTCAACTTCTAGCTAGAGGAAAGATGGGAAATTCAGGTACTAAAGTCAATAATGAATCCCTGGCAAGATACAAGATGTTGCAGGGAGCTGACTATTCAGATGACTTAAGTGGTCTCCCCAAACCTTTGATCATTTATGATGATTATTTGTGTTTTCCTCATGTATTTGTATATCCAAACTATAGATTTGTTATTACCCGTTTTGAATAATCTACTCCAGTGAGTCCATGGGTACACACACACGCGCGCGCGCGCACACACTCACACACAGGTCGTTCATTCTTGGCTCAGATCAGAGGGTTATTTCTATTACTTACCAAATAAAGTAAATTAAAGAATAAAGATGATAACTTCCCTGTCTTTCTACATACAAAGTACAGTCTTCAAAGCTATATTTTCTTTCAAGAGACACTATCACTTGCTTTTCTGAATTCTGGGTCAATGGAAATATAGTTTCCTATTGACTTAAACTGCATTTCATAGCTTATTTCTGATTTTATGGCATTTTCCCCTAGTTTCTGCTAGTTGAAAAACCTGGCTCTCTCTGCTCAAGTTTGACATGTTTTTACAACTATATTAACATCAGGCTACAGTATAATGCAAGCTCCTCTTTTGGGCTTACTGAAATGCCTATACCTTCTCCCAGGAAGAAGTGTTAAAATGTTGGGAGTATTTTGCAAACCATTGGAATTACAGTAAGCGATAAAGGACTCATAGTTTCCCTTTTAAAATGGCTTCTTTATAGAGAAAACAGATTTGCTGAGCTGAAATTCTTGAAACGGTAGGTCCAGGTACATTTATCAAAAAATAGGGGGTCGATAGCCTGAAAAAACAATTGGCAAAAAAGAGTGGGCCAGGTCTCTGCATGAAACAAACGATTCTAGCATTTGGATTAATACAAAATACCTGTTATAGTACTTGGCAAAAGCCAAATATAGATAGAACTTTAAACATCATGTTCTAATCATTTGTTTTGCATTAAAGCTAGTTGGATCCTAATTATTTTCCATTTGTCTACATGTCCCCCTGTGTATTTGTTTCTCTCCTGCTGTCTTTCTGTTTTTGTCCTTATTTTACATTTCCAGACTTAAAGCCTTGGATTTCATATTTAATTGCTTCTTCTACTTGACTTCTCACATCTAATCTGTCACTGAGTCCTGTCAGTTGTTCTGTCTCTTGGGTTTGTCTCTTCTTCTCCCTTCCTATTACCAGTACTCAGTCTAGAAACCTTCCTTTCACCATACAAATGAAATTTCCCCCTTTCTGGTATTCCCATTCCTAGGAAGCCTCCTTTTTCATTTGTCTAGCATGCCAATGGGAGATTAACCTTTCAATGCCTTCCTAATTTGATTCCCTTGTTCATCAACCTATAATTTAGGCTTTTTCTTATATTATGCATCAAATCAAAGATCATCAGTCTACTTTTCAAGAGTCTCCAGAGTCTGGGATCTCACATCACTCATCTAACCATACTTTTCACTACTTGCTAAACAAACCTTTTTTAGTAAGTAGAATTCCTTACAGTCTCCTATACAGGTGAGGCTTATCCCTTCCTCAATGCCTTCATTCATACTTTCCTCCATGGCTTGTGTTCTCATTTCAAGGGTTGTAGTCATGTAGCAGAAAGAGGCCTACCCTGGAACTAGAAGAACTGGGTTTAAATTCTGAGATCTACAGTTACTATTTGGGTGACCAGAGACAAGGTATTTTATCTCTCCCAGTCTTTTTTTAGGATTTATGTAATGAAGCTGCTTTGTAATCTCAGACTGTTGTAAGGCACTCCTCTCTCTATAGGAGGAATCTTAATTTCTTTTGTGGCACCAAAGAAACCTTTGGAAGTCTGGTGAAGCCTATATACCTTTCTCAGCATATTTTTAAATGCCCAAAATAAAATACAAGGTTTAAAAAGGAAACCAATTATATAAAAATACAGCTATAAAAATATTTTTTAAAATTCATGGTCTCTAAGTTAAAGGTCCCTGCTCTAGATTTGCCTCTGGTCATTGTTCATACACTGCTATGGTTTCACTTATTTACTCCATGGGGGTCCTGTAACTGTGATCTTAGGGCCATCTTTGATTCTTTCCCAGTTGCTCATCTATTACATCCAATGAACTGCCAAGTCTTGTTATGTCTGTCTCTGAAATAACTCCTGCATCTGGCTTCTCCTTTCCATTCCCACAGCCGCCACCTTATTTCTCACTCTCATAGTCTCAAGCTTTTAATATGGGTATTTCAATTAGCTTTTGAATCATCCAAAATAACCCAATACACTATCTTCATCTTCCTATATTATTTATGCATTTTTGCAACAGTCAGAAGCTATAGAATAAAACTCTAGAAACTTCAAACAGGCAAAAGAAGAACATGATATTCCCCAATGAAATCCACAAGTAATGAAAGTGAAGTGACTTAGAGTTAATTTAAGGGAAGACATTTGGAAAATTCAAAGGCTAAGAAACAACATTAAGATTGAATGAAAGTCTCCCTTTTGTTTTGTAATGGTATTAGGGTTTAAAAGGTTGCATTTCTGTTGCTAAATTTTTAATAGATATAACCTTATCATCCTTTCTTATGTAAAGTTGAACTTTTTCCACAGTTGGGATTCACTAAAGCCTTGCGCTAACATTCAGTAGGGTCAATATCGAGGCATTTTCAATAGATGCCATTTTGTTTTTCTTTTTTTGATGGATTTTTTTCCCCCTTTGGATCTTCTACAGACACAAGACAGGCAAGACTTTGGAGCAGCGCACCTTTTAAAATGTATTTTTATAACCAGCAAGAGGACAGACACAAAAAAATCTAACAACAAAAATGTATACAGTTCCTCTCTAATCCAATATGTAGAAATCTTAGTTTATATCTCCAGAACCAAAGATTCATATCAGTTTTTGGAGATGGAAAATCCCAAGTTCAAAACTATCCACAGTTGGCTATCTACATGTATTAAGATGAAAAATAAAAAAAATAATAACCCATCAGTTTGATGATATTGAAAAACCTGTCTGAACAAGCAAAAGGTTTCGATAACATGATATTTTTAGAAGAACTGAAAAACGAATATAAACATGGTAAAATGTCCAAAATAGTTGTGCTTTAATGAACAGATGAGAATGAAATTTAATGTGGACAAACGTGAAGTTCTTGGCTTTGGTTTAAAAAAGATAAGTGCACAAACAGGGAATGGGTGAGGTATAGAGAGACATTTCATGTGTAAGAGTGGCATCACTTTATGGACACCATGAGCTCATAGGCATTAAATTCCTAATAATATAACTTACTTATTATTGCACTAACATTTTGGCTTCCACATTACAGAATTTACTTACTGATCTGTAATTTTCTAAAACTATAAATTTTTCTTTTTTAGATTGTACAGGAAACTCAAACGATTTGCTACCTGCATATATACATTAAAAAGATAACAATGTAGCTACTCAGGATAATTTTTGTCCCCATGACATCAACTTGAAGGAGCAGAAAGGGTCTGAGAATTGAGAAATTAAAGGATCCGAGACTGGGAAAGTCAAATCAAGTCAAGTCAAAAAGAATTTATGGAGTGCCTACAATATCCCGAGCATTTGGCTAGGCAGAGCAATTACAATAAGGCAAAAACAGCCCCTGCCTTCAGAGAGGTTGGATTTTAATGGGTGAGCCCTTGGCAGTACAGAGGGCAGCCTGTAAAGCAGCTGGCCTTTAGATATAGTCTAGTCCTCTGAGATTAAAACATGGTGGCATAAGGAATGTCCACTTTAAGCCATATTCTAGCTGCTAGGGTGGGGTTCTTTATATTTCTGTGGGTCATGGACCCCTATGGCAGCTTAGTGAACTCAACGGACCCCAACTAGGTGGCTTTATTGGCAATCAAGATGGGCTCTTAGCACGAAGAGTTTGGCCTTTATTTCCTTGATTAAATTAGGAGTCCTTGATGACCTCCTTGCCTCAAGGGAAAGCCTAGTTTACATGGGTTTGAGTGACATGTTTGTGACATCAGAGGCTTTTAGACCACATGGGTTTAAGTCACATTTTTGTGACGCTTCTAGGTCATGTGGGTGAGTCACATATGTGACTCACCTTTGACCCTGAACAAGATATATAAACCCAGAGGTTGGCATTCTCTTTCGGAGCTCTGAGCCACAGCAGGAGTGGTGCGTGACTCTGGGCCAGCCATTGTCGAGCTCCCGGCTGAACTCAGATGTTGATGGTTCCTTGGTAACTATGAATTGTATTTGGTCTGTTTATAAATATATGTTTGTAATTTGTTTGTATTTGCTCTGAAGTTCAGGTTGCTGGCTTTTCCTCCTGAACTGAGTTTATATGTATGTGTTGGATTAAAGTAAGATTGCCAACCCCTTAACGCTACTTTCCTTAGTAAAGCAGATCAAAAGAACCTGGGCTTACAGCATTGTTGTTGTTGGGTTTGTGTTGGTTTTTCACCCCCACAGCAGCTGCTAGCTGGATTGTTGCAACAATGGCGCAGTGGATAGAGTGCTAACTTCAAAGCTTGAGATACTTACAAACTTTGTGATGCTGGGTAGGTCACTTAGCCTCTCTCTGCCTTAATTTCTTCAAGTGTACGATGAGGATGATAACAGCACCTAGCTCTCAAGGTTGTTGTGAGGACCATATGAGACTGTATTTGTAAAGGGCAAAGTAACTAGTACTTAATAAATGCTTGTTTCCTTCCTTGTCAGAATAGTGTTTTTAAATATATAAAATAAAATACGTAGGATTAAAAAAACCCCAACTATATAGAAATGCAGTTATTTAAAAGCAAAAACAAAAACCAAGTTCACGAGCTTTAGGTTAAGAACTTCTGTACTAGAATGAAGTCTCAACAAAGACACAAGACTAGGCAACAAGGAAGTTAAATTCAAAAGATAGACTTGAGCCTGTGGCCACCAGCTATTGGAGCTTGGGGCAATGAATTTTCAGTTAAAGATGAATAGCTTTTCCTAGTCAAGGAGTATCTAAAGTTAAAGAGCAGCTCGGTGGCTCAGTGGATAGAGGACCTAGCCTGGAGTCAGGAAGACCTGAGTTTAAATACTGTCTCAGACACTTAATAGATGTGTGACCCTGGACAAGTCACTTAATCTAGTTTACCTCAGTTTCCTCATCTGCAAAATGAGCTGTAGAAAGAAATGGCAAACCATTCCAGTATCTTTGCCAAGAAAATCCCAAATGGGGTCATGAAGAATCCGACATGACTGAAAAGATTCAACAGCAATAATTTCTTGTTAGAGCTTTCTCTTCGAACATGTTATCTTTATTTTTTTCCTATAGTTTCTTTAAATTCCCAAGACTGTGACAGAGTCATTGTGCATCATTATAGGGGCCACATAGTATAAAGGAAGGCAAAGTGGATATGGGACCCTGGTTTGAAGAGGCTTTTCCATTTATTAGCTGTGTGACTTTGGGAAAGTTTCTTAATCTCTTTGGGTCTCCATTTCATCATGTATAAAATAAGCAAGTTCCTAACAGCTTTAAATCCTATGATGCCATAATCTCACCAAATCTGAGTGACAAAGCCATGTTAAAAAACAGAATTATGCACTCAAATATTATATATCTAAGGTTATATCATCCTAAACTCACTGCTATAATAAGTAATAAAGTCCAAGTTCATATCTGTAATGGAAACACTGTTTGCCACTTCACTTAGCCTCTTGGCAAATAGGTAGGCTAAAGAGAAATTCCCTAGAGCTCTGCGGGGTCAGTTTTGTTCTGTCTCACTGTGCTTGCAGGTCATTGCCTCTTCTACAGCTGAAAGAGACTGGGTGCGTAGAGGCAGCATGGTGAGATAGCCTTGTCTGAAATTGTTCACAGTTTGTTAGGTGCTCTTGTCAAAGCCACAAGAGGGGTTTCTACTGTGAAGACAGCAACAGCAGATTCCTTTGTGTCCAGCCCCCACCCCTGCTTTCCCCAAGGAATTATTCTCTAAGGTGAAGCACTATGGGTAGGGAAATATCATTTCATAAATTATATGCATTAGATTGATAAAATTGAGCTCAGGAACAGCAATCTCCCAGATATGGTTCTATGCATTTTCTAGGATTTCTCTATTTTACTCTTTGGGTAAACTGAAAACTGACTTTAGCTTTTAGTATATGGTATAGGGTATGTTACCTCTGGGAAGACAATGCATTTAAACAACTAGGTGTGTACCAATCAGAATTCCCTTTCATCTAGTATCTTCCATTTATTGTTGCTGTTCAGTCGTTTTCACTATTTATGACCCCATTTGGCAGTTTCTTGGCAAAGATACTGGAGTGGTTTGCCATTTCCTTCTCCAGTTCATTTTAGAAATGAGGAAACTGAGGTAAACAGGGTTAATTAAGTCAGGGTCAAATTCGAACTCAGGAAGACGAGTCTTCCTGACCTCAGTCCCAGCACTCATATCTACATTACTTACTTGTGACCTTTAAATCTTCCCTATTCTCCCATCAAAAAGTTTTCTTCCTCCTCGAGTTTTTCCTAAGAAACTCAGTCTCTTCTTTCTCCCATCAGAATGTCTCTTATAGTACTTATTTCTTCATTTTACATTTCATTGCCTTCTCGAAGGCAAGCATTGTGTTGCACAGGAGGCACAGTGGATAGACTTTTGAACTTGGAGTCAGGAAGGTCTGAATTTAAATCCAACTTCATATACTGAGTAGCCCTCTGATCCTGCACAAGTCATTTAACCGCTGTGTGCTTCGGTTTCCTCAGATATAAAGTGAGAATTACAATAACACCTATGCTTCAGGGTTGTTGTGTGCATGAAATGAGAAAATACTTGTGAAGCAATCTACAAATTTAGAGATACAGAAATGCTAGCTACTCATAAAAAAATGTCTTTGGAACCTTGATACCCGACAAGTGCTCCACATCTAGTAAGTGATTGACAAATATTATTGGATTTATTTGAATTATCACCCTCTTCCTAATTGACTTCTAAATGAAAGAGATTAAAAAGTTTCATGTATATGAGCGCCAGCAGTAAATGCATTTATACAGCCCATATAGCGTGAAAGCTAACTCAGGATGGTTTGGTTGACTTTCAAGTTTCATTTCACATTTACTTCAACAATTTTATTTAGTGCATTATCCAGTGACTTGGCAATTTTATCCAGAGTGTGATTTCTCACCCCCGATTCAGCAGGTAGCCCCATTTCTGTTTTAATCACACTGTATCAGGATTTATTCACAGTTTTTTTAAAGAAAAAATCATATCTGTTCAGGCTCTTGTCCTTATCTGATCCTGATAAACTTAAGGAATTTATATGATTTTCAAGTTATTCCTTACTCTTTTCAACTGAACCACTAGTTGAACTGTTGTATTTACTTGGCTAATCTTTATGTCTGGTTAGGGATCATTGTTGAAAACTGCTGAGATAAAACTTATCACTAGCTCATCTTTTTGAAGGAACTCGAGTTATTTATTTTAATTTCGTGATATTGTGATTATTTCCCTAAGATTTAAGGGCATGGATATTTATAACGTGTAAGAATTAAAACAAATTTGGCAGGTTTTCTGTCAGCTTAGGTCTTTGGATGGTGGCTTGTCGCCAGATGGCCAACTGGAACTACCACTGTGATTTTCATTATTAACCAACAGATAAAGAGGACCTATGAAAGTAATGTGATTTTTTGTCAGCCGAAAATGAGGTTACACAAAATGGAGAAGCATGAACTCTAAGTTCTAAGGCCAGTTCTGCTACTGTTTTGTTAGGTAACTTTGATAAAGTCACTTTATCTCAGTAACTCTTTTTTCTTCTGTTAATCTGAAACAACCAGAACTAACAATTGGGAATAGTGTCAAGCAATGATTTAGAGATGGGACTCCAGATATTAAACATCCCTTCCTAGTATGCTGATAACCAATGGTCTCAAAATTATACCCCTCTGCCAAGAACACCTGAATTGGAACATATATATCAGCTGACCCCAGTGTTAAGTGAAAAATCAGTGGGTAATCGTGTATTAGACTCAAATCTCTGAAGCAAATGAATGGAGGAATTTCACAATCAGCCCCAACAGAACTGGAAAGAAAAACTCCCCCTTTGAGCAAGTTATCTTACACAGATTGCTAATCCAATGTAGTGATGGAATAAGCAGTGACTTTTTTTTCTTCTTTTAAAACACATTTTGTATAGAAAACCTTTAAAAAATGGCATTCTAGGTGCTCATCCTTCAGATTTTATAGTTTCAGTTACTGCTAACAGTCCCATTCAGTAAATATGACTAGTTTTTCTTCTAATATATTTCCAAACCTATTCCTCTCAGCAACAGATATGCTTCTTTTTCTTTCAGTAAAAAAATCCCCCAACTCTTCCTATGATACTCTTGTACCCCTCAGCCTTTCCCAAATTAGTCTAACACAAATCGACACCTTTACAACTGTACTTGTATTCAAAAGTTTATTTATGCACAACAAACATATCTTCAAACTTGGAATTTTGTTAGTCTCTCAAAACACATGAAATAGTAAATAGCATATAAACCCCCAAGTTTTCTGGGGAGAGATAGCTGGAAGATATATTATACTTAGATGTACTTCACAGATTCTACTGTTGTTAAGAAAAAAGTAAGAAAAATACCACTTCTTTAATAAATGAGCCTAGAAATCTACTTAAGACTGACATTCTAGTATACTAGGTAGTTAAAATGGGACAGGAGGCATAAGTGGGGAATAAAATAGAAAATAAAAGTGGATAATGGAACTGATGGGTGAAAGGTCAACTGGACTATTATCCAGTTGTGACTAGTGAATACAAGAGTGGGAAGTCAGCAGTAACACAAAGGTCAGTAAGAACAAATGGAGTCTCCCAGAAGGCCAAGTTGTGCTGACAAGGGTTTGCTATTTTAATAACAAGATGCAATGGAACTAAGAGGATAAGTGGGTAGATGTGGGCAAAACCAGATCTGAGTTCAGAAACAATAGAGAAACCACAGCCCCACTAGGCCAGGAGGCTCTTACCTCAACGGAGACAAATTACTGAAGAAAAATACAGCCTCATATTGTACTATGTAGGGCTTGGAGGAGGAAGGAGGAGCTCATTATATCACAAATCGAGAAATGGAAGGGACCTTAGGGGTCCATCAAGTCCAATTCTACCATTTTACACATGAGGAAACTTAGACACAGAGAGATTAAATGACATGTCCTTGAACAATGAATATCGGAGGCAAGATGTGAATCAAGGTCTTACTAATGCTATCTAATGCCCTATCTAGTATGTCATAGTACCTCTAATTAATCAATTCAGACATGATTAGGTATTTCCAGCATGGACCGCTGTCTTAGGATCTTGGTGAAAGATAATGTGGTGGTGGTAGTAGTAGTAAGAGGAGGAATAATAGGAGGAGGAGGAGTTGAAGAAGTAGTAGAAGGAGGAGGAGGAGGAACAAAAAGAGGAGGAGGAGGAGGAATGGTGGTGGTAGTGGTAGTGTCATCGTAGCAGTAGTCGAAGTAGTCATAGTGGTGTAATGTAGAAGCAGTCTACACTGGAATCACTTAGAAACACTACCCCTTTCTAATCCCAAATTTGTGATCATCTGCATAATTCT
This sequence comes from Trichosurus vulpecula, assembly GCF_011100635.1. Classification (NCBI taxonomy): domain Eukaryota; kingdom Metazoa; phylum Chordata; class Mammalia; order Diprotodontia; family Phalangeridae; genus Trichosurus; species Trichosurus vulpecula. The sequence continues at coordinate 364,937,061 of NC_050576.1, read as the reverse complement.
TAAATATTTGGGACAAAGGAGATTTGTCAATCTCTTTCTCTGGACCTGTCCATCCCATCATCTAATAATGTTCGAAGGAGTGAGCAGCCATTAGTAATGCCACATATTAAAGGGAAAATTAAATATTTGTGGTCCTCACCCTCTTGGATCAGTATTTAAAATTTATCAGGCAACAGTGGCAAGGACAAATCTATAGAGCAACATAAAGTTGCATATCCAGCAATGAAAACATTATACATATACAGTGATGGGTTTGTGTCTTAATATTAATTATAAAAATTGTACACATGTATTTTGTACAGCAGGAAGTAGGGGTGCTTTCTTACACATAATCTTGATCTTTCTATCATGTAACTGAAACTTCCTACTCTGCCACAATATACTTGGAGAGCAGCTGGTTCCTATCCTCAGGGGAGGAAAAAGGCCTTTTTCTACTCTTGAAGAAATGATGATGGTGATAGCAACAGTAATAATAATGGAGAGCTTCTGTAGTCATTTCTCATAAGAGTCCCCTTTTTCATTTTTTAGGGACAAGAAGCACAATTCCTTTCCACTTTTTTTTCAGCTCATTATTCAGTTCCATCACTTCCCCAGGGAGCAGAGTTTTTCCACATCACTCAGAACAAAGTAACCCAGAAAATTCTGAAAATTTAGCTTTTTAAACTTCCCCCACAGAACAAAATGAAAAGGCTAAATGGCAATTGTTGGGGTTCAGCATATGTTTTGTTAATTTAAAATGAGCCAGTAAAAGGGATGAATTCCAAACATTCTCTTCATTGTGCTGTCCAGATAGAACTCTACCTTGATAAATCAATACTGATAAATCGTCAGCTAACCAACACCTATTATGCATGTGATGCCTTTGAAAACATACTTAAGGATGAATACCTTTTGTGTTTCATTATGTGACTAAACTAAGGGGAAAATGTAATTCTAATTCCCTCAAATTGGACTTCTGAATACTATAATTTTTTCACCCATATGCCAGTCTCACTGAGGATTGGGAAGAGAGGTCCTATTGACTCTGGTTCTCCCTAATAAGGAGATTACTTATTCATCCCCACTCTGCAAGTCTTTAGATTTCACATCCACAAAACCATGTTCAGCAACTTTTCTTCAGATTGTCTATTTCTTGAGCATAAAGGGGTGGTATAACGAATGGTGTGCTGGACCTCAGTTCAAATCTTGTTTCAGATAACTTACTACCTACGTAGCCCTTAGAAAATCATGTAACCTCTCATAGTCTCTGTTTCCTCATCTGTGAGACGAGGACAGTATAGCACCTATCTCGCAGGGTTGCTGTGAGGATCAAATAAGCTAATACATGTAAAGTCCATTGAAGACCTTAAAGAGCTAGAAATGTTACCTGTCATCCTTATTTCTCTTGGTAACAAGTACTTAACAGATGCTTGGTAACAGCTAATATATGGCATTTTAAGGTTTGCAAAGAATTTTACATGTGTTATATCATTTAACCCACATAACCCTGTGAAATAGGTGCTGTTTTACAGATGAGGACACTGAAGGAGACAGAGGTTAAATAACTTACCCAAGGACACACAACTAGTGAAAATCTGAAACAGGATTTGAACTCAGGTGTTCTTGATTCCAAACACAATGTTTTCTCCAGTTTGCCTCCTAGTTGCCTCTTTATGCAGGTTTATGAAGCCACCCTTTATTTCTGGGTCATGTGGCTTTCATATTTCTATCTGCTGAAATCTATTTCCTTCTTTAATGACAAATTCAAATTGTCTAATCTCTATAAAGTTTTTCCTGCTCTGCCCACTTTTCCTCCAACTCCAAGCCCAACTCCAGCTAGAGTTAATTGCTCCTGTTTTCAGATTTCCTTAGAACATCTTATCAAAACCTCTCCTTTGCCCCGTCATAGTCTTTTTTGAATTATACTTACTTGTGTACCTGCCATTCTTCCTGTTGGACTGTAAGTTCCTTTACTGCAAATATTTTCATCTTTCTATCTCTAATACGGAACATATTAGATGCTTAATAAACATTTATTTACAGTGATCCAGCAAAGAATCGAAAGCACCCCCTGTTTTCCACTGTAGTAGGCATTTTTAAGGAGGATGAAGAGAGGTACCATATGCTTATATAACCTTTTGGCAACTTCTCTTCCTTATGACATGGAAGAGATTCAGATTATGAACAAGCACATTTCAAAAAGAAAGACAAATTATGCACAATCACATGATAAAAGCTCTAAATCACTAATAATAAAGAAATGCAAATCAAAACGTTTTACCTCATACCCTGTAAACTGGGGAAAATGATCGAAAATGGCAACAGTCAACGTCAGATGGGTTGTAGAAAGAGTATCACACTGATACATTGTTGATGGAACTGTGAAATAATATAACCATTTTGGAAAACCATTTGGAATTACACAAATAAAGTAACTAAAATGTGTATATCTTTTGGACCAGAAACTCCATTGTTGGGCTTATACCTCAAGAACACCATCAATAAGAAAAAAGTCCCATTATATTCTGAAATATTTATAGCTGCACTTTTTATGATATCTAAGAATTGGAAAAAAGTAAATACCCATTAATTGGGGAATGGTTAAAATCATTGTGGGTACATGAATGTAATGGAATATTACTGACTATAAGAAATGATGTATGTAATGAATACAGATAAGCCTAGAAAGTCTGCTTGAACTGATACAGAATGAAGTCGGCAAGGCCAAGAAAACAATATGCACAAATTACAATGTAGATGAAAATAATGACACGCACACGCACACACACACAAAATCAAAAGTAAATATAAGAAAATTATAAAGATCAAGGGAAACTCAAATGAAGGTTATGAGATGATCCCAACCTATTCATGCTTTGTGGAGGTGAAAAGTCCACAGGTATTACACGATACACATGTATCAGTCAGTTGTGCTGACCCTTTTATAAAAAAATACTATTTGTCATATGGAATAGCTCTCTGCAAGGGGAAAGAAGAGGGATAAATAGGATGCTATGGTAATATTAGAAACAGAAAATATCAACAAAAACATGAAAAAATTAATGGGAGATCTAGACTTAGTTACACTTCTGGGCTTAGTAGGGTTTTTTCCTAAATTGGTTAGTATCTTCAGGAGACTTCCCCAGTGTGAATATGTTTCTGTGTATTTCTCCAAGAGTGATGACCCAAAGAAACATGGCCAAAGGAGCTATGCAATAAGGCTGTTTTGCTTCCTTCTAGTAGTGTCTTGCTTGGTATGACTACTCTTGGTGATCTGGGGTGAGCCTTCTGTTATAGGCAATTCTTCAGTAATGATGCCTCTCTGAGACTGCCTAGGCTGTATCTGGGATAATATTACTTTCTATGACCCTGCCTCTTCAACACCAGGGCCTTTCTGAGAGCTCTAGAAACCATCAGGACTCTACCAAGAAAATCCCAGTGTTCAGGTTCTTCTTCCACATAATTCCTTATTTGTGGTCTGCTATTTAAAATGCTTTCATCCCTTGAGAATGAACGGCCAGAAAGAAAAGGCTCAGAGATCCAAGTCAACTTATGTGCAAGATGAAAAATGAAGCATTAGGGCACCAAAAAAATAGTTATCAAAGGGTCCAGCTGAATGTTTAGCTTTTTATGTGCCAAAAATGAGCAGCTCTAATTATGATTCATGGAGCCATTAATTCTTTGTAGGTCTGAGAGTTAATGGAATAATGATTTTTAATCGAGCTCTAAAGATTCTTAAATCATTTCTTAAAAATATAAGCAAGTGCTTAAATCACAGAGAATGTTCAGGAAAATGGAGGCAGATTTAGTGCATGGGTGTTTATCAGGAGGCTCAGACTCATGGCTTTAGGATAAAAGAAATTTACATGGGTGTACAAATTATTTTCAGAAGTACAAGTGATATATTTAGTGCACGTAGAGTAAGTGAATATAGAAGAGATCAACTTTGCACAATTAACATCTTTAGTATTTTCTAAACTCGTTGATTAACTCACATTTCAATGTAATATAGAACATATTTTTGAGGCACAATTGCCTACGGATGAAGATTCCTTAATTAACAAATGCAGTCCTACTGTTTATACCCACTTAAGTGAATTGTTTGTTTTCTCTTTTCTTTCACGCTAATAAAGACCTTTATCAATATGAAGTAAAATCATTGGAGATGAAAACTTCATACTCAGTTGCTATTGTGAATAGTATTGAAATGACTTGCTCACACTGGATTTGAAGTCAGAGGACCTGATTTCCCTGGATCATTTTAAGTTGCTATACTCAGGGACAAGTACTTCCAGGGGTACTGAATGGACTGGTGGATATGATTGCTGAGCTGCTGTAAGTGATCTGTCGAAAGTCATGCAGAACTAGAGAAGGGTGGATTGTTTTAGCTTTATTTTTTAAAGGAAGAGCACGGAATCACCACACTCTATAATTAGTGAGCTTTACTTTGGATTTTGACAAAACTCTAAAATGTACTATTTGAGGAAACAGGATTAAAGGTTATAGAGAGCTGCCCCGTATTCTAGGATTCAAGTTCCATTTCTGAAAAATGCCTACTGTGTGAGTCTGGGAAAGCCCCAACCTCTCAGTGCTCCCCCCCAAAAAAAACTTATTTAAGAATATAAATTATACAGAAAGTACAAATCTTCATTGGTAGAGGAAGTAAATTGCTGAGAGATCCCTAAACCAAAGAAATGACAGGGTGGGTCCAAAACAAAAAGCTATTAAGGAAGGGTTGGTTTATGGATATTTAGAAAGAGAATCAGTGATGACTTCATGACTTCAGCCAAGAAAACTCCATTCCAATTTTGAATTGTAGATGATAGTGTATATAATTTAATCAAACCATTTGCCAAAGTCTCTTACGTTATTCTTGTTGACAAGATGTAGAGATGCAGATAGTGCAGGTAGGTTAAGCTGGTTGAATGACCATGCTCAAAGTCCTCAAACTAATGGATGGATGTTAACTTAGAGGAAAGTATTAAGTGGAGGGCCCCAGAGATCTTGCTTTGGCTCTATGCTGCTCCAAATTTTATCAATGATTTAGATGAAGGATTAGATAGCATTCTATCGCATTGTCAGATAGCACAAGAGCAGGGATGGCTATCATGCTAGACACCATCAAGATTCAAAAAGACCTAGGCAGGCTAGAAAAATTGATAAAATCTAATGAAATGACACACAGATAAATGCAAAGTAATAAATTTGTACTATAAAAATCAACTCTACAAGTATAGCACAGAAAATAAGGGCTTGTTAATTGAAATTAAATAAACTGTAAAGCTTTCTTCCTATACAGAGAAAGAACTGGACGGATATATTATAAGAAAGAAATCAGTTTTGCCACTTAAAAAGGTGATCTTAGACACATCACTTTATCTCTCTGATCCTTACTTTCCTTATCTGTGAAATGGGGGGAATGATATGTATGCTATGGTATCTAACTCACAGACATTGTGAGAAAATAAAATTTTATATTGAGAAGTGCTATTTATTATAAATTATCTATTATTCTCTGTACTGGGGATACTTTGGAGTTCTATTAGTGGAAATTGGCAGAGGAAATTAAGTGGGAGGAAAGAAATAGGTATTTATTAAGTGTGCATCATGTGCCAGGCACTGTGTGCTAAGAACTTTACAAATACCCTTTCTTTTGATCTTTACAACAACCTTTAGGATTGGTGTTTTATTCCCATTGTACAGTTGAAGAAACTGAGGCAGAGTTTAAGTGATTTGCCCAGAATCACAAGCTAATAATGACTAGCTTTGTGTATGAGGACATATTTGAACTCAGGTCTTCTTGATTCCAGGTCCAGCTGGCACTCTCTCCGCTGAGCCACCTAGCTGTCTCAAATTAAGGAAGGGAGAAGGCACACGCAGAAAGGTCATTGCACGAAAGCCTGAAAAAGGGCAAATGTGTTAAAGGGAAGAGAGAGGGATTGCTGCCAGGGTGGCCAACAAGCACTTCCCACCAGCATTCTACACAATGCCCACAGGGCAGCCATCTTGCAGTTAAGTATTTATCCAGGAGCTCTTCTGTTATTAGTGATGTTTGAATAAGCAGGGGAAAAGGGACTCAAGTGCCCCACAGCTGAGAATTTCCAACCCTGAATGATCCAGTGCCAGATGTTCCACAGTTCGATGAGGTATGTCATGAATATGTAACACATGAATGCCATGGTTTCAACACTTAGAGAAAAGAGGACTTGAGAGATCCATTAGGGTCCAGAAAAAACAGAATATTTAATTATAAACTTATTGTGGACAACTGATCAAGATCTCTTTTGATATTTTGTTTCTCACAAAGGGGAAAAGGGTTTTTTTATTAAGACAAAACAAAATGCATGGCTAATTAAACAAAAGTCATTAAATACAATATAGTGGAATGAGTACTGGACACGGGGTCAAATGACTACAGAGTATGAGTTTTCTTACTAGTTACGTAAACTTGGGCCTTAGTCTCCTTAGGTGTAAAAAGACAGTGTTGGAGTAGATGAGTTCTGAGATCCTTGCGTGTTCTAATATTCTCTAGGTCTTTGATAGCAGAGCATTAAATAGAATGTTTCATCTGGGCTTTACTGGTGTCATGCCCCATCTACAGACCCCTTTTCCCCTAAATTAAGAATTACACTGATTTGAACAGGTTGACTGTCAAAATGGCTCTTTTTAAGAGGATAACAGAACATCCTGCACTCAGACAGCTACCTGGAAATGTTTTTGTCTATATTTTGGCATGAAATTTTGGCTTAGATAACTCAGTGTAGCATAGTGAGTACAACCGAAGAGAGGAGTATCTAGGTTGCATCTTGCCTCTTATGTATATTAGGAGGGTGATCATGGTACCTTTCCCTGTCACTGACCCAGGCAACTTTCTAACATTTCTTGCATTCTATCCCCTTCTCTCCACTCACAGGGCCTCATAACTTCTCCCTTTGCCTATTTCAATAGCCTCTAAATCGTTCTCTCTACCTCCAAACTCTCACACCTTCTAAACATCCTCCACATAGATGCTGAATTTATATTTCTAAAACACTGGTAAAACACTCTTCAGTTCTCTGATGGAGAAATGTTAGTTGTTCCCTTTTGATTCTAGGATAAAGCAAATTCCTGTTTAGCATCTAAAGCCTTTCATAATCTAGGACCAAACTATATTTTTCCTCCTACTGCTTTTTGGGACAGAAATATGAATCTCACTTGTAGATGCCAGAGTCTTGGGATAAGGTAAGTTAGGTTATTTGGGCAAAATCAAACTATTTTGCTCACCAGAATGTTTCTATGGGTTTGAGGGGGAAATACCCAAATTTTTTTAAATCAGGAGCCAGCTCTCTTAAATTGACACAATGTCAGTTCCATGTCATTATCTTTAAGGTGGCCTCCACAATCAATGATTGTTGGTTCTCTTCACAAAGAAGCAAAGAATAGCCCAGTTTTAGACATATAGCACAGTATAATATCATGCTCTCTGTTAAACCTGCTTGGTACCAGACTGAAAATGAAGAATTCCCCATAAGGGAAAATGCTAAAATTAAAATATATTTTTGGTTACTTCTCTTTTTACAGTAATAAGTTTCATAGCTAGGCTTCCATTTAATTTAAAGAATTCTTTGGAGTCTAACCACATTGATAGCTAGAATGAAGTGACTCCTAAAGGAAACATTATGCTTGTAATACCCCTCTAGTTCTCTAACCTATTTACCTCATAAAGCCTGACAGATGACTACACAGCACAGTCTCATATTCATGCAGTGTTGATAGTAAAAATTCTTGTGAGCATTAATATGTGCGTGTGTGTGTGTGTGTGTGTGTGTGTGTGTGTGTGTATCTGAGATGTTGGGGTGGAAGCTTACATCTAAAAAGAGAAAATGCTTTCTCTCGACATTATGAAGGTGATAAACCACTTCACACACATTTGATAACTTTAAAATATTGCCCAGAGGATGGTTGAGAAACAGGCATTTGAGAATAAGATTAGCATAAATGAAAAACTAAGAGTTTTAAAGCAAAAATCACAATTGTTGAGAACTTTAGATACTTATTCTTGAAAAAGCAAAGGTTCAGATTGAATTTTTAAAGACCCAACAATATTATTGTGAGAATTTCACTTTGGTTTTCTTTGGTGGCCATCTTATTTTCTGAACAAATGTGTGGCTGTGGTGAATTTTTTAAAAAACCTTTTTTTTGAGAGGCTTAGTTCCAAAGATGTGTGGGTTTTTTTAAAATCCATCTTGGGGCAGCTAGGTGGCGCAGTGAGTACAGCACCAGTCCTGGAGTCAGGAGGACCTGAGTTCAAATATGACTTCAGACTTGATACACTTACTAGCTATGTGACCTTGGGCAAGTCACTTAACCCCAATTGCCCTGCCTTCCCTCCTCAAAAAAAAAAGAATTTTAAAAAATTCCATCTTAAGTGAATATGTTAGCAAAGATGGTAGCATGATATAATAGTAAGTGCTAGGTTTAGAGTCAGAAAACTGTCATCTGAATCCTAACTCTGCCATTTATTTGTTGTTCTATGTCTATGATCCTAAGGAGAATGAGCCATGCAGGTCATAAAGGAGCTTGACTGTAGGTACAAAAATATGATATGTGTTGTTCCCAGCTCAAAATGGTTTGGTTCCATTTAAATGTCTATGATTCTTAGGTAAAAATCTACCTAAATTGGATTTATTGCTTTCATTGAATGTGTGTTAACATGTGAATGTGGAAAAAATATATTTCAGGTATAACTATAAATGATGTGATTGGTTCTTTAAGCAATCACACTACAACTTACAGAAATATCTGAGTACTTTCCTTTTAAGTAGTCATCATGGGGTGGGGGGGGGTGGGAGAAGTATGCTTTTATGGTAGCCATGATACGATCAAAACAATTTCTGAATTCCTCTCTTTGATTTACCTTTCCAAACCTGCAGGGAGGTCAGATAGACACTCTCAAAGTTAGGTTGATTTCTAGAAACATTAAAAACTAATTATAAATTCATGAAAAAACTTTCATTATATTCCTATGGATTACTCTCAGTTTTAGAGATATCATCCTTTCCCTCAAGGTAGTTATATTTGAATAGGGAAAGATAACACTTATAGGGAACTGATTCCAGGGAAGGGTATTTTAGTCTAAGCAATCACTGGGATGATAAGTTGATCCATAGAGTTATCAATGGTTAGACCTTTTCCAAGAAAAATGGCAGCATTAATTTGATTTCTCTGTATAGAGGAAGAGTTGGAAAAGAGAGGGAGAATGAGCCAAACATTGTGAATAAACATTTAAATTGGATATTACCATTTTGGTAAAAATAAATGAAGTGTGCATTTAACGTAATGAGACTAATTTTCTCATCTGCCACTTAAAGTGGCTCTGAAGAAAACTACAGAAGGAACTCCAGAAATACTGCAAGCAATGATAGTATCATTAGGATAAATACTGTATAGACTCAGAAGAAGGCCACTTTGGAGGATAACAGTCATTTGGTCTGTTTGGAGGATCACAGCCATCAGTTTTCATAGGTTAGAAAACCAGTCATTATTTTATAGTGCTTCAGAGATGGGTCAATTCTTAAATTATTTCAATGAACATTTATTAAATCTCTCTAGTCCCAGATAACCTTTATTCCAAAGGACTGAAATAATTCAATTCAATGTTTTATAACCATTTACTAAGTGCAGAGCACTGTGCTAGGGACCTGGAATGATATAAATTTAATAAAACACAGTTCATACACTAACTGAGCTTATATTTATATCATTTTATTGCTCTTCACAGATACGGTGGTTTTTTTTTTAACAAATTGGAGGTTTGTGGCAACCCTATGTTGAGCAAATCTATCAGCATTATTTTTCCAACAGCATGTGCTCATATTGTGTCACTGGATCACATTTTGGTAATTCTTGCAATATTTCAAACTTTTTCCATTACATTTCTTACACTGATCTATGACCCATGGCCTTTGATGTTAGCATTGTAATTATTTGGGGCACCACAAATTCCACCAACCATCCATTCCCCCATCTCTCTCCCTCGCTTCAGGCCCCCCCTCCACAATCCCTAAGACACAACAATACTGAAATTAGGCCAGTATATGGCTTCCAAGTGTTCAAGTGAAAGGAAGAGTCAATTAATGCAGCCAACTCCATTATAGTCTTATTTTTTAAAATTGCCACAGACACTGCAGACTTCAGCAACCATCACTCAGATTAATCAAGAGCCATCAACACTGAGGCAAGATCCTCTACCAGCGAAAGGATTCAGACTTGCTGAAGGCACAATTTTTTAATTAAGGTATGAATATTTTTAAGACATAACACTATTGTATACTCAATAGATTATAATAATATAAACAATTTTCTATGCATTGAAAAATTATCAATGATTTGTATGAAGAGACAGAAGACATGCTTTGATCATGGCATGATGTCAGGAGGAAGAGCAAATATCTTGCATGATGGAATCAGGATTCAAAAGGCTAAAGTATGACTATAAACCGACAAGATGAAATTTAATAGGAATAAATGTCAAGTCCTTTACTTGGGTTCAAATAATCAATTGTGCAAATGCAAGATGGGGGAAATCTGGCTTAACATCAATCAATGTAATAAAAATGGACATTTTAATTACTGCAACTTCAAATAAGAGTTGATAAGTGATATGATTGTTAAGAAAAAAACTATAGTATTGCATTATATTAATAAAATTAGAACAAAGATAATGATTGCAAAACATTATGCTCTGAGAAGATATCTTGGGTACTTAGATAGAAGCTTCCAATTTCAGAGCCCAGGTCCATGCAAGTATATGTGCATGCAAATATATACATATATATACACATATGTATATACACACATACATATCTATACACACTAATTACACAACACCGTCCATCCTATATATCCTGTATATGGTACTGAAAGACAAAATGAATGTTTGAATCAGAAATAAAACATATTTTCAGAAAGCATCTGGCATTTATTTTCAGCAAAAGGCATATTAACATTCTAAAAACAAAAACCAAACCTGTAACTTCTAGCGTCCTTCAACTGTTCCATTTCAATGGCTTGAACAGCTGGCTACTAGAGCTTTATTTCAGCAGGGGAGAATTCGGTTAAGCAAATCTTTCTCTGGGGTATGAAGGACTGTGAAGAAGGAAAGTCAGCATATTGCATGCCAAAGGTACAACTGCCAATTTAAAGGTAATTTCTTCTGAGGTTCAGATGTTAATAGAGACATAAAACATGAAAACCAAACAGGATAACTTCATCTAAGTCTGAAACAAAATTTAAAAAAACAAAACAAAACAAAATACCCTTGAAGGCACTTGACAGGGCATCAGAAGAGGTGATCTGGAAGGCTGGATTAATTTTTTTATTGGATCCAAGATTTAGAAATGGAAGGGACATTAGAAGCCAACTAATCCAACCCCTTCATTTTCCAGATGAAGAAATTAAATTAAAGAGAGGTTTAGTGATTTGCCCATCGTCATAAAACTGGAGAATATCTGAAGTGGAGTTTGAACTCAGTTCTTTCTGATGCCAACTGATCCACTATGCAATGCTGCCACACCATCATTTATAACTTAAATAATCTCCTCTGCATAATATAAAATGTAGTAATAGCAATTACTGTTATCAATACATGTTATCAGAATAATAGTAGTAGTTGGCATTTATATTGGATTTTATGGAATTTATTTAAACATGCATTATCAAAATAACCTATTGAGTTAGCTAGGATAGGTTTTCTTATTTATTTTATTTTATTATTTTTTTTTTTTTTTGCAGTTGAGGGAAACTAAGGTTTAGTCACTCACCCAAAGTCACACTGGCTAGTAACTGGAAGAATCAGGGTCTTAATCCTGTTATTCGGATTCCAATTCCAGAGCCCTTTCATCAAGGTTTAGCAGAAAGAGTACTGGTCAGCAATCTAGTACATGTCCTGCTATCATTATTAGCAGCAACAGTAGAATCATTACTGAGAGACCTTGGTATATTGTATAGAGATCTGGGTATGGAGACAGGAAGATTTGGGTTCAGGTCCTGCCTCTGATCCTGGCTTTGTGTGACCTTTGGCCAATCACTAACACATTCCATTCCATAGACAACTCTCTCAAACTGGTACTGATCAGCTCTGGTAGAGGAAGTTCTATCCCAAGAGCTCCCTATACCATTATTCATATAGTGATAATAATCATCATAGTTATTATTATTGATAGGTTCTATTTCCTTTCATTGATCTTTGTTCTGCCCTCTGGGGCCAACCCAACTTTACAGAGTCCTTTTGAAAATTAAACTGACAGCTGCATTGAATGCTTTAAAGTATGAATAATAAATTTAAGTATTAATATTATTATTTACCATGGTTAGTTCCGTTGGCTCAGATGAATCCGTTCCTTACTCAAAGGCAAGAATATTACAGCAATCCCTTTCTGGTATGGACAAAAATATGGCACTACAAAAAATTCTTGGAAGCCCAAATCCTGGATTTTCCTTTTAGAAAGGTCTACAGAAAGCAGCACAGAATATGCTGCCCAGTCCCAGAAGTGATTACTGGCCATACTGTGATGCTTCTCAATTGCCACATTCCTTTTAGTTTCTCAGCCAGAACCACATCTTATTTGCTCACCTGCATAGACTTGTATGATGTTTTCACCATGAAAGAAGGGGTGGCTATATCAGTGGATTTCTCTGAAATTTTCATCTCATCAAAAAACAGAATGCTGTATCTGGTTTGCTGGCCATTGCCACTGAGGAGGATGAGGGTAATATTTCCAGTCTCCTTGGATATCAGTAGGAAGCACAGGTGGGTCTTTTGCTCTTTCTCACAGAATATCAATGACAAACACCTCATGGGAACAGGGAAATAAATACAGGCTGGCTTTTTTGAAAGGGACTGGCACAGCACATAGCTTCTATTCAGTATGGTTAGTCTGTTTCATGGAGGTTGGGGAGGGGAAGGGTATCTCTGAGTTGAATGAATGCTTCTAAAGATTAAAGATCATCAGTGGGAGGCTAGCTAGAAGATGAAAGCTTTATTCTAACTCTCACATAGTAGTACAAATACCTCTGACAGCATGGAAGCACAGAGTTAGAGCCATCAGGCACAGTTTACAAATGAAAAGAAATATTCTAATTCCATCTGAAAATGTTCTCTCCTGCTCTTTCCCCATTCCCATGTTTAATACCATGCACCCAAAGTGGTGGGAGAGGATATAGCATTTTTGCTCCCTGGAGAATACCATTCCTTTTTACTTTATTTACATTTATTGAACATGGACAATGTATTGCTAATGGTAAAAATTGCCTGTCTTACCCCATGTAAAATAAATTGGTAGCAATCGATTTTTCAGAATAAAGCCAGAAGTTAGTAGTTTAAATTGTTCAGGCAAAAGCCCAATACACTTCTTTAGGCCTTCCAAATTTGGATGCTACTGATTGACAAGCGCTGCTAAACTGACATGCCATTGGGAGTGTGAGGCTGTGGTTTAAGATCAAGAAGTGAATAACACGTACAGAAATTTCATAAGTCATCCAATTCAAAGTTAACTCACTCCCCTTATTAAGATTCAAAGATATTTAAGCATATTTTTAAATATTTAAAAGTGATAAGCAATGGACGAGAAAATGAATATCATAATTCATTTGAATGTCATCTTAATGGATCTAGCTTATTTTTTTTTCTTTCACTAGTGTCAAGTTCAATCGTAGATGATAAGTCTTGGCTATTATTGTAAATATATCTTTTGTGCTCAAAATTACTTACAAAACTCTAATCAGGATTATTTCCTGCTCAGCTCTATTAGCATAGCCCTTCAAAGCAGAGCGCCTAGGATTTACAGACAGTTTTTGAATAGTGAAGACCTCCCTGTGGCACTGGGAAATTAAATTCACTCTTTTTTCTCCTTCTGTAGAACGCTTATTCCATCAGGAGTAATTTACTCTAATTAGGGGTTGTGTGTTCTGAAAATATAAGTATTTCTTGAGGAAGAACTAAATGTTTTATGGTTTCTCTGTCCCTGTCAACTTCATAAATGAACTTAAGACCCAAATCAATTCAAAGACTCTATTGTATCTTTCAGAGCAAATCAGAAGACTGGCTTGGGGCATATGGCATCTACCCTGCTGGCTGTGATGTTCCATGTCAGAGACCAAGGTGATAGCTATCCTTACAATCAGAGATTTTCAGAGCTCAAAGGAATCTTTGAGATTATCTTTGAGTTTGAAGTCTTCATTGTGCAGCCAAGGAAACCAAGGACTAGAAAAATGAAGTTACTTGTCCAACGTCATATACTCAGTTTCAGGCAGGACTAGACAAATATCTCCTGGCTTCCAAGCCAGTGTTTTTTCTATTCCATCCACTGGAGGCCTTTGTTAGAAGAGTTCTAGTAACAACGATGACAATTTTTTTGCTCCTCATAAGAACACTATGAAATAGGTGCTATCCCCATTTGACAGATGAGGAAACTGAGACAGACATAGAACAAATGACTTGCCCAGGGTTACACAGCTAATAAGTGTCTGAGGTTGGATGTGAACTCAAGTCTTCCTGATTGCAGGTTCGTTGTACTATCTAGCTCTCTAAGTATCAATTTATGCTCTAAAATTTGAATTTCATATATCTTTCTCTGAGCTTTGGCAGGGGAACATATAGAATTCCAAAACATTGTAATACTTTTTAAAGTATTACCTGTTGTCTTTCAAGCAAAAGTTAATAGTATTTAGGATGACAGGATGCACTAGTCAAAGGCTCCTCAGAGAGCAACTAATCAGACTGACTCATTTTACATATGCGGAAACTGAAACCCAGAACAATTGAGTCACTTATATAAGGCTAGGTATCAAAGCTGAGATTTGAACCTAGGTCCAGTGCTTTTTTCTATATTCCTCTTTCCTTCTATTTATTTCAGAAAAGTATCTTTTCCTTATCACTTACTTAACTAAATGATCATTTTAAGCATAATTTTAAAAGGAATTCTGATATACATGTATAACATATACATGTGAGTATATATATACATGTATGTGTATGTGTATATACATTCATTATATTTGAAGATAACAGTGATAATGGCATTGCTAGACAAAATCATAATCTGTGTTCTGAAAGAAATAAATAGAAATAAGCTTAATAGAGTGGGATGAGGTTGGAGAAGTATGCATAGGAAATCCTTCTAGATAACTTTTGGTGTCTTTGGACATGGTTATATAAAGGAGATGAAACAGAAACAGGAATTGTTTTTTAATCTGCTTCATTTTGTTGGTGGTGGGGAGTACATTGGACAGAATGCCAACAATATCATCAGTGTCAGCATAAACCATCACCTTGTGAGCTTCTCTAGGCAGCCAAACATATTCAGGTTACTATAGCAGCAGCTTACTAATGGTGACAAATGAGTTTGTAAGGCTGATACATTAATAGAGAAAGCTAATATCATGTGTTTTCTCATCTTAACCACATTGCTGAGAGCACACCCATTCACGGTTTCACATTGTTGACAGGTGTTGACAGCTACATGTGATTCAAGAGTGCCCAGATGACCACAGTTCCCAGTAACAGATCGAAAATGACTTGGCAAGCATTTGATCAATGCTGATGGACAGTAGTGATGCTATGTAGAGAGTTTCCAGATTCAAAAGTCTTCCCAGTTTTGAAATCATGTGGCATTTTTTTCGGCATTTCAACTGTTGAGTTATGAAAGTCCGTACAGACGCTTAAAAATCCAGACCAGTATGACATCAGGTTTGGTGCTAGGTCTCCATTTTTCATGCCTTTAAAGACATTTTAAAGTTTTCGGAAACCAAAGTTTGCAAATTAAATTTGAAGAGCTCCTCAACATTTTGTAGAAATATAGTAGAATATGTACGAAGGGAACCCATGAAGAACTGCTCCTATCTTTGGACTCAGTTTTGACCCCTTCCTATTCACAATGCCAATGGTGCCACCTTCACTATCCTGAGAGTAATGATGGGAAATACGGGCACAAATATGGACGAAGTAGATCATATGAATGAATGTTTATTTTCTTATGGAATGTATCTGTATGTGCCAATCTTGCTTTCTGAACGCTCCAGTACCATATTAATTAATGTATAGGGTCTTTAGTCACAGTGATTTTAATATCCTTTGGAAGACCCTTTAAATTAAAAACCCATTAATTTGCATGACATGGTGAGATTATATGCAGATATAGCTAATTCAAGCTGAATTAAATTATTTATTTTTCTTTTCTAGTCCACAGATATGTCAGCTGTGAAAAGATTCTCCTTTCCTTTTCCTTTTACTTTCCCACTTGCTAACATCATGATACAGTGTTCATTTATTTCTTTGGGAGGTCTGATTACTCCATCATTTTCTTTTCTAAAGTTGATAATCATTGTAAATATTTATGAATACTCTCCAGAATGTTAGTGCATGAATTTTAAAAAAATACATACAGTCACTATTTAGGTAATTCACTCTGACTTACCAAGACCTGCAATAATAATCTATTTACACTGGCTGTTTCAGGAGTATAGCTGCTTTTGGATCAATTGTGATTTGTATAGTATTTTATTTACATTCTTTTTTTAAGAGTTTTTACTGTTTTTTTTTCTTTCCTTGCTTCTCAAAAGGAAATAATTTATAGTTAATACGTGACTATAATTTCCTGAAAGTCCAATGAAATTTTAGACTTTTTGAAAGCAGGGCTCATACTATATATTCATTTTATATCTCATTCATTCATTTTCCTATTTAAGATCTAAGGCCTATTTATTAAGCCCAAATATGTATGTGGTGCTCTTGTGGGTGTTGAGTGTTTAGGGGTCAAGTAAATGCAAGAGGGAAATATTTGCTTTTGGATAAGGTGACCGACTACCTTTCCACCAGGATCCATCTTAAAGGACCCCTTTGTTTAACCTGTGTTACAAGGATTCAAGAGTAACATTTCATTCTTTTTCATAATACAGCTAATAGTTATATAATGCTTTATGCCATTTTATTCATCATCTCATCTGGCTCTCATGACAATCTTGCAAGGTAATCAAAGTAGGTATTACCTAGCATTTGTCTGTTTCAGTTTCCTCACATGTAAAGTGGACATAATGATAACACCTACCTCATAGGGTTGTTATAAATAACATATCTAATAATAGCGGTCACAACTAAGATTTTGCAAAGTGCTTTCAAATATCTCATTTGATCCTCATAAGAACCCTAAGAGGTAAGTGCTATTTCTAGCCTCATATTATTTTTTTTTTATTTTTTTTAAAATTTATTTAACATATTTAGTTTTCAGCATTGATTTTCACAAGAGTTTGGATTACAAATTTTCTCCCCATTTCTACCCTCCCCCCCACTCCAAGATGGTGTATATTCTGGTTGCCCTGTTCCCCAGTCAGCGCTCCCCTCACCCCCTCCCCTCCCATCCCCTTTTCCCTTCCTTTCTTGTAGGGCAAGATAAATTTTTACGCCCCATTGCCTGTGTATCTTATTTTCCTGTTGCATGCAAAAACATTTTTTTTTGTTTTTGAACATCTGTTTTTAAAACTTTGAGTTCCAAATTCTCTCCCCTCTTCCCTTCCCACCCACCCTCCCTAAGAAGTCAAGCAATTCAACATAGGCCACATATGTATCATTATGTATAACCCTTCCACAATACTCATGTTGTGAAAGACTAACTATATTTTGCTCCTTCCCAACCCATCCCCCTTTATTGAATTTTCTCCCTTGACCCTGTCCCCTTTCCAAAGTGTTTGTTTTTGATTACCTCCACCCCAATCTGCCCTCCCCTCCATCATCCCCCCCATTTTTTTTATCTTCTTCCCTATTCTTTCCTGTGGGGTAAGATTCCCAATTGGGTATGTATGGTATTCCCTCCTTAGGCCAAATCTGATGAGAGCAATGTTCACTCATTCCCCCCTCATCCACCCTCTCCCCTCCTCCCACAGAACTGCTTCCTCTTGCTACCTTTATGGGAGATAATCCATCCCATTCTATGTCTCCTTATCTCCCTCTCTCAGTATGTTCCTCTCTCATCCCTTAATTTGATTTTATTTCTTTTAGATATCTTCCCTTCATCTTCAACTCACCCTGTGTCCGGTGTCTGCGTCTGCCTCCCTCCCTCTCTCTCTCTCTCTCTCTCTCTCTCTCTCTCTCTGTCTGTGTGTATATATATATATATATATATATATATGTGTGTGTGTGTGTGTGTGTGTATATGTGTATATATATATACATACACACATAGATATATACATACATACACATTCACCCATATATATACATAAACATATATGTATGCATATTCCCTTCAGCTACCCTAATACTAAGGTCTCATGAATCATACACATCATCTTTCCATGTAGGAATGTAAACAAAACAGTTCAACTTTAGTAAATGTCTTATGACTTCTCTTTCCTTTTTACCTTTTCATGCTTCTCTTGATTCTTGTGTTTGAAAGTAAAATTTTCTATTCAGTTCTGGTCTTTTCACTGAGAAAGCTTGAAAGTCCTCTATTTTATTGAAAATCCATATTTTGCCTTGGAGCATGATACTCAGTTTTGCTGGGTAGGTGATTCTAGGTTTTAATCCTAGCTCCATTGACCTCCGGAATATCGTATTCCAAGCCCTTCAATCTCTTAATGTAGAGGCTGCCAGATCTTGGGTTATTCTGATTGGGTTTCCACAATACTCAAATTGTTTCTTTCTGGCTGCTTGCAGTATTTTCTCCTTGATCTGGGAGCTCTGGAATTTTAGCATCATATTATTAATCTACATTTTATACAGGTGGAAAGTGAAGTAGCTAGAGGTTAAGTGACTTCTCTAAGGTCGTACACCTAGAAAGTGTCTGGGGTCAGATTTAAACTTCACTCTTCCTGACTCCAGGTCCAGTGTTTTATCCACTATGCCACATGGCTGAATCATGGCAGCTATGACATGAGATCATATGCACAGTGCTTTGCCAATTGTAAAACACAATATAAATGCTAAATATAATAATATCATCTTGGTCCCATTTAACAGATGAGCAAATGAGAAGCAAAGAAGTTACCTGGCTTGTTCAAGGTCATACATAAAGAAGTGTCAGATACAGGAAGAAAACAGCTATCTTTGATGCTACAGCGCTCATTCTATTATGCACTTATCTACTTATTAATAAGGTAGAGTAGGTAAATTTTATCACAAATATCATTCTGAATATGCATTATAACAAAATCCCAATAGTACCACGCACATCGTGAGGCACACAGTAGGCACTCAGTACTTGCTGAATTAAAAATCTATTTTCTACTGCAGTGCTTCCTTTCAACTCTTACAATCACGTATGCTGGGCTATCAACATCTCAATACAATTAGGAATTCATTATTTTCCATTATTCTTACAACTTCTAGTAGCCCCGGTGGATATCAGAAGTATTCTGCATGATTTGCAATAAATTAAATGAGCCAAAACTAAGGACCAATTTCTTAGGGAAGGGGGTATATTTGAAAATAGGAAATGGAATAATTACTTTATCACGTGAGCAAACACATGTTACTTCACCCATTTCAAAATGGGAGAATCATGCAGAAATTCCCAGAGGACAGAAGGGGATATAATGATATTTAGGGCAAATAATATGGTTATATTAAGAAAGAAATAATTTGTGGCTGTTTCATGGAATGATAGTCTTTTTTCTGTAAGAAGAATATATGGCTTCATACTCCTGACCTTTCTTTACTGGGCACTGACCTGCCTCTGAACTGAAAATCTTATCTATTTGAACAAATAATTATGTTTAAGATCTAACTATGACGGCATATGCCATGTTCATTTTCAAGAAGAAAAAGGAAATGAAAAATACCTTTCCTGTTTGTACAGATTCTTCTACTTAATAAACTTGGAGAGTGATTATATAGTTTAGCAGATGTTAGTCAGTTATGGCACATGGAGACTTAAAATAGGAAGATATGGGAGGTGTGGGACCTGGGGTCATCATTTAACTTTGTTGAGCTGCTATTTCCTTTTTCTGCAAAATGTAATAATAATGCTTATACTCAGCCTGGTTGTGTTCTGCTGCCTGTCATGGGCTATGGCTGAGCAGTTCCCACAGTGCTGACTGAGGCCTTCCTGGTTTGGAGATTGAAGAAGCAAGTGGTGGATTGTAGTGGAAAAGCAATCAGAAAGTTCTAGCAAAGGTAGGCAGCAGAGTCATTGAGCAGAAAAGTCAAGACTGATCCCTGGGGACACAATGGAGCTGGAGACCAAGAAGGGAATGATACACTTAAAGTAAAAGTTGCTTCCAAAACCTAGAATTACAACCAAGTCCAAAAGGATCATCAAAAATTGGCAAGGGCCAAGGACAAAACTGTAATATTTTTGGTATATATATAAAAAAGTCAAACCATTTAAAGTGCATCATATGCACCTAATACTTCTAGTAACAAGGTCATCCAAGTGTCTCATTTAACTAAAAATTCAGCCAATAGGCCATATTTCAATGTTCCGAAGAATGATGTTAATTTTAATGTTTGTCTGAATTTAGATACCTCTACCTTGGGTTTTCTTTCCACACAATGAAGTTGGAAATGTTGCAGTTGGAAGAATCTGGAGACGCGGCTTTGATACTTACCAGGTTTATGAGTATGGGCAAGTCACAAAGACTAGAACCTCAGCAAAAGACTAATGTTACCTACAATGAAACCTCCAACACCAAACTGAATATCAAAAGAGTCTCAGATGGTAGTCCTGAACACAGAGTCAAGAACACGATGGCCCCAATCTAATTCCCTGCGCCCCTTTTTTCCCCAATCTGAACAACCGAATTTGCCTCCAAAAACTGACTTAGCTGTGTGCTATTTTTCCGGGTCCAAAAGTTCTAGCTACAGCTCTGGTATCAGATCTCATTTGACCTCCAAATTTTTGTTTGTTGTCATTATTAAATCATTTTAAATCATGTTTAGCTCCTCGTGATGCCATTTGCTTTTGTTTGTTTCTTTTTGTTTTGGCAAAGATACTAGAGTGGTTTGCCATTTCCTTCTCTAGCTCATTTTACAGGTGAGAAAGTTAAAGTAAACAGGGTTAAGTGATTTGCCTAGGGTCACATAGCTAGTGAGGTCTGAGGCCAGATTTGAACTCAGGAAGATGAGTCTTCCTCACTCCAGGGCTAGTACTCTATCCGCTATGCCACCTACCAGCCCCAACCCTAATAATGCTCTGGAATTTCAATCCAACCATGACAACTTCCTATTGACACCTCTTCCTGTATATCCTGTAGGCATCTCATACTCTATATGTTCAAAATGGCATTCATTACAATCTTTCCCAAAAGTGTTTCTCTTCCAAACTTCTGCATTCTGTTAAGGGTACCATCACTATTCCTAGTCAGCCACATTCATAACTTCAAGGTATTATACTGTTCCATTTCCTTAATACCCCTCTCTCTGATATTTTGGCAATAAATGCCTAATTCTACCTTGCCAACAGCTGTTGCATCCATCCTCTTCCTTCCATCACATAGCTACCAAACCACTTGAGGCCTTCATTGTTTCTCTTCTGGACAACTCTACCAAAAGTTTCTAGATCGACCTCTCTACTTCCAGTTTGTCCCAATACCAATCTACAATAAATATGGCTGCCAAATCTTCCTAAGGGATATAGGTCTTTAGCAGCTAACCCAGAGCCTGGCACTCAGGGTGTGCTTAGGAAATCACTGATAGCTTGACTGACTATGCCACTGTCCTATTCTAAAACCTTCGATGAATCTATATTGCCTTTAGGATAACACATAAGCTTCTCAGCCTAGCATACAAAGCTCTCCACAATCTGGTTCCCACTTAAACTTTTCAGGCTTATTCCATACCACTTTTCTTCACAAATCTACATTCTTATACACTAGCTTTTCCTAGAGCTTGATACCCCATCTTTTATCTTTCTGTATTCACACAAACTGTCTCCCATTCCTTGAATGAACTCTGGATTCAACTTTGCCTAGCAGCATCCTTATTTTCCTTCAAAGCTCAGATTTGACACCTTCTGCTTCACGAAGCCTTCCCTGCTCTCTGTACCCTTCCCTCCTCCTCCCATCCCAGTTCTTAGTGTTCATTTACATCTCACTCTTTTTTGTACTATAATTATTTCTGTGTATATTGTGTCTTCCCATTAAAATACAATCTCACTGATGATAGGAACTGTTTTATTTTTGTGTATTTTTGTCTCTTTCACTAGTGCCTAGTATTGTATCTTGCCTATTTAGGTATTAAAACAATCTTTGTGGAATTGTATTGGATTGAATTCCCTTATCCTGGAGGATCCCTCCTCCTACTTTGGTATTTTTCCAGGATGATGGCTAAATAAGAAAATATGGTCAATAGGACAGTACTTTGTAAATTGCAGACTTCTATATAAATGTGAGCTATTATTATTATTATTTCTGAGGGTACTTGAAAACAGGAATACTATCCATATACACATACAGTAATGTAATATGACATATGGATAAGCACAGGGTCACTTCTGCTCACTCAGAGGGAAAAACATATGCTGAGATACAACATAGTGATTGAAATATTCCAAATTTCAAATCATAAGTGTATTTATCAGGATAATACAAAGAAAAAAAATTGAACAAAGTTTCATGAAGGAAAAATACATTGCTGAGTTGAGATTTATACAACAGTAAGTAAAATATCCACTGGAGAAGGAAATGTTAAAACATTCCAGTATCTTTGCCAAAAACAAAAACAAAAAACAATCTATGGACAGTATTAAAATGCATGACATTGGAAGATGAGTCCCTTAGGTCAAGGTCTTCCATACTGTGATCCACAGGGTCATGAGAGTTGTACACAACAGAATGACTAAACAGCAACAAATTAAAATAATAATAGAAATAAAATGTGAACAAATCCCACTAGAAATTGATGTTAAGAGATCAATAGATTCTTAGAAACTAAGACTCAAAGAGAACTCTTGACTCAAACAGGTATTAATACACACTAGCCCTGTTTGCTATCATTCTGCACCACAATAAAAGTTATATACATTCTGTATTACAATACCAGGTATTCAGACTTTTCAAGGTCAGAATAAAATATTTCTCACCTCAGGACTGAAACCACAAAATAAGATTGTTGCACTGCAGGGTTTCACAAGGTCTAAACCAAAAGACTGATAACCTACTGAGCAGGGATTACCTAACACAGTGTTCTGTAGAGTGATGAGCACAATCTTGTCATTCTATCCATTTAATAATACTACACCTTCGCTGCTTCTGTAGGCCCTTTCAACTCTGAAATCAGCAACACCAGCCTTCAAATCCCACCTCTGATTCATCCTGACCTTGGTACCTTGGACAAACTATTTCACATTTCGCCTCTTAATGAACAGAAGTGGTATAAGAATTTCCAAACTCTATCAGGACAGGGCATTAACTTTTTGAGAATTCCTTACACCAGTGGAATACTAGATAAGGTTTAAAAACAATTAATAACTTTGTATTAAAGTTGAAGCATGTGGGATGTTTCAGTGCCAATTTGAGGCAAAAAATTGTCATGTTCCCTCTTGAAAGAATCAAGTCCCTTAATCCTAGCTCTCTGAGACACCTACTTAAGACTACCCTTCTTAATGCTCTACAAACATGTCTATGCCAGAGGCTGATGCTGTTATGTGTATTCAAAGTCCCAACATTTGTATATATTAATTTCTAGCTAAGACAAATTACATTTGTCCTTTACTTCATACTAGAAGAACAGCTGTAGTGACATTCCATCAACATATAGTGCCTATGTTCAAAAGTTTCTAAAGAGAATTTTTTTTAAAAAGTGTTTATATATTTACAAGATTGTAAACCAATCACACCATTAATTTAACACTCCAGACTATCACTGGTACATTATAATCTGTCTTCATGTGCATGAGATGTTCTTCCTTTCAACAAGTATTTATTGATTTATTGATGGTCAGCTTTCCAATACCACAAGTTTGCAACCTAAAACTCTTCTCCATTCTCTACTCTTAGCCCCTATATCCAACCAGTTACCAAGTTTTGTTAAATTTGCCTTCATAGCATCTCTCTTATAGGTGCTCTTCTCTCCAGTCCCTAATCCTTTCTTCTTTGGACTTAAAGTCCAAATGTTTTATTGTTCAGTTGTTTAAGTCATGTCCAACCCTTTGTGACCCTATTTGGCGTTGTCTTAGCAAAGATACTAGAGTGGTTTGTCATTTCCTTCTCTACCTCATTTTACAGATGAGGAAAGTGAAGCAAACAGGGTTAAGTGACTTGCCCAGGGTCATACAGCTAGCAAGTGTCTGAGGAATATGAGTCTTCCTGACTCCAGGCCAAGTACTCTATTCATTGTACCACCGAACTGCTTCCTTTGGACTATCATAATTGGATATAATTGTCTTTCCTACTTCTAATTCCTTTCATTTCTAATCCGTCCTCCACAATGTTGCTAAATTGATATTCATAAAACACAGATCTGACCATTTCACTCAACAACTTAAAAAGACTCAGTGGTTCCCTGTTGCCTCTAGGATAAAATACAAAATACATAGCCTGGCATTTAAAGCCCCCCACAATTTGGTTGCCACCTACCCTCTAGTGTAGTCCTATTACATAGTACACTTACTTCATGCCTTCTCTATTCCAGCCTAAGTGGTCTGCTAGCTATTCATGCCTTTGCACAACAGTAGCTCACATCTGGAATTTAGCACTTGTTTTTGGAATTTCTAGTTTCCTTCAAAACAGTGCTTCTATGTCACCTTTCCTAACACCTTTGTTGTTACTGCTCTCTCCCTTTTGAAATTCCTATCTATAACTTTAAGACATTTATTTACTTTTCTGTTTACATGTACCCTACTTGGAGAATTAAGTTTTTTTGTATCTCTAGCATCCAAAGGCAGCATTGCCTAGTAGGCAAACTGGCTTTGGAGTCAGAAACACCGGCCTTCAAATCCCACCTCTGATTCATCCTGACCTTGGGACCCTGGACAAACTGTTTCATATCTTACCTCTTAAAGAAAAGAAGTGGTATAAGAATTTCCAAACTCTATCAGGACAGGGCATTAACTTTTTGAGAATTTTTTATACAAGTGGAATACTAGATAAGGTTTAAAAAACCAAACAATTAATAACTTTGCATTAAAATAGCAATTTGCCTATAATAGAATAAAGGAAGAGTGGGGGAACAAAGAAATGATGAACAGTAGGGTCTGCCTACCTTTGCTAGAACTTTCTGATTGCTTTTCCACTACTATCTGAGATAGGTTATAAATAAGAAAATCTAGAAGTGAAAAGGAGGTTGAAGACAAGAAAAAAGGAAGAGATAAAAACCAGAAGAAGAGAGTTAGAATAATGAGTAAAAGATAAATTTCTCTATTCAGTGCATTGTCTTAATTCTTTGCACCCATAAGGTGTAACATTTTTGTAGGCTGTTTTTTAAGGGGGGGCGGGAGGGTCTAATTTTCCCTAGAAATTCCTCTTATTAGGCAGTTTCATACTTTTTAAAATAACCTGGCAGAAAAATCAGGCATTTCATATGAATCCTGATCTGTTGTTCTTTTGTAGTAAAATACTACCATCATCATTACTACTAATTTTGGACATTTAAGTAGTGCTTTAAAGTTTGCAAAGAACTTTACATACCATATTTAGGATCAGAGTAGTATTGGACACTGGTAAAATCTGTTTCATGCTATATAGATGGTGGAAATCTAAAAAGAAAATCCCTACTTGATAAGCAACATATACTGAGCTGTCTACTCTATTTCTGTCTCTCTGTCTCTCTCTCCTTTAGACTTAATTGGCTTGGGAGACTGAAGGGATGGGATATTGACATAATTTTCTATTCAACTGAGTATTAAAAACGTCAAGGAACAACAAGCCATTCCACTGTTTGGCTGGGCATGGGCAACTCAGAGGTAGATTTGCTAGGGCTTGTTTCCTTGTTCCTTGCTCCTCCTTGCTAGGGCTAAGTAAATCTGATTTTGATTACTGTTGAATGACCTAGATATGCCCAATTTCATACTAATATTAAACTGAAACAATCAGGGGATTGGTATGAGTAAGGTTGTACCACAACAGCAGTTTTTGATACCTGAGGTCCACTGTTCTCTAATAATAACTTGCCACATCATTGATACCTAATTGTCACTGTTCTGTCATTTCAGTCATATTCAACTCTTTGTAACCCCATTTGGGTTTTTTTGGCAAAGATAGTTTGCCATTTCCTTCTCTAGCTCATTTTACAGATGAAGAAACTGAGGCAAATGGGGTTAAAGTAACTTGCCCAGGTTTGCACAGCTAGTAAATGTCTGAGGTCACATTTGAACTCAGGACGTGAGTCTTCCTGACTTCAGGCCTGTCACTCTAACCACTGAGTTATAGTTCTAGTAATTACTGATATAGTTGTCCACCTTGCCACCTAGATTACATAAATAGATGATATAAATAGATTTATCTTTATGCACTTTTCTCAAACCAAAAGCATAACAGCTTTGATGGTTCTATCTTTTTAATGACAGATCAGAGCCAGCAAAGAAACCCCTTAAGGGTTTCTAAATTTTTTTTTAAACCGAAGGAGGAAAGTTATAATCTTATACCTCATTTTTCAAGTGATCTCCATAGTAACATGATCTGTAGTAATTTTCACCCTGAAGGTAGTTACTTAAAATTCATTTAACACACAGAACAGGAGCATTTAGAAAGATATTTGGTTTAAATACCCACATGCCTGCAGTAACTTTATGCAGTTGCATCATTCAATATCCATTTGATTTGGAAAATCCTTTCCACAGAGAAGCAAGAAGCCTGCTGGTAAGAAAGGCCATGCTCTTTATATGGTCTTCATATTGTTTGCTTTTAGTTGTAGCTTTTGTAGGCGTTGAGGTTGGAGATAAAAGAATTAAAAGAATTTTCTCCCCAGTAATCATTTCCATGATCCTCTGAACTATTAACTATTAAAGCAACTGTTCTTGCTTAAGCAGTTTGGCAAGAGAAGGGAAGAACAGAATGGTGGAGAGGAGTAAGAAGAAAGAAAGTGAAGCAGAAAAGTAGGTGAAATGAAATTACCTAGAAAGAAGGAAAAGTTCTTTGGAGGAGGTTCTTGGACAATTAGTTGCATACTTTAATAAACACATTGTCCATAAAATGAATATACTGCTTCTTTTCATCACTCCCAACCTAAAACAAGCTAACTTGAAGTTTTATGATGTTTCCAGTTATGTGATACCACAGGAGCTGGGTAACATTATAAACACTTTCACGGACTAGAGGAGCTTAAAGAGGAAAAAGAGTCCCCCCCCCCCGACCCCCCGCCTTTTTTAACTGTGTTACAACCTAAGGAACTGTGGTACCAAAGAGTTCATCAGAACAAATGATGCCATTTTTAATATTTTGCTTTCAGACTTTGAACTAATTCAGATATCCTGCTACCAACCATGAATACAATATAAGTTATGAGGACAAAGAATCTATTCTTTAAATTCTACAAACCTTCAAGCCATAAGCTTCTTTGTTCATCATTAACTGAGAACAACCAACAATCCAAAGAAATAATTACTTTCAAATTACTTTCTAGAGCCCTGACAAAGGCTTCAAATAAAAATGGAGAAGCATAAATCCACAACAAAGGGAGAGAATATTACAGGAGGAGAAGCCCCAATAAAGAATGAAACAGGTTCCTTCTTTTTTTTTAACCAAATATAGAATAAAGGAATATGGCTTTTGGGGTGTGTGTGTGTGTGTGTGTGTGTGTGTGTGTGTGTGTATGCGCGTGTGTGAAAGAGAGAGAGAGACAAAGAGACAGAGACAGAGAGAGAGAGAGACAGAGAGACAGAGACAGAAAGAGACAGAGACAGAGAGAGAAACAGAGGGAGAGACAGAGAGACAAAGAGAGACAGATACACAGGGAGAAAAAGAGAGACAGAGCCAATGGCAGTGTCTACATTTTAAAATTCACATAATAAACTCCTAATTATCTATGTTTGTAGCGTTTCCAGACCACTGTAAACCTGTTCTTAAAGATGGTTCTATTTCTTCCATAGACCTTCCAGAATATTTAAAAAAAATATTTGAACAGCAGAAAACAGGGTAGTTTTTGAAGAGTAACACAGAGTGGTTTTCCAACAATTTCTATTCTAGGTCACTTGATAAACATTCATAAGGATTATCAGTGCTTGTGATAGCTGTGGTGATTATCTTGATTGAAATTATTCAAATAACTAGTGCAGGAATTCTTTC
The DNA here is from genome assembly GCF_011100635.1 of Trichosurus vulpecula. Taxonomy (NCBI): domain Eukaryota; kingdom Metazoa; phylum Chordata; class Mammalia; order Diprotodontia; family Phalangeridae; genus Trichosurus; species Trichosurus vulpecula. Next base: position 364,908,891 of record NC_050576.1, on the reverse strand, counting down.
TCCTGCTCATACGGAGCACCATCAGTAGTTCTGTTCTCCCTCTCATGGTCCTACAGAACGACCTTTTGCAGGCTGGAGCAGAAAGGGAATTGCCATTCTAGTGTCTTTGAAATCCCCTCCCATTCCATTTCTACCTATAAAAATCCTCAGGTGCCACTTCTGCTGCAAAAATTATCCTCATCTACCCCCTTCCTCCACTTAAAAATACTCCCCGCACCCCTATTCTCAAATTTTGTAGAGAACCTTTTTTATTTTTCCTTTGCCTCTATCATATTCTAATTAGTAAATTGCTTAAGAGAAGGGATTGCTCTATTTTTCATCTTTCTATATGAGTGGGTACTCAGTGTATGTTTATTTAACTAGATTTGTTAAATAATGCTCTACTGGTGACCATGACAACAGTGCTAAACTTAAAGTGAGGTTAAAACAATCTTAAATTGGTTTATTATTTAATTAAAACATTTGGAAATAGAATAAAAAGAGATATTAATTTAAAGATTCTTTGATGCAAAGGACTTGGTGTTTTCAGGCTGGGTTGGAGGCCAATTGGCAAACAGCTAAGCAACTGTTTGGTTATGGCATGAATTAAGCAGGTGTCAGAATGACTCTCTTCCTATGACAGAAAATATTACATAAATGCATTCTTCTTCTAAAAGGAAGTACTTGTGGCAGTCAGAGAACACAATAGGATAGTTCGTGAATATTTAAATGGGTTTATACACTTGTTGTGCCATGCTAGTGTAGCCCATGTCTCTCACTCAATTGAATTCTTTCCTTTCTTTTACCCTACCAGAAGCAGAGGTAGTTCTCACCATTTTTGTGCACTGAAAAAGTATCAGAAATCTACAGTTAAATTGTTGTATTATCTTTGAGAAAATGAAGCACTTATAATCTGTTTAGGATTAGTAATAATTGCTTCTACAGTCATATATTTTATAGGTATGGGCCTTTGGGTACCTGATAACTAAACTTCCTCGAGTTGGGTCCAAGATAGAATTTTACCAATAACAAAACTAACTCTGCTATAAAATAGCACAGTAAGGTCACATTATAATGCTTAGGAGATGTAATATCTTCAGTGCAGTGGGGAAAAACAGTAAGAAACAAATACATCATAATGTATTCATTGTCATACTGTCTGCTTTAGTGATTTAAATACATTTCCTTCAAATTCTCTAAAGAGTCAGGAGTTTGTGGTGATTTCTATTGACCTTATTGGAAAATGGGGAATGGATGGATGGTACTGTCTTTATATCCAGGTTTAACAACATAATCAGACTTTCTTCAAAGTATAGATATGTCCCTGTGGCTGTTTTTACAAGCAAACATTTGCCAGACTATTTATTGATGACATGAAAAATCTCACTTCATATCTGCAGCAAAGAGGTGCAAACTTTTTGTCAATGCTTAAAAAGAAATAAAGTCCTGAAATTCAAAGGAAAATTAACTAGGATCAAATAATTCTTTGGAGAGTTAGAGAGCAGCATAAACTAGAAAAGGAAAAAGATCTGGAAAAAATTTATCTGTGGTAATTTGATTATTGTATGCATTTTCCACAAACAATAATGTATAGACATAATAAAGCTGAAGTGTGTATTTTTGTGGTCCAGATTTTCAGTTTTATCACCATAAAAATATGTTTGTTAGTCCTGGTTGAATTCTTACTTTCCTGCACATACATACAGAATGGTATAATGCCTTGGTATGGGGGAGAGGATGAGAATGAAAGAGAAGCAGAACATCCACAATGGAGAAAACCTAGGTGGAATCCATCCCAATTAGAAGGACTGTTACAAATATTTTATGGGCATATTGGGATAATGGAGAAAGGGGGAAAACTATAGGGAAGATGGATTTTTAAGGATCAACTTATAAAACCCAGCCAGAGGAAAACCAAGTAAAATGGGCTCATTTGCATTTCTCCTCTAGTCTTGAAATTTTAAAAGATGTCAAAAGAATGCAAAACTGCTTCTCTGTTTCATCAAAACTGGTACATGCAAAGAAACTGTAGCTGACAGCAGCAGGCATAAATTATATGCTTTAAGAAAGTGTCATTGTTTGAAATTGATATAGTTGAAAATGACAAATGGTCCACATTGTCTAAACTGTTAAGATGTTGTAGGTTTATATGAAGTATATTAGTGGTAGAAATATCATAGGGCTGAAGTATAGATTCTGTGATTTCCTGTATTTTAAATATATTCCTTAAGTATCATTCACTTTTCTTATATAGAAATTATACATGTAATCAATTAAGTGAAATTTGGTTCTTTTTTACTTCATATTATTGTATGTCAAAGTTTTTTGTGGCAGATCTGTAACTTCCTTCACAGCTGGCTCAAGATTCACTATTTCTACATACTTTTTCCTCATTGGATGTTTAATATTAAATCAATAGCTAATATTAACATAAGTAGTTTAAGTTTTACAAGGTGGTTTACAAACATTATCTTATTTGATTTTCTCAATTACCCTATGAGGTAATTATTGAAGCTTATATTGTCCTTAGTTTACAGATGAAGAAACTGAGGTTCAGAGAAGCAATGATTTGCTCATACAGCACAGCATGGTAGAGAGAAAATCAGCCTTGGACCCAGGAAGACATGAAGTCTGATGCATATTGTGTGACTATGAACTTGTGTCAATTCCCCAGTGCTCTAGGAAATGCTCTGAAGCTATAACTTTCAGAAAAGGTAAAGAATTGCATTGATAACTGGAGTTTCCTATATTAGTTACCAATAACATATTATTAAATCTTATAGACTGACTGGATCTGAATCCAGGACTCTCATGGCAACAAATACAGCACTCTCTTCATCATACTACCATAACAATAATTTGCCTAGAAGTTGCTGTGGAGGTGTTAGACCCAACAAGACTAACGAGAGCTGCTAGCACAGGTTCTTTTGATCTGCTTTTCTAAGGAAAGCTACTTTAAGGGATTAACAATCCCTTAATTAGAAATACATATATCATTCACTTAGCTCAGGAGGAAAAGCCAGCACCTTGAACTTCAGAGAAAATACAAATAGAAATTTACAAACAGAAAACCTCAGCAGATCAAATAACACAATTCAACAGATAGGCTTTGTCTAATCAAGACATCACATACATAGTTACCAAAAAGAGAAGTATCAACATCTGGGTTTTCTTCAAAGCCGGGGAGCTCCAGCGGCTACCCAGAATTTCCACATCAATACTCTTCCAGAATTCATATACCCTGGTCGAGGTCAAAGGGCATTATAATATGCAACTCAAACCCACAAGACCTAAAAGCTTCTGGCATCACAAACATGTGACTCAAACCTATGTAAACTAGGCTTTCCCTTGAGGTAAACAGGTCATCAAAGACTCCTGATTTAATCAAAGAAACAAAGGCTGGACTCACCGAGGGCACTTGATTACATAAGTGCTCCAGAAGAGAAAACAGTAAAAAAAAGTCCCACCATAATATTACTGATACAACCACTGACTCTACTTGACAATGATTTTTTTAGTACTTTTTATAACCATTCTTCTTAGCTATGACACTTGCAAAGGCTGACAAGGCCTCTTGGTACTCTGAAATTGCTGGGAAAATTCCACAAGTCAGTTACAATGTAAAGATATACAATATTCCCTTGTTGTACTATCTTGGCATTGATAGAGAAAAATCATATTATCAAAGGTCACTTATGTTCTAAGGTGATTCAACCTTGTTTCCCTTTTGGAGTTAAAAGCAGGAAATGAGCCAATCAGCTTTCAACGTTTAATGATGTGTGAAACCCTTTTCCACCCTGGGCTGTAGAGAAAAAATGGATTTGAAACTGATGGTAAAGAGGTATTAAAAGGCTAATAGCTTACCCTTTATTTTGCTGCATGGCTCAGTTTCATATTATATCTAAACTAAGATTTTAAAGCTAGATCTTCCAAAAGACTTGTCCCCTGACTAAGAATGAAGTTTATAAATGTTTAATGAAGAATGTATTATTCCTCTGCCTCTACGAACATCTTATTCTTATGCCTTATTTTAGCATGGAGATGACCTGAGTTCTCCAAAGCAATGCCAGTGGAGTAGCAGCCTAGCAGATCCTTACCTAGCAAGAAAATAAGAAAGACTTTGAGATTCCAGCTTGGAGGAGGGATTGTCTCTTTATTATTCAAACATCTCTCTAAATAAAGTGTGGGGAAATTCATTACCAAAAATCTGACCATTAGGTGATAGTTTTTTTTTTTAAGGCACAGCAGCTTATGCAAAACTCCTGTTTTTTTTCCCTTCATTTTTTTAAAGATCACATGAGATATTATTTGTAAAGGGTTTAGGGAATGCTTAAGAAATGCTCATTTCTTTCCCCTTCCCCTAAGGGGAGGAAAGGTTGTATTATATATTTTAAGTAAAATTATTTGATATATTTTGTTTTTATTTAGTCTAAATTTCCCCAGTATCTCTCCTCTTCCCCCTTTCCGGGAGAGTCAACCCAGATGGCAAAGGATTTTTTTTAAAGTAGAAGAGTAAGAAGAGAAAAAAAAATCTGAAAATATATGCAAAATTCCATGCCTGTGGACTCCTTATGTCAGCAAAGCATGCGGGCGTGGGTGTGTATGGGGGCGTCAGGGGGTGGGGGTGTCTCTTCCCTGGTATTTTCCCATATGAAAATTTTTTTCCTCCCCTGAACAATCTCATAGGACCCTGGTTTATACCACTCCTACACACTTTACACATCTTATTTTGTAACATAGTTATATTGTTTAAATATTGTATCCTCCAGTATAATACAGACTTCCTGACTGAGCTCAGGGGTTGTCTTATTTCTTGTTTTTTTCATGACTCAGTATCTATCATAATGAAGCAGAAGGAGGAGGTAGAAAAATGAGGAAGAGGAAAATGAGAGAAGAAAGAGGAGGAAAAACAGGAGGAAGGAGCAGGAGCAGAAGAAAGAAGGAAAGATTGGTTTTGTATCATATTTAAAAATCTCTAAAGTACTGTACATTCATTATCTCATTTAATCCTCATAATAACCAAGAGAGATAGGAGCTCTTATAGTCTCTATTTTTATAAAAAAGGAAAGTGTGAGAGGCTAAGCGATTTGCTGAATATAGAGGATTTCATACTAAGTGCCTGAGGAGGATTTGAACCTACATTAGATGTAAGTGTATTCCAAACAAGATGTGATCTCCCACTGAAGTGGAGAAAATGAGTCTGAAGGAGAAATCTTGATAAATACTTACTTAGAGGGAATTAGAAATCTGGGGTGACTGTTAGTGGACTATGAGATCTCGCTGCGGTCTTGTGCCCTCATCTTTACCCTGGCCATTTTCCATCATTATGTTCTTGTTCCACCTCCAGGTCAGATTTCCAAAAGCCACTGACCAAGAAGAGCTAAACAACATTGCCTTGTCCCTTCACCTTCATCTTTTACTCCTTTTACCTCTCTCCCTTTCTGCTCACTTCTAGCTTTAAAAACTGTAGTCAAATCAACTCAATTGCCTATGGAAAAGGTCTATCAGTTGACTTCCCCGCCATTGCTCAGACTTCTCAGGCCAAAGTACACTAACTTTGCCACTAATCCCCTATCCTACTGTCTTCCCTATTAGAATGAAAGACCTGAGGACATGAACCATTCTCCTCTAGGTATCTCTAGTGCTTATCACATTGCTAGACATATAATAAGCCTTTTTTAACTTTTTTTAAAAAATCATTTATTCCTGACTCCAAGACCAGTATTCTCTGCTTGTTGAGATAATACATCAATGACTTCTTCTATCTTTAAGAATACTGAAGTTCACTATTTTTTTAACTCAGTCTTTTCTTGTTCTTTATATATTCAAATATTTGTTTCCTCATGATTGTTTAAAATCATAATAAAAAAGTTGGTATTATATTAAGTGATGCAACCATTATCCCCTTTAGAAGCAAAGCAGAGCCTAGAAAGGAATATATGGAATTAAGAGAGGGAGAAGGAAAGGGAGAAAGACAGACAGACAGACAAAGAAAGAGACAGAGACAGCCAGCCAGCCAGCCACACACACACACACACACACAAACGAACACGGAGAAACAGAGAGAAAGAGAGAGAGACAGATAGACATAGAGAAACAGACGGACAGACAGACAGAGACAGAGAGAGGGAGAGACAGAGAGAGAGGGACAAACAGAGAGAGCCAGAGACAGAGCTAAGTAAATTCTCTCCTTTACTTCTTGATCTTGGTTAGGCTAGATGTCATATAATTTCACTTAGGTAGTCAGGTAAATGCCAAAACCTCACCCCCCCAGCTCTGGTTCCTTGTTAATGTAAGCAAACCTAGTCAGATTCAGCTCAGAGTTAGGTCCCATAAATTTTCACAGCAGCATGTGTACAGAACTGAGGTAATGACTAATCTCTACTGAGAATTGGAGAAAGGCAAGTAATTCACATCTAAATACAGCTTTAAGATTTACAAAGTGCTTACCTCACAAAAGCTCTGGTAAATAGGTAGAGAAATTATTGTCCCCATTTTACAGACCAGAAATAAAATCATAAAAGTTAAGTGACTAGCTTTATCATTAAAAACCTCCAAACAAGGAAGACTCACTCCTCCCTAGTCAATCCTTGAGAGCCCCAAAGAGTAAGTCTTTGATTAACTCTTCAGCTACAAAGCAGGTATCATCAAATGGGACTAACTTAAGATACTCAAAATTTTATCTATTGGTCAGTTTGTTAGGTCATGAAAAGGAGATAGATTTCAGACTACAATTGGTCCCACTCTGTTTTGTTTTGTTGCATTGGTTGTCCCACATGTTTATTATGCTCTCTTACCTCACTACAACCTCTTAAAACCCCTGTTTTTTTCTTTCTGTAGGAAACATTAAATGATTCTCCCCAGCTGTTTTCCCCTTAATTACCTTCCATATACTCTGTATGTATCTTATAGGTTCTTTATATATGAATTGTCTCCCTCATTAGAATGTAAGTTCCTTAAAAGCAGAAGCTATTTTTGCTTTTTCTTTGTATCCTGAACACTTAGCACAGTGTCTGTCACATAGTAAATACTAAAAAATGCGGTTTGCTTGATTTATTTTTCTCTTACCTCTCAATAGCTATCTATCTCACATAGAAATCCATCTGTATCATTTGACCCTTCCATACTCTGCCTCAGACAATGGTCTAGCAGGAAATAAGCTCAAAATGAAGTATATATTGCTTATGTTTGTAAATGGTTTTCTCTGTATTTGGTATATTACTATCCAACATGTCCAATCCCTGATTAAAAGATGCAACAGAAACACTTTGCCTGCTTCACCTAGAGATGGCTCAACTGCAGTGATCTGATGCAGAATGTCATGGCTACAAGTCTCTAGTAGAGAAAAGTTCTTGTTCCAACCAAGGAGGCCTTGTTCCAACTCCGTAGTTCATACTGTGAACCTTACTCCATCAAAAAGTGCCACAAAAGCTATTTTATTCCGAAAAAAAGAGATGTCTTGGAAAAGAAACATTTCAAACTGTTCAAGAAAAAAGGAACTGTCTATGTCTTCTGAAATCCAAAGGCCACTAACTAGGGACTTTTTTGCCCTTCTGGCTCCAAACGTATCAGGGAGTAGCAAGACATTATTAACCTGAATTTGTAGGAGGATTTTGACTGTCAAAAGGATGAGGGTAAAAGGGAAGAACAAAGTAAATATGCTATCTGCTAGAAAAGAAAGGAAATCTATGAGGGATATTTGTAGTGGCAAGCACCAGTAGGCTCCAAAGTTCCTCAAAACTATAGAAGCCCTTTATGGCAGGTGATGGCCCAGAATCCTGTTCTTTGCCCCAGTAACTCTATTCTACCATTGGGCACACAATATTTTTAAACAGAACATATTACGGACAGAAGTCCAAATACTATGTGCCCAATGGCAGAATGAATTTCTAATGAAAGGCTCAACACTTAAGATGTTGGTCACAAACAAAGCTTAATCTATGTGGAAGCTGACTCAGAACAGAATATCCCTGATGGGACAACAGATTCATCAGCCTCCAAGGATGCTGCCAAGAAACCTAGAACCATTTTGGTTAGACTCCAGGGTTTTGTTTTGCATGTTAAAGCAAATATTCTTTTATGATGGGCATAGCCTAGTAATACTAAAGACTCTGCAATTTTATAATTACTTACAATTTATGAGATAGGTGATTTCTTTTAAAATGAAATACAAGTCAAATTTTGAAAATAATTATTTCATAAATACAAGATAACTCCTGATCTATATCCTCAGCTGCTTTTCCTTCCCTGCCAAAATTATTTTGTACTTCTGACTGATTTACTCAACTTCAATCCACTAAGCAAATAATAAGATGCTCAATCAGTCAATTATAGGATTTTGTGTGAAAAAAAAAATCCTTCAAACTGGAATGACCAGTCCAAAGGAAATGTGGTCACACCATAGCATGTGTCTATAAGTGATCAGAGTAGAACTGCATTTGTTAGAAAAGGAAAGGCCTTAGAATCTGCAGTGGCACTGGGTCTATAGCCCAAAGAGATCAAAGAAAAGGGAAAAGGACCTATTTGTACAAAAATATTTATAGCAATTCTTTTTGTGGTGGCAAAGAATGGGAAATTGAGGGGATGCCCATCAATTGGAGAATGACCGAACAAGTTACAGTATGCGATTGTGATGGAATACTGTTGTGCTATAAGAAATGAACAGGTTTTCAGAAAAGCCTGGGAAGACTTATGGGAACTGATGCAAAGTGAAGTGAACAGAAGCAAGAGAACATCATACACAGTAACAGTAGTATTGTAAAGATTATCAACTGTGAAAGACTTCGCTACTGGCATCAAGACAATGATTCAAGACAGTTCCAAAGGATCCATGATGAAAGAAATGCTATCTACCTTCAGAGAAGGAACTGAAGAACGCTGAATGTAGATTGAAGCATAAAATTTTTTATTTTCTTCATTTTTATTATTTTGTTCTTGTTTGTGTTTTCTTTCGCAACACTGCTAATACGGCAATATGTTTCGCATGAATTCAAATGTATAATAGATATCAAATTTGTTGCCTTCTCAAGAAAGGAAGAGGGACAAGAGGGAAAGAATTTGGAAGTGAAATTTTTTTAAAAAAAATTCTTAAAATGCTTTACATATAATCAGGAAATTTTAATGAAACAAATAAAACATAATTTTAAAAAAAGAACTGTAGTAGCCTAGATTAATGGAGGCTAGATGACACAGTGAACACAGCCTTGTGCTTGATGTCAAGAAGACCTGAGATCAAATCCAGCCTCAGACATTTTGTTAGCTATGTGACCCTGGGTAAGTCACAAAACCTCTATTTGCCTCAGTTTCCTCAACTATAAAATGGGGGTAGCAATAGCAGCTACCTCATGGGGCTGTTGTAAGGAAAAATGATGTAATATCTATAAAATGCTTAGCTGAGTGCCTGGCACGGAGTAGATGCTTAATAAATGCTTATTTCCTTCTTTTCTCCCCTCATCCCTTGATCACATTACATCATTATCTGCACTTGGAATCAAGGACAAGCTGTATACAGATTCATAGTTCCACAAAGGAACCTAGCAAAGAAACTAAACCATGCCTCAGAGGAACTTTAAAAATTTTTTTCAATTAGAAATTTATTTTCGTTCATTACCCCCTCCCCTTCCACTCTCCTCATTGACCAAAAATAAAACAAAACTCTAGTAAAATATGCACAGTAAAGAAAACAAAGTCCTGCAATGGCCATATTCATGCATTGTTCTGTACCCTCAGTACATCATCTCTTGGTCAGGAGAGGGGTGGGAAGCTTCATCATTGGTCCTCTGGAATCCTGGTTGCTCATTGTGTTGATCAAAGTTCTTAAATTCTTTGAAGATGTTTGTCTTCGTGAATTGTATAAATTGTTCTCCTGGTTCTGCTCCCTCATTCTATCTCATAACCCACAAGCATCCCCAGGTTTCTCTTTCATTATGTCTTACGTTAGAATCACATTCAATTACGTTAACACACCATAATTTGTTTGGCGATTCCACAATTGCTGAGCCCCACAAATGAGAACTTTTTGAGTATCCTTGAATGAGGACTTCCACTGAGTAGAAACTGTGAGTTACCCTTTGGTATACATGCTCTTTAAATTTGAGTCCTATTTCCTCAGGACTCTGGAGAGTATGGCACAAACTCTGGTTGGGGGTGGGGCAGATATTTTGTACTAGCTATTAGTAAATACCATTTCCTAAAGCTACTTAAGACTGGGTGACTTAAATTATTCTCAACTGACAATCGTGGGAGAAAGCACACCAGTGGCTGGAGTCAATAGCATTAGAGAATCACACCTCTCTTTTCAGCCATACCCCAAGAATTCTGAGGAGCCAAGTTCTAGAGACCTGAGATACATTTGTCTCATGTCAGAGCAAGAGTATTCAGAAGATCAATGGACCAAGCTTATATGGTTATGTGTTTCCCTGATAGAATGGAAGTTACTTGAGTTCTGGGACTGTTTCATTTGTCTTTGTAACCCCAGCCTCTAGCACTGGACATGTTGTAGGTAATTACTTTAAAAGTGTTTATTTATTCATTGATGGCTATGCATTTCCCTGATAGAATGTAAGTTATTTGAGTTCAGGGACTGTTTCGTTTTTGTCTTTGTAGCCCCAGCCTCTGGCACTGGACTTAAAAAGTGTTTATTCATTGATTAAAGACCTGTGAAAATTCACTAAAATCACTTTGTGGTAAATTCCTTTGCCTATGGGAATGACAGCTTCCTACTTTATCCATTTTTTAAAGCTTGAATGTGTCTATCTTATGCTTTCTTTAAGAACTCTACATCCTTCCAAGTATTTTTGTACTTGATTCCAGGTCTCTCCAAACCCATTCGTAGTTTCTCCTTAACATTTCTAGAATTTCTTAGCATCTTGTATTCTTAAGCACTGCATTATGTTCTCTGTGTCTCTACAATATTCATCATTTTTTACCTTAACTTTGTTGCTAAGATTTATCTTCCTTCACTTCTCCTCAAGCTCATGGGAATCTTCCACCTAACTGATCAAGATATCATGTTATAGTGGAAAAAGGGTTTCACTTGAAGTTGAGTGTTGGGTTCAAATTCTACTCCTGACCCTCAACTATTCTAGGAGCTTTGGAGTTCTCTGCTTACAGAATGGGGTAATAATTATTTCACTACTTTCTTCAATGTCATTGTGAGAAAAAGTTATTATTTGGGGTGTACCATATTAAATCTATTGTCAGGTCTTTTCATTCTACATTCACAATGTCTCTCATTTAGATCTCCTCCCTCCTCTCACATAGTTGCTGCCTGCCACCTTATCACCTCACACTTAAACTACTACAATAGCCTTCCAGTTCATCATCTCTGCCTCACCTCACTTTACTCTAATCTATCTACTCCACTCAGCTGTTAAAATGATGTAGATGTCTGCCCGTGTCACCTTCCTCTTAACCTCTACTAAATAAGCTCCAGTGGCTCCCAATTACCTCCAATATCAAATATCAAATCCTCTGTTTGGCATTTAGAGCCTTTCATAACTTGGCCCCTTCCTATATTTCCAGTCTTCTTACACTTGACTCCCCTTCATGCACTCTACGATCCAGCTACAATGGCTTAACTGTTGTCCATATTATGTAATGCTCCACATTCCATATTGCTCCATAATACTCTAAATATAAGGTTCACAACAATTTTGTGCCTTTTCATTGACTGTTCCTTAGGCCTGGCACACTCTATTCTCATTTTTGCCTCCTAGTTTTCCTGTCTTCCTTTAAAAGTCAGCAAAAACTGCATGCAAAAACTTTGTCCTATATTGCTCAGGCCTTCCATCTAAGATTACTTACCTTCCATTTGCACTAGACATATTTAAAATGTACCTCGTTATTTACAAGCTACCTTTTTCGTTAGAATGTAAGCTCATTAAGAGCTGAGACCATGGGTTTTTTTGGGCGGGGGCTGTTTTTGCTTTTCCTTTCTTTGAATTCCCAGAGCTTAGCACAATGCCTGGTACATAACAAAAGTTTAATAAATACATACTGGCTGACTGAGTCTATAAGAAACTGGCCCCCAGACCTGCCCAAGTGCACATTTTAGAGGTGGGTGAATGTTTAAAGGTAAGAGAGAAGAAATCCAGTGTCAGTCCTTCCAAAGTCATCAACAGAGTTCTAAAATTATGAGAGCCTAGTCTCCTCAGATATGTTAATATTAGAGAAGTAGGAAGAAAAATGCGTAATAGATGAGAAAGTAAAATGCCTTTACTATTGTGTTTTTACAATGGAGGAATAGAGAACTAGCAAAAAAAAGTATTACTGTACCTATAAATGTGTTCTACATATCAGGATAGTACTTTTAAGTAGCTACAATTTATTTTATTCTATGCTTCCTCAAATGTTTCATCTCACTAAAAAAAAGGTTGCAACCTTCTAGCTCTAAAGCTAAATCCTTCCATGCTATCTACAATGGTCATATCAGGAAAGCAGCTGATATGAAGTACTAGTCTGTCTACAGAGTAAAAATGATAATCCTCAGAATCATTTGATATTTCAGGTTTTCAACCATTATTGGTAAGTCTGAATGAGCTACATGAAAATGGGCTGAACCTCAAGCAAAAGAATCTTCAAGTAGGTCAGCCACCTATCATATCTGATAGATGGAAAACTAGCAATTTCTTTGGCCACTTTTCCAAAGATTAACTTCCTATGAACTTGAAGTGACCCATGATTACAAGAGCTATTTTATCTTTCAAGAGAGGAAGAGAGTTTCATTTGGAAAGAAGGGGAAAAAGTGCATTTTCTTAGGTCCTACATGTACTTTTATAAAATTTTTCTTCTAAGAAACCTTCCTTGCCTAATTTAGAAGTATGATGATCATTCCCTAACCCCTCCCCACCAATGGAATGTTGTCTCAATAGTCACCATGTCACCAAATATTCTAAAACATGTGTTGATTTTTTGTAGGTGAGTGGAGCCAAGATGTAACAAATGAATAAATGAAAGATAGAAATCTAAAATAAATAAATAATGAAAACAAGAGCTAGCTTTATGAAAAAAAACCCAATACAATAAACAATTATTTTGATTTTTTTAAAAGAAAGAAAATCAAGTTGCTAGAATCAAAAATGAAAAGACTGAATGCACCACCACTGATGATGACATTAAAGAAATTATTACGAATTATTTTGCCCAATTATATACCAATAGAACTCACAATCTAAGTGAAATAGATGAATATTTACAAAAATATAAATTGTCCAGTTTAACAGAGGAGGAAATGGAATACTTAAATAACCCTATCTAAAAAGAAAAAAAAGATATCGAACAAGGTATAAATGAGCTAACCAAGGGAAAAAATACCCAAGGGCACATGGATTTACAAGTGAATTCTACCAAACATTTAAGGTGTTATTAATCCCAATATTATATAAGCTAGTTGGAAAAATAAAGGACTCCTTCTAAATTCCCTTATGACAAAATATGCTTTTTGTAATTAAATCAGGGAGAGCAAAAAGAGAGAAACAAAACTATAGTCCAATTTCCTTAATGAATATCAATGCAAAAATTTTATGCTTTTAAATTTTAATTATGCACATCAAAATAATTAATATTTAATATTTTAACAATTAATAATATAATTGACAATAATACAGGATAGATAATTTTACAATATACAATAATATTTATCAACTATTGGTTATATAATTATACATTTTTATTAGTAATAAACATTATTAAATAAATGTTATTAAATAAACATTAAATATTTGACACTTAAATTAATAAAAAAATTTATGGTAGCAAGGAGATTACAGTAATATATCACCAAGATCAAATACAAAGACCAGATGGAATTTATACTAGGAATGGAGGACTGGTTCAATATTAGAAAAAACTATCAGCATAATTGACCATATAAATAAAAAACCCCCACAAAACTCATATGACTATGTCAATTGATTCAGATTTTGACAAAATACAACACCCATTCCTATTAAAAACACTAGAAAGCATGGGAATCAATGGAGCCTTTATTAAAATAATAAGTAGCATCTATCTAAAACCAATAGCAAGCATTATCTGTAATGGGATAAATTTGAAGTCTTCCCAATAAGATCATAAATGAAACAAGGATATCCATATATTATTATTCAATATGTACTAGAATCTCTAAATATAACAAAAAAGAGAAGAAAAAGAAATTCAAAGAATACAAATAGGCAACAAGGAAACAGAATCACCACTCTTTGTGGATGATATGATGGTGTACTTGGAAAACCCTAGAGAATCAACTAAAAACTCATTGAAACAATTAATAACTTTAACAAAGTTCCAAGATATTAAAAGAAACCCACATAGAGCATCAGCATTTCTATATATTACCAACAAAGTCCATCAGGAAGAGATAAAAAGAAGAATTCCATTTAAAATAACTACAAACAATATAAATTACTTGGGAGTTACCCGCCAAGACAAACTCAGGAATTACATGAATACATTTATAAAATACTTTTCACACAAATAAATTCAGATCTAAACAAATGGAGAAATATTAATTGCTCATAGGTAGGCTGAGCCAATATAATAAAAATGGAAACTCTACGTAAGTTAGTTTACTTATTCAGTGCCATATCAATCAAGCTACCAAAGAATTATTTTATATAGCTAGGAAAAGGAGTAAAAAAATATATCTGGAAAAACAAAACGTCAAGAATATTAAGGGAATCAATAAAAAGAAATGTGAATGAAGGTGGCCTAGCAGTTCCAGATTTCAAACTATATTACAAAGCAGCAATCATTAAAGCAATCACTTCTTTCTAGTTATACAGACACTATTCTAGGTTAGGCCTTCATCTTCTCTCCCCTGGACTATAATTTAAAAAAAAATTTCATGTTCTCTTGGAGCAGGGAAGGCAGGGCAATTGGGGTTAGGTGACCTGACCAAGCTCGCACAGCTAGTAAGTGTGTCAAAGTGGCTGAGGCTGGATTTGAAATCAGGTCCTCCTGACTCCAGACTTGGTGCTCTACTCACTGTGCCACCTAGCTTCCCCCTCCCCTAGGCTATTATAATAGGCTCCTAATTGGTCTCCCCTCCTCCTTTATCATCTCACTTCAATACATCCTTCAGATTGATATTTCTAAAGCACATTCCTACTAATGTGCATCTCTTACTTAAAAAAATTCAGTAGCACCTTTTTGTATCTAACATAAAACAATAACTTCTTTTTGGAATGGAAAATCTCTTATGAGCTAACTGTAACATATCTTTCTACTTGGATTAGGTGTTACAGTGCATAGAGCGATGGGCTTAGGATTAGGAAGACTTTTCTTCCTGAGTTCAAATCTAGCCTCAGATACTTGCTAGCTGTGTGACCCTCGGCAAGTCACTTAACTCTGTTTGCCTCAGTTCCTCATCCGCAAAATGTGCTGGAGAAGAAAATGGTAAACCAATCCAGTATCTTTGCCAAGAAAATCCCAAATGAGGCCACAGAGAGTAGGACACGACTGAAAGTGACTGAACAATAACAGGTAGATTACACATTACTCCCCCTCATATACTCTATATTCTAACCAAATCAGTCTAAATTGATGCTGCCACATAAGATGTTGTATCTCTGGTCTTCATACATTGGATAGATTGCCCTGCTCCCCTCTCCCCCAATGCCTGGGCTGCTCTACTCACTTACCTCTGCCTCTCAGGGCATTTCCCTTCAGCGCTCATCTAAGTGCCACCTACTACACTGGACCTTTCCTGATTCTTCCAGTGGCTAGTGCTCTTCCTTCACCTCACCGCCCCCCCCCCCCAAATTACTTTGCATCTCTTCTATATTTATTTTTTTTCTGTCCACATGTTGTTTACATAACCTGCCCCTCCTTCTCTCCATAGCATCCAGCATAATATAAACTCCTTGAGGGAAGGAAATACTTTCATTTTTGTTTCCATGTTCCCAGTACCTAACAATTCACAAAACAGACTCTTAAAAAGTGGCATTTGCTGGACTGAATCCAATTTAAACTAGACAGGATAACAGAATTTAGAGCTGGAAGGAAACTTAGAGGCCATTAAGGCTAATCTCTTGTGTTGATAGGTGATGAAACTGGGGCTCACAGAGGTACAGTAACCCAAAGTCCACACAGCCAGTAAGTTTGAGCCCAGTGCATTTGACTCCAAATCTAGTATGCTTTCCACCATACTACCCTATCTCACCATTCACACTCTATTTGCAATATGCAGCGTACTATAAAATACATTAGCTTATGAAATAACTATACTGTTCTGTTAAGAAGAAAAAGCAGGTATTTTCTCCATGTTACAGATCAGGAAACAGGCTCAAAAAACAGTAAACTACAGAGTCTCCTGACTCTTAGTTCAGAGTTCTGTCTCCTATTCTGCATATGATCAACATGAGTAATAATGTAAGAATATGCTGCGTCCTAAGTCACGTAGGGAAATAATATACTCGAGAGACTTTTCCCACCCATAGTGGTTCAGGAACAATGTGTTTTAAAAGGTTTCCCGAAAGAGGCTAAGTGAAAAAGCATTTTTAGGACAATCCAGTCATATGTTAAGTCATTGTCTAGTAGCACAGATACCGTCATCATTTCTCATCTTTCATTTTCCTGGCACTAGGGTTATTAAAACATAAACATACATACACACACACACATGCAAGCACCCACTTTGAATGAATCTGGCAGAACACATACATGCATCATATAAAGTAGGTATGTTCAATTTATAACTGAAAAATCACACAATGACAGAAGAGGCCTGGCTGTGTTTGTCTCATAAATTATATAGTGGTATTGACATATGACAGGTCATAAATACATGGAATAGTTCTAGTTACATTAGAGTAAACCACAAAAGAGAAGTTTATGATGTCACCAAGGGATCAGAGTTATATTTATGACAGTCTGATGAGGGATATTATTTTTACTGGCCCCAGTGGATGATGATTTTATTTGGCATAACACTCAGTGCAACTCAGTCTGTTATTTCCATTAACAAGGAATATATGAAGGACATGCTTAGGAAAGGTTAAAGGGTGTGGATAGAACTTTTAATTCCAAAATCAATATAAAAGCAACAGAATTACACAATATTAATAATGCTTCTTATGTGAAGCATTCCTGTGAAGTATAAGCTCCTGGAAGGCAGGGACCATTCCATTTTTTTCCTATATCCATTCCCTTGTATATAATAAGCACTTAAATACCACCTTGAAGAAGTCATCAGAACTTTGCCTGACTGTGGAATAAGAATGTATTCGTTTAGATTTAATAAAATGATATGGAATGAAACAATTAGGAAAGGTAAAGGTATTTTTTAAAACTATTTGGTAGTCTGTGGTTGAATATAATAGACTTTATTTTTTCTTCTTTTTATTATAATCATTATGGGTTTATTAAAATTAATAAAGAAAATGGAAAAAATATGATCTCGTTCTTGAGGGAGTTTCCATGTCTTTCTTGTTTTTTCCCTCATGGACTTATGGTCACATGTGCAGGTGATATGAGCATATGTGATGGGGGTGGGTTGGGTTGGGTTGCAGCACTTGGCTTAAAATAACTCCCTGCTCCCTCTCTTTGGCCCTCACCCTCCCATGAGGCTGGTCTTTCCTAACTCTCCCTTGGTTCTACTCTACTCTGACTTTACCTCTAGTAAATATTCTCCAGAACCTGCATAATAACCACGGTAATGATTATGATGATAACAATAATAAATAATACTTCGCATTTACATAGTCCATTTCCCCTCCTTATACTGCAGACTCATTTGTATCCAGTGAATTCCATGATGATTAAAAGGCAGCTAGGTAGCAGAATGGTTAGAGCATTGGCCCTGTGTTCAGGAAGACCTGAATGTGAATCCAGCCTCAGACACTTACCACCTGTGTGACTCTGAGGAAGCACTTAATTTATGTCTGCCTCAGTTTCCTCAACTCTAAAATGGGCTTTTGGAAACCACCTCACAGGGTTGTTGTGAAGATCAACTGAGAATGTTTGTAAAGCCTGGTACTCAGTAAGCACTTTAAAAGTGTTTGCTCCCTTCCCCTTACCCCTCCTTCCTTTAAGATGTAGAAAAAAGACAATCTTTCCAGAGACAGTCAAAGCCCTGTGGCTCCTGGGGCTCCCTAGGTATCTGCAACTTTCCATCTGCCCACAAACACTGCTTTCCAATGTCTCATTCCATTTGTATTTATAAGTACTTTTATAATAGACAGACTAATTAAGTGGACAATTGTCACCTGTGCCAGCTTAACCAAGGAGGAAAATAACAGATAAAACATATAAAAAGCTCTGGAGGGCCATGAAGTTACATGACAAGCAGAAAAACAACCACAAAATTGTACTAGCAACATAAGGGGATAATAAATGTCGGTAGGGTATTATCCTGGGAGGCTCCAGTTTGGGTTTGCCACTATGGTTACAGTGGAAGTTGAGTTTCCTTGTTCAATCTGTTTTGGCTAGGGGCAGCTAGGTGGCACAGTGAGTAGAGCACCAGCCCTGGAGTCAGGAGGACCTGAGTTCAAATCCAGCCTCAGATGCTTGACACTTACTAGCTGTGTGACCTTGGGCAAGTCATTTAACCCCAATTGCCTTGCCTTCCCCTCTCCAAAAAATAACCTGTTTTGGCTTATGCTACATTCTTTATAGCCATTTTCTCAGACATGGAGAACCACATAGGTCATCTTTCTTTCTACTAGAAATAAGGGTATGTTTATCTTCAGAATTGAGACACTATCAAGTATTTAATCACTTCTATGACACATACACTCGCACCACCACCCCCATTTCATTTTTACCAAATCTGCTTAGTGAATTCCCCTCCCCCATCTCTATCTAAACCAATCAAATCTATTACCTTTGATCGAATACCATGTCACTTTGGTTGACCTCCTAAAGAGGAAGGCCATTTTAATTAATGAATAGATGCAAATTCACTTGGACTGGGAAAATTCATATTCAGGGTTTAAAAGTTTACCCAGAATTCATTTAGGGTTTACATGTACCACTATATGTTACCATTTCTTTAAAGTTTTAGAAATGAATCCAGTTCTAACCAATTATAGGGAAAATTTGAGGTAACTTCAAAATGGATAGAATCACATTTATTCTTAGAATCAGGAAGAACTGGGTTCAAATCTAGCCTCAGACACTAGCCGTGTGAACCTGAGGAAATCACTTAACCTATGTCTGTCTTAGTTTCCTTGAGGACAAAATGGGAGTCATGATAGCACCTACGTCAAAGAGCTGTTCACCTCAGTGAACTTAGTGAAAAACCACACTGTTTCTCCTTCACAGAAGAATTGATGGGAAAGATAAAACTCTGAAGGATATCCTAGATGGCTATAGTGACATTCTATCAACAGTAGCAATACTGATAAATGATGCCAACTTACTTTTGCCATACATTTTATAACATTTAACACTTTATGGTATAAATTGATACAGCTACCCTGTGATTCAAATAGGAAACCTGTCCCCAAAAACAGGGCAATCTATTGTGCTTTCCTTTTGTTGTATTAGACCATTGAACTGTGAGATATTCCATTAGACTTTGAGCTCTCTAAAATCAGGGACTGTGGTGTTGTTTTTTTTTTTGCCTTTCTTTGTATACCTGTTTCTGAGCACAGTATCTGGAAGATAAAATGCCTCTACTTTATCAATTTACTTTGCCTTTACGTAATACTAGCATTACTGGGAATGGAAGTATACATACACACGTATAAATATATATATATATATGTATATATATGTAATATGTATGCATGCATATACACATGTATATACATACACACATATACATGGATATATGTATACATGTGTATATTTATATATAGACATACACATACCTCCATTCCCACTCAACCCCAACATAAATCACACAGAAGAATTACAAGATCAAAAAATTCCAGTGGCTTGCTTGGAGAATTAAATCGACTAATATGAGGAGGCCAATTTTCCACCTCAATGGGAGATTATTGGGCTTTTCTATCCAGAAAATCTACATCGTTCTCTTGCTTGTGTAAAATGATTCTAGCAAATGGCCCTGGGCCCAAACACTAGTCAACCTGGATATCTGCAAAAAAGGAAAATTGGCCAATTTCAAAGAAAAAATTAAAAGAAAGTTTAGAAGGTAATGCTTCCTCCTTCTATATTGGGAAGGCTATGATATATAACTGCTACAGAGACATAAACATCTCAATGAATCTAAAAAAGAAAGCATGTATCACATATCACATGTCACTAAGTTATTTTATTCCATTTATAATCTTCTTGCCCAAAATATTAATGAAAACCTTGGTCCTCCTGTACAGTCAATATTTGCTAGACAGTTCTTGATCCATGATTTTCCCCTTCCTGTTAACACAGCAGAGCCAGTCTAGGTTAATTAAGACATCAGGAATGAAATTCAATTGCTTTTCTTTAAAGTAATAAGTTGCATTTCACTAGCCACAGTTCTCATGCTAAATTAAATCTAAAACAATGAAAAAAATCTCTAAAAATGTATGCTAAATGTATGCTCACGATTCCATTAAGAGCCTGTATTTGGAAAATGTATCCAGACTTTTACTTTAGAATAACTAATTTATAAATGAAAGTAAAATCAGTATTAAATTTTGAAGGTTAGACTAAAAGTCATGAGTAAGAAGCTATATTGAGAAAAAAAATCTAAATCTATTTTTAAAGAAACTGAATTTGTCTTTTCATTCTCCGAGTCACTTTGCACCACCATCATTTTCACAGTTCTTTATGACCACCTTGCAGAAAATACAATTGTAAGTGAATTATAAATGTGTTGGTTTGAAATTATGTGAGTTTCAGCTCAGGATATATTGTGCAGATCACGTTCAGGTAACAATATGTTAAGTGGGATTTCTGTTACTGCTAACATACCAGGTCTTACCGATATATTATTTTAGAGTTAGAAAATACTGTACATATATTATGATGAAAATAATACATTTATTTACATGATAGGTCAAGGTTTGGTGACTCAAAATATCCTTGAGAGGCTAAGTGGTACATTTTTATTTTTAATTGGACCTGTGATTTCAACACTGTAGGGCACTCCTGGTCAGAAATTTTAGCACATTCTTGGTATTTTGCAGTCTTGGAGTGTTTCCTGGGGGTGTCAAAAGGCCACATAACTTGCAAAGATCAAAATTTGAGCCCAAGTCTTAATGTGTTCCAAGGCATGTTATGTCATTTTGCCTCTCAGTGGTATATATTAACCTGATTTTACATTTTTAAAACAAAAAACTGCTGCCCTCCAAGAGAGTGGGGTCTAGAATTATACACACACACACACACACACACACACACACACACACACACACACACACGTGCTGTGATTCCAAGTGAGTTGCTTTTTCTGCTACAAGATGATGGTTTCAATGAAAACAGGAATTATTTAAGTGGGATTAGATGATTTCAGAGTTTTCTTCTTATAATTTATTATTCTAAATTTTAAAGTCCTAAGATCTTACAACTCAGATGGATTGAAAAGCTGGCAATACATCTCTCTGTTTTATATCTCATTTCCTATTAATAAGAGTTATCTTTCTTTTTTGTTTGTTTTTTTTGGCAGGGCAATTGGGGTTAAGTGACTTGCCCAAAGTCACACAGCTAGTACATGTATCAAGTATCTGAGGCTGGATTTGAACTCAGGTCCTCCTGATTCCAGGACCGGTGCTCTACTCATTTGTGCCACCTAGCTGCCCCTAAAAGTTATCTTTCAAGTATTTTAGATGATTTTGACATTAGCATGGGACAAAAAGTTTTAGACTTATAATGAATAATTTTTAATAATCAGCAAACAGTAAATACAATGAGATCTTGTGTTTTCCAAACTTTTCAGTCACTTGTGTGACCATAGTGTTTATATACATACACACACACACAAACACGTGCTTATATATCTAAAAGATATATACTATTCCTACCATGACATAGCCACATAGACTATATGACTTCCTCCTGAATTTTACATTAAAAAATAAAAGGCAGGATACCATCAGACCACAGAGCAATTCCCTGAACAAGTTCCCTGAAATATGATGTAGTTTTATTACATAGAAAAACAAACAAAAAAAGCAAGCACAAACACACCTTTATCTTACAGTAGTAATACTATTAGAACAGAAATAAACATCTCTAATTCTTGTAAAATCCAGAACTATGAATCCTCCAGATACCATAGATCAACATAATATCTGATAGTATCATTCTGAGACAACACCACAGGCAACCATCTCTTTCTAAGTTGAATGGTATCTTAAACATTGCTACATAATCAACACTGCTATCAACATTCAGAAATTTTGCTGAAACATTAATGAAGGGTAGCCCAGAGAGCTTCAGGAGGGCAACCTTTAAAAAATTTAAATAGAAAAATATATATATTTCAGCTTTTATTTGAAATGTGATCAAGAGTCAACAAGACATAGAAGTTAGATGAGCATAATCATCAATTCATAGAACTATCCAGCACTATATATGTAGATGATTTTCAAATATAGCTTTATTGCTTAAATTGATTCATAAGAAGCAAGCTTTCCAATGCAATCATTTGTTGTTTGAAGAGCTACTAAGTCCTTTGGAGGTGGGTGATCCTTGCTATATGAACACTAATTATGAAAATCAATTCCAGATAATTACTGATGATATACAACATTTATTAAGTACCTATTGTACGCACAACCATGTGTTAGGAGGGAGCTGGTGGGGGGGGTGGAACTTTTAGATAAGATCTAGTCTCTATCTTCAAGGAACTCACACACATACATATACACACCTGTAAGCCTATACTATCCCTCCTCCCCCCAATACACACCTGATCATAGCAGGTAAGTGGAAGATCAATAAATATATAAACGATCATAAATGATTTCTGTGCAAACCTTGATGAAGTTGTATTGAAAATACTTGTAATAGCTAATACATTACAAAATAGCTTCTGATAATTCTAAATATCTGGAAAAGGAAAATGTATTTAAACACAAGCTTGAATATTTCCTAATCAAACTAAAGGTAAACAGTGGTATATGTTTAGAACTGCTCTCACAGTCTGTGACGTGGTCTTGAGTAATCAGATACTATTGTAATAGATAAGAACAAGAAATAAACCAAGGTGAGTACAAAAATCTGAGATTTGAAAGGGAAAAGATAATTTTAAAGGAAAGATGTCTGAAGGTAATAAAATAAAATAAAGTCAGAATACTTTGGATTATTTGAACCCAATACTAAATGATACGGTTGAATTCTAATAGTAATAGATTTTAAAAATCCCCAATTCTTTGAATTGATGAGGTGGAAATTATAATTTACAAAAATGGAGACAAAATAGCAAATGAAATTTTCATCTCTAACAGACTTCAGTATAAAATATACACCAATGGATTCATTATCCATTCATTTCATTTTCATTTTGACAAATGTTGATTAAGCATTTACTACATGAAAGATCTTGTGCTAGATGCTGGAGATAAAAAATAAAAGGCACAGATATTGCTCCCAAGGAGTTTACAGAATGGAAAGGCATAAAAACGTACACGAATTCAATTAAATTCAATCATATATTCACATGAAATGCTTTGGATGGGCAGATTGGCACAGTGAACTGAGAAACCTTCTTTAAGTCAGGAACATCTGGGTTCAAGAGGACCCAATGACATACCAATTATAGGACCCTGGACAAGTAACTCAGCTTCTCTGTGCTCCAGGCAACTCTCTAACCCCCAAGAAATGAAGAACAGGGCTTTGATCTGCATGGG
Organism: Trichosurus vulpecula; assembly: GCF_011100635.1. NCBI lineage: Eukaryota > Metazoa > Chordata > Mammalia > Diprotodontia > Phalangeridae > Trichosurus > Trichosurus vulpecula. The sequence continues at coordinate 364,885,174 of NC_050576.1, read as the reverse complement.
TAGAGTTTCATCATTAGGATTTCTCCATAGCAATAAAATCACTAGTCCAGTCCAAAAATAAAAAGGAAGTGCATACAAATCATGGTGTATAGTTAACTACAATATTCAGCAATCACAAGCATCAAAGGGCTAATTGAGATATGTTGGTTTACAATGGAACAAAAAGTTTGGAGGTAAGGAATAAAAATATCTGGAACAATTCCTATGAGGTTGAATCCTGTTACAAAAAAATGCAAAAGGATATCTACATACTTTCATTGTATTAGATTTTGAAATAAATAAACCATTGACTAAAGTAATAAATCCTGTCTTTAGCACAACAATCTCTTTTTATGAGATTTCTTCTTTATTCTACTCACTTTAGGAATTACTCAATAATTCCATCACTAGAAACATAACAGTATTTCTAACAGAGAATTTAGGGTTGGAAGGACCTTTTAGATTTTCTAATCCAGGGAGTCTTAATTTTGGGGTGTGTGTGTCTGTGTGTATGTAGGACCCCTAGTCTGGTGAAGCCTATGGATGATCCTTTATCCAATAATATTTATAAGTAATGGAAAAAAATGCTACATTTGTTAGAAGGTAGTGGGGAAAAAATCCACGGATTTCTTTTTCCCATCCATGTTAACGGACTCTTCGAAAGATAGTCATAGACCTGGACTCTGATTTAAAAATCTGTTCTAGTCCAACCCCCTAATTTTAGAAATGAGCAATCTGACTTGCTCACACAATGAATAGTAAAGCCTAGATTCAAAGTCTTGTGACTCTAAACCTAGAGTTCTTTCCTGTAGGCTACTTGCCGGTACCATATCTCCTCTTAGACAGCCTTCCCCAACAGCTCAGGCCCTGGCTCATTTCTCACTTTGCTAATGCCCATACTACTTTATTGCCTGCAGATAGCATTAACTTATTAAATGCTTGCTGACTTACTACCATATATTTTGGTCCCTAACTGCATTGTCATGTACTGTCTTCTAATACTTTTGTTTGTCAGTCTTGTATCTCTAATTAGATCTCATGCTCATGGAGGGTAGAGTTTAAGTCCTTCTCTAGTTTCTTGAATAGCTCCACATGAGCTATACAATAAATGATTAATGAATTGAAACATATGAGGTCATTTCTGTCTTAATATTTGGGGTGAATATAAGCTATAAATATGCCAAGAAAGTAACAACTTCTTGAGCAGATAATGTTCTTTAAATTTATTTATCTACTTTACTCCCCTTTATCTTATTTCCTTTAAGTATCTCATGTTGGGCTGAAGCTTGTCTCTCCTCTTTATAAAGAGATATGAAAAATTTTATAACATTTGTGATGAATAAAAATAATCTCTTATGAAATCACTCACACATGCTGTCATCTCTACCATTTTATGACCCTTGATAATAACCTAAGATCTGAAGATACGATTCTGCAGAGCATATGCACAAATCCTAAACTATCTATAGCAGTCACCAAGATTTGGCATAACTGACTATTTCCAAAAACTTCACAACACCTCTGATATTTTTGTGGTTTGCAGTCTCCCACAGAGCATCTCGTTTCAGCCTGTCGCTTTCTTTCTACATGAAAACTCGCTTTGATTCTCTCCCGCTGCTCATGGGTAAACTCCCTGATGTGTCTGCAATTCATTGTCATCTATTTTTCTGTTTCCAATAAGGACAGAATTTTATAAACCATCACATAGTGACCAATGCCAAAAAAAGACCTTCTTGATCTTATAGAGTGTTGTGAGAGATAAGTACACTAGCATTCAGGAGGTGCTCAATAAATGCAGTGTGATGGGAATAATAATTTACTTGTACCATTTTACTCCAAAATAGGGGATAGGGAGAGTGGACCTCAGTCTGCAAACAGAGCCTTGGGGGAGAGAGCTTATAAAGTTGAAAAGATATCTATATTTTGTTTCCTACCTAGGCAATATACTGATGACTGAATCAGAATCCAAACTGATCTTAAGAGGTTGAAATCATTGGAGTAAAGTTAATAAAATGAAATGGCAATATTAAAATACTTTATTGGATTTGGAATAATCTCAGTGTGAGTATTTCATCCTTTGGGGCCAATTGTAAACCCTCCATGTTGGCTTATGCTGTGTCACCTTTGTCCACATTGTCTGACCAGTTTTCTATAGAGTATCTACTCAATTATGCTAGATGAAATCTAATGGAGATAAATGTAGAGTCCTGCACTTGGGTTCAAAAAAGCAACTATTTAAATACAGTGAGGGAAGTATGTCTAGCACACAGTTCATGGGAAAGTGATATAGGGCTTTTAGTGAACACAGACCTTATGAGTCAGGAGTGCGCAGTGGGTGCCAAGGAAGTTAGTAAATTCCTCATCACTTTAAGTCTTCTAGCAGGTTTTGAATGAATACTTATCAAGGATGTTGTAGGTGAGATTCAGGCTTCAGGTAAGGATGGGCTTAGAAAAAAACCTTTCAAACTATGTGGTTCTATGATCCTAATACAAGAGTCCTATTAACCAACCTGCCTGCAGAGACTCAAAGCAGACTATGGTTGAGAGTGAATTAAAGGAATAAAAGAAGTCATTACTGGAACACTCTCCTAAAACCTTACCATCTTTCCTATCTGACGACCTTAAATTACTTACATAGTCACTATGTGATCTGCAGATGAGGAACCACTGATCACTGCCTGGAACCACAAAGTTTGGCTTCAGGTCAGAGAATTATCTTTCTGCAACTCAGAATCCTCTCTCTCTTATTTCATACAGCTATACATTTCTACCAATATCTTCCTTTTAAATTCCTATTCCTTATTATCATGTAAGGAATATAAAGAAAAGACTCTTTACCTTGAACTTCACAAATTCAAAATTTGCGAATCATTCAGAGAAGGTCTGGGCTAAGGTTAAATTTGTTACAACGTGAAAATAGCCATGGACAAGAGGATGTTGGCATCCTTCTCGTTATTCTAGTGTGCCCTTAACCCAAATTTGAAGGAGATTAATGGGAGTGTAGAGACAGATTATAGATGTGCCACATGAACTCATAATTTAGATTAATTTGAAAAGTCAATCCAAATCAGAATCACAGAACAAAGCTGGAAGGATGACATCGTTCAGAATATGACTTAAAAGAAAAAAATCCTCTCATTTCATAGACATTGAATGAAATTAGACTAAATATTTTGCCAAACAAAAATAGTTGGTGATTTGCTTTAGTAAATTGGCCAATGTCTGTAATTACCAGTTTTTTGTACTCAAAGTAGTATTAAATGTCCATGAAAACACTGTTTTCTTATTTCCTTAAATATTTCCTTTTCATTCCCATTAAACATGAACAATTTCCTTAGGAAATAATTTTTTGATACATTGTACCAAGATATAAATGTTAGCCCAGACTTTCTCTGCATGATTTACAAATTTTGGATCGCTGAAGTCCAACTTAAAGAGGCTTTTAACTATATTTTATAAATTATAATAAGGAATGGGAATTCAGAAGAAAGGGCACATTGTAGATAATTTTTGTAGGAGGAAAGCATGGTCCTGTGATTTCATCTATGTAGATGGTTTTTGGTATGGCTACTCCCTCCTCCATCCATAACAGCCATCCATGGTGCCTCAGAATTGCTTGAAGCACTGTTAGGTTACCTTACTTGCCCAAGGTTCCACAGCTAGTAGTATCAGAGGCATGCTGTGAACCCAAGTTTTCTTGACTCTAAGGCCAGCCCTAAATTCAGTATGCCATACTGAGGGGAAGATCTATGTGAACTAAAAAGGTCTGGTAACTGATTCTAGGATGCTAGCAAATGCAGAAGGGAAAAAAAAAAAAACCAAGAAACCAAACAACTTATTGAGTGAACCTGATTTCCGTTTCTTCTCTTTGTTGGATAAAGTGTCTGAGAACAATAAACAAGGACTGAAAATGTTCCAAATTAGCAAGAAATAAGAGCAAAACATATTTTTTTTCTTCAAAATTAATCACAGCTTCTATAGAAAAACGTCCTTGGAATATTCTGCGTATCTATGGAAAAGTCACTGATAGATCTCAGCGGATTTCAATGAATTGTGTTTAATCACCCATTCTTATTGAGCAATCAAATTATAATAATTTGGTAGACATGTACCAAACACTTCATGTAAGGTATGCATAAATAGAGATTCTTGTTATTCTTTTCTTTAGTGGTTGTAATCAGATTCACAACATGAAGTGTCATTAATCATATACGATAATGATACTCCCACTGCGATTTATGGAAATGGTTGAAGCAATTCTGACATCTAACAACAGTTAGTCATTTCATTCTGCCCAAATGAACATGTTATTGTACTTAATGAGCTACAGTGGTTTTGAGAATTTCAATAAAGATACAGAATTAATACTCTCCATATCTATGGACAACGACAGTTTCCATTCTGTCAGACAAGTGTGTTTGTATGCTTTTCTTTCTTGGGGATTACCTAGAAGTACATTTTTATATCTGTGTGCGTGCATGTGTGTGTGTGTGTGTGTGTGTGTGTGTGTATACACACATATATATGTATATATATATATGTGTGTGTGTATGTATGTACATATGGGCATTTATCTCTATGAACTACAAGCATTTCATAGGAGGGAATTTTGTGTTAATCAGTTGTGTTGGTATATCAAAATAAAATTATATGCACAATAGGAGTGACAAATTAAAGAACTTAGAAGGGATGATTTAAAAAAAGAAAAACATGTATAGGTATTTAAAATAACATTTTAAAATCCATAATATTTAAATTCCATCTTAATTGCAGAATCTCAAAGTGGTGATAGAGTATTATAACATGACTTAACAGAGCAGTTCTTCCTGAATATAAACCATGGTAATCAAAGGAATTTGACTAAAGACTGATTTTGCAAGCTTTGCTCAGTGAATCATATAAGCCCCAAGCTCTATAAAATGGTTAACGCACAATCAAACAGTGCACTGGAGAATGGCAAACCATTTGTGGATTAATGGCTCCACCTCTCTTCAAATATTTATTGGTTCAGAACGCTACAAAACAGTGGAGACCTTTTATATAACACTGTAACTTTTGGAAAAAAATTTGCATATAGGAAAGAACTACATAAGTGCTGCATAGAAATGAAATCTGCAAATAGCCTCATAGGACTACATCCCAGAAGACCGAAATACATTTTTGAGTCAATTCATGCTAGCCAAATGGCTTCTCTCTTAATGTGATTGCATTTGGATTATGATTTCGGTGCTGGATAAGATATTATCTTTTATTAATTTATAAAATCATGTATGGCATCAAATACTAAAAACAAAAATTTCCATAATGGCTAATTCTAGCTTCTTGATAGATGTGTGTATTATCTTTCCTTTTAAATTTAAAATGACTAAGATATTCCCTTTAAATTCTTATAAATGTCACATCCTCAACTGTTTTTTTTTTTATCCTAAATTCAATCAAGTACTGAGGTTGGTGATTTAACCTTTCATTTCCAAAGCAAACCTGAATTGGCTAAAAAAAAAAAGACAGTTCTCTTTCGTGAATGATACTTGTTTAAGTGGGGCGAGTGGGGCACATCCATTTAAGCTGGAACCTGGATCATAGCTATTAGGTGGTCCCAACAGAGAATAAATGCAATTTTGAAGTCAACACTAAAAGAACAATACAGATGCAAGCAACTGAAGCTTAGCCTGTCTAGTGGACCATCAATAACAAAGCCATGTGTACATGTATTGAAAGCCTGTCGAGAGAAAGGAGGAATTACTTCTCCTTTCAATAGTTTTCAGCAGTAAGTGGACAGGTAGGCAGACTGATGATCAAGAAAGCTTTTCCTGTTAACTTTATTTGATAAAGGTCTGAGCTACTAAGAGTAGGCAATATGTAGTTTAAAAGTAGTAAACCAGGATTCTATGTAAGCCTTGAAATCTCCTAGTTATAGTTGTGAAATTACTTCCATAATCTACTAGATCTCTAATTGCTTGACTAAAGTCAATCCTATAACATACCTCTGGTATCACGTTTAGTAGCCAAGGAATGTTCTGAAGTGTGTGCTGGTATGTGCTGGAAATTGCCCATAGGCAATAACTATTTTTAAATTGAATAGATTGCTAAAAACAAAACAAAACAAACTAGAAATATACCAAAAAATTTCTGGAGTGAAGAAAAACCATGTCTCTCCAAAAATGATTAATACTCATATTTCTTTATTCATAACATTTATATAATAAATATATATTCATAATATTTATAAACATGTATACAATATATATGTTATACATATATATACATATACACATATATCAGAAGGTAGAGCTGAGTTAAATTATTTCTTATTCTAATGTAAGAGTGGTTCATAACCTTTTTTTTGCATCATGGGACCCTTTGGAAGTCTGGCAAAACCTACGGACCCCTACTTAGAGTAATGTTTTTAAATACATAAAGCAAAATACATAGGATTATCAAGGAAACCAGTTGTATTGAAGTATAATTATAAAATATTTTTTAAAACACAAGTTCATAGACCCAAGATTAAAAAACCTTGTAATTTATGGGTTAAGATCAGGGAGAAAACATTCCATTGCTTTGCTAATATCACTGAGATTTTCATTCAATTAGGAACACAGAGAAGACCTTTTTGCATCCATCCCCTGCCTTGTTGAAGATACATTGATCTAAAAAACAGGTAAGTTGCATCATACTTATCAAAAATATAGCTAAAGACTAGTAAGTATAGCAGGATTCTGGGCAGCCAAACAAATGTCCCAAAGCCCAGGCACTAAGGATCATTATACTTTATTCATTGAAAGCCCCTCAGGAACTCATTGAGAGCTTGTGCATTCTTTATACACAATTCTTGAAACTTGTTTGTCTGGATTTTTAACCTTAGAGATGATTAGGAGCAATAGATTTGAAGGGAGAGAAGTTCTGCTATAGGTGCAGTGAGAGAAGGGAAATGTTACAACTGACAACAACAGACAAGACAAACATCTCTCCTCTTGTTCCAGTGGGAATGGGGGTGGGTGGGAAGGGAGGGACAAAGTCCGGAATAGAACTAAAATACACTGCTGTCTGGGACCATTTATAGAGGGGCAAATATTTCTACACCTGGCCCTTGAGAAAATCATCGTATTGCAGCAGATTGATATTCATATTGATGACTCCAAATAACCAAGAAAAATTCCAAATTATGTTCAATATCCTCCTTTTAATAAATGCTTATTGTTGCTAATTCAAGAAGCTGGGGAAGTGTGACTAAACTTTAGAGAGCTTAATATGTAAAATGACAAAAAAAATTTAGAAGCATTTTCCCTAAGAGTAAACTTTCAGCTCTCTGAAACACTCAGCTAGTCAAAGCTGACTAATTTCCCCAAATTCTAGATGGCTGAGGATTTACTGTAATGAAGGAACTTAATGAATAATGTATAAAAATAAAATGGTTATAAATCACTTTCAATGAAATATTTGAAATGTAATATTTCAAAGAAAATATTAAGTATATTTAAATTTTGACATCTTCAAAGCAGAAGAAATATAGAACACATAGCACTGACATAGCTATAAGATGTATCATCTATTTGTCTTTAAAAGAGACTGTGAGCCTTTTCCTGTAACTTGTCATAATAACCACAAGTAAGGTAACCACAAGTTCAGTGGAATGAAAAGGGGGAGATAGGTGATAGAACCCACCTTCAATGATCTTCAAATGCATGAGGGACATTCAATTATATAATTGCTAGGAAGTCTGGAGAATGGAGCTGGGATATACATTTGTGACACCTAGAAAAGGTCAAAGGTATATGGCATCGATGTTACCTTTTCCCTGTTGCAGAAGCCTACTACAGTGTGCTAGGGGTCAAGGATTTGTAGAGAAGAGACTTCTGAGTTGTAGGAAGAAGGAGGGTTTTTTTTTAAAGTATAAGAGTAAAAGAATATCCAACGCTACATGGGTGGGAGAGTACTGGACTTGGATCCCCTCTCAGAAAACCTGGGTTCAAGTCTTCCCTTCTGATAATCTTGGGTCCCTGGGAAAATAAGAACCTTTCTTAGTTTCAATTTTCCTCATCTACAAATTGGAAATACGATAATACTATAATTACTTTCAGCACTTCTTTAGGTGTTGTATTCCTCCAAGAGAAAGGAAGTTCCTTGAAGGTACTTACTGTCTTGCTTGCCAGCATTTGATTTCCCAGTGATCAGTGCACTGCCTGACAAATTAAATAGTTCTATGAATCTATGCATATATCTATTTATCTATCTCAGGGTTGGCATTTTTTGTGGAAGAAGACATTTTGTAAAGTATAAAGTACTTCAGAAATGTGAATTATTGCATTTACAATACAGAATACTGCTATTCCTAAAATAAAAATGAGTTTGATTTATTAATTCCAAAGTTGTTTTTTTTAGATCATGTTTTGTTTTTTTTAAAATTTATTTAACATATTTAGTTTTCAACATTGATTTTCACAAAAATTTGAATTACAATTTTTTTCCCCATTTCTACCCTCCCCCCACTTCAAGATGGCATATATTCTGGTTGCCCCTTTCCCCAGTCAGCCCTCCCATCTGTCACCCCACTCCCCTCCCATCCCCCTTTCCCTTCTTCTCTTGTAGGGCAAGATAAATTTCTATGCCCCATTGCCTGGGTATCTTATTTCCTAGTTGCATGCAAAAACATTTTTTTGGGGGTGGAGCCAAGATGGCCGGATGAAGGCAGCGTCTTACCAGAGCTCTCTCATAAGGTCTGTCAGATTCCCATAAAAAAGTGAATTTGAACAGAGTTGAGAGAGTCAGAAACCTCGAGCAGTCTGCGTGGGGCCAATTTCCGAGCTGGGAGAGTCTGAAAGGCTGAAGACACGAACCTGTAGGCTCGGAGAGTGCTCGGCTGCGGAGCTGCTCCAGACCAAAGCGGAAGCGGCTGGCCGGGAAATCCACGTGGGAGACAGGCTGGGAGAAAGCTGGGCGCCCGAAACCAGCGGAGATCCCCAGGACTCCCAACACAGGACGGCAATCTGTGGGAGTGATGAGAGGCAGCTCAACGCCACCGGCCGGGATACACCGACTCCAGAGGTTTGCAGCCCAAACGTATCGCGGCTTCTTGAACTTCCGGGAGGCTAAATGGCCAGCTAAACGGCTCTAATCCCTCCCCCCCACCCAGAGAATTCCTTGGAAAAAAAAAGAGAACTGAAACAGAGGAGAAAGCAGTGGGGCCTCACAGGACAAATAGTAGAAGCTCATTAGTCCCAGAGGGGCAGAGTCGGCAGGGGTCAACGCCAGGAGCCCAGACGTAATCTTGCTCCCCCAGGGGAAGTGCCAGTCATCTCAAACAACAAACAGCTGAAACCATTGCTGATAAGCAAGTGCTGGAGAGCACCCGTAGGGAGTGAGATGCCA